>NC_141017.1:9734978-10204787 GCF_052327205.1 Somniosus microcephalus | reverse complement strand
GAGGAATATGGCAACCGCAATGCAGCACCAGCCACTCACATTGCTGTCCGGGTGCCAGGGAATCCCTAATGGCTGTAAGGTTCAGTTAGATGCCAGCACTGGACCGATGTAGCAATCACACCCAACAGCCACTCTCCTCGCTCCTCTCCTCAGTCCCACTAAAACAAAGCAGTTCAAAAACAACCAATCACCTATTACACATCCATTGATCTGTCATCCTATTTAAAGTATCCAGAGACGTTGTGATCAAGGGCTGCATGGTCTCATTTGATTGCCGTGATTGATGTTCCATGAGGAATTGTACTCACCCTTCCTGACCTGGTTAGGTCATTATAGCGCTTCCTGCACTGAATCCAGGAACGTGGCACAATGCTCCTGCTGCTCACTTCCTGGGTCACCTCCAGCCATGCCTCCTTTGTGCCAGCAGCAGGTTTCTTCTTCCCATTGCTGGCGAAGAGGATCTCTCTCCGGCTCCTGACAGCATTCAGCAGTACATCGAGCGATGCATTATTAAAGTGGGACGCAGCCTTTGAGCGTCCTGAGTCCATTTGTACAATGGCTGTCTCGAGGCAAAAACTCCCAACTCCTCCAAATTCCATCTTTGAAATGGACCTTTAAATACTGGAGTTGAGATTATGTCAGGCAGGTCCGCACCACGCCCGGTGCCCCGCATTCGATGTCAAACCCGGAAGTAAAATGATAATGAGGTAGCCATGTTAAAATTCCACAGACAGAGATGCTGAAATTCCTTCCTGATTTCCCACCCGACATTGCACATCCCGCTCCAAACACACCGCGGAGTTATTATTGGGGCCATTGTCTCAGGCTGATCCAAAACGTTCCAAACCTCAGCATTCTATTGGACCCCGACTTCAGCTTCCAACCCCATATCCATTCCATCGCGAAGACTGCCTACTTCCACTTCCGTAACATCACCCACCATGTGCTGCTGAAACACTCATCCATGCCTCTGTCCCCTCCAGACTCGGCTGTTCTCCTGCCCGGCCTCCAATGTTGCACTCTCCATAACCTTCAGCTCATCCAAATCTCTACTGCCCATATCGTGTCCCACATCCCAAGTCTCACTCACTCATCACCCCTGTCCTTACTGAACTACATTGGCTCCAGGTCCCCCAATCCATTCATGGCCCAGCCTTTCCCTATCTCTGTAACCTACTTCAGCCCTAAAACCTGAGCTTTCTCCTTGTCCTCCCTACAATTGTGTTGTGTGTTCAGAACTCTCAAAGGAATACACATCCTCACCTCGTGTGAGGAACATCAAAGTCAACAACAAGCAAGAATAATGATGGTGACAGGACCATTAGTCTATTCACGATATCATTAAACTCCAATCTGGTATCAGAACAGTCTCTTGGCTGCCATTTGTGTACAAACTATTCTAACCTGTGCCACAGTGTGTTTCTGGGTTGGGAGCTAAAGCTGTCTTTCTAATTCAGTTCCACAGGTGTTCAGTGAAATGAAAGCGTCATTGGCCGATTTCAAGATGGAACTTTCCCAGATAAAGAGTAACAGTAAGTGTTAAATGCCAGTCAGGATCTCCAGTTCAAAGGGCTCTCTAGTTTTTCAGATGGTCTGCTCATTCTTCGAGGATTGATCTCCAGTGCATTTCACACTGGAGTGTTTTGCTTGGTTCAAATTTTGAACCAATCAAGTATAAGTGGATTTGATTGGTTCACACTTCCCATCGGCCCATTATAAAAGCACTACAGATTTTTATGCTGTGAACACATTGGGGGAATTCCCAGAGAAGAAAATTAAATAGATAATAAATGAGTGTCCATGTACTGTACAATTAAAATCAATAGAATCTTACAGCACGGAAGGAGGTCATTCAGCCCATCATGTGTGCTGGCTCTCCGGGATTACAACAGTGACTACACTTCAAAAGTACTTCATTGGCTGTAAAGCACTTTGAGACGTCTGGTGGTCGTGAAAGACGCTGTATAAATAATAGTCTTTCTTTCTTTTTTTCCGCCACTATTTCTGGTTGGCCATTCCAGGTCTTAAAAACCATTTGCATAAAACAATTCCTAACCTCTCCCTTCATTGTGTTGCTGATCACCTTCAAATCTTCAGTTAATGCCCTCCAGTTACCAACTCGCCAACCAGTGGAAACAGTTTTGTCTGTTTTCTCCTGTGAAAATCTCTCGTGTTCGAAAGCAAAATTGATCTTGTTCTACAAACAGTGCCACACGATCTCAAGTGTTGTTCCTCTTTCAGTTACAGGAACGTCTGAGGAGACAAGAAGCTCAGTCGCTGAACTTAGGACTGACATTTCACAGCTGAAGGAGAGTAAGTTTAATAACCATCAGTGAGACCTTTGATCTCCAATTATTCATACTGGAAACTATCAGAATGGTGACACTGGGATCGGGTGGATTGATAATACTGCACAGATACTGATCACTGGCTCTGGTTACTACAGACATTTATATTGGTGCACAGAGTGGGATTAAACGGAGTGGATTGAACAGAGTGCTTTATTTGGGAGTTTGGAAAGAGTGGAAATTTGGAGAAGAGGGGGAAGGAGTTGCTGCTTGTTGCCTACGCTACTTGTAGTGCTTTGTGTTACAGGCAGATATTTAATTTCAGTACCCTTAACCTAATCTAGATCAAGTAAGTAGTCAAGAAACTACACTGTAAACTAAGTTACCTAAATACAAATTTAATTAAATAAAACAAGGTCATATTGGGATTGCAGTGCAGGTGGTGTGCCGCAACTGCAGCATGTGGGAGTTAGTGGAGAGCTTTGTGATCCCGGACAACCACGTTTGCAGTAAGTGCCTGCATCTTGAGGAACTTCAGCTCAGAGTTTTTGAGCTGGAGTCTGAGGTACAGACATTGCGGGGCATCAGGGATGGGGAGAGTTACCTGGGCACTTTGATCCAAGAGGCAGTCACACCCCTTAGGTTAGATAGTGGTACAGGTCTGGTTAGTGGTCAGGGACAGGAGGGTGTGATTGCAACTCAGGCAGGTAAGGGAACTCCAGGTACAGTGCTGGAGGAGCCTCAGCCTTTGCCCTTGTCCAACAACTATGAGGTTCTTGCTCCCTGTGTGGATGAGGGAAAAGCCTGCAGGATGGATGAGCAAGCTGACCTGGGTGGGTAAGGCCTCCTGTGCCGACGCCTGTTGGACCTTCTCCGTCTGGCCATGACAGGCACTCTCTCACGGCGTCTCTGAGCCCTCTGAATGCAATGCAGTAAGCCAACTTTTGCACCCATTACAGTCCCCATTAGATGTATCGAATTAATGCTATGGCACTGAAGTTCCGGTTCGGGGCGCACAAAGGGCGTTG
Source organism: Somniosus microcephalus (assembly GCF_052327205.1). Classification (NCBI taxonomy): domain Eukaryota; kingdom Metazoa; phylum Chordata; class Chondrichthyes; order Squaliformes; family Somniosidae; genus Somniosus; species Somniosus microcephalus. The sequence continues at coordinate 10,201,471 of NC_141017.1, read as the reverse complement.
CACCATGAAATGACGTCAGGATCAGCGCGCGCAGCTGAGTGGGCACAACAGTTTTGCACCGCCGCTAATTCTTGACTGAAGTTCGCGAGAGGTGCAGATCGCGCCGCGCCCGGGCGCCAGCCGCCTCGCGCCCCGCTTCTCGGCCTCTTAAGGCGCTAGTGGCTGGCACTAACCACTGAGTTTCTAGGCCCAAGACTTTTACAGATTTATGTAGGAAATCTAAACAATATGATATAAAAGTAACTAACAATAGATGTTTGGAACAATCTTCCACAAATGGCAGTTTATGCTGGGTCAACTGTTAATTTTAAATCTAACCAAAGGTATTAAGGGATTGGGGTAAAGGCAGGTACATGGAGTTAGGTCAGAGATCAGCCACAATCACATTGAGTGGCGGAAAAGGCTCGAGGGGTTAAAAGGCCTCCTCCATTCCTATGTTCCCTTCCCCATCACTAACTCCATCCGATCCATATCGCTAACTTCATCACTTCCCCATCACTAACACCATCCATTCCCCATTTCTAAAACCATCCCATTCCCTTCACTAACTCCACCCATTCCCCATCACTAAATCCATTCCTTCCCCATCACTAACTCCATCCCTTCCCCATCACTAAATCCATCCCTTCCCCATCACTAAATTCATCACTTCCCCATCACTAACTCCATTGCTTCCACATCATTAAATCCATCCCTTCCCCATCCCGAACACAATCATTTCCCCATCATTAACTCCATCCCTTCCCCATAACTGACTGCATCCCTGCCCCATCACTAACTACATCACTTCCCGATCACTAACTTCATCATTCCCCATCATTAACTCCATTACAGTCCAATCACTAATTCCATCCCTTCCCCATCACTAAATCCATCACTTCCCCATCACTAACTCCATCCCTTCCCCATCATTAAGTCCATCCATGTCCCATCACTAACTCCATCCCTTCCCCATCACTAACTCCATCCCTTCCCCATCACTAATTCCATCCCTTCCCCATCACGAACTCCATCCCTTCCCCATCACTAACTCCATCCCTTCCCCATCACTAACTCCATCCCTTCCCCATCACTAACTCCATCCCTTCCCCATCACAAACTCCATTTCTTCCCCTCACTATCTCCATTCCTTCCCCATCACTAACTCCATCCCTTCCCCATCACTAACTCCATCCCTTCCCCATCACTAACTCCATTCCTTCCCCATCACTAACTCCATCCCTTCCCCATCACTAACTCCATCCATTCCCCATCACTAAATCCATCCCTTCCCCATCACTAACTCCATCCCTTCCCCATCACAAACTCCATTTCTTCCCATCACTAACTCCATTCCTTCCCCATCACTAACTCCATCCCTTCCCCATCACTAACTCCATCCCATCCCCATCACTAACTGCATCCCTTCCCCATCACAATCTCCATCACTTCCCCATCACTAACTCCATCCCTTCCCCATCACTGACACCATCCCTTCCCCATCACTAAATCCATTCCTTCCCCATCACTAACTCCATCCCTTCCCCATCACTGACTCCATCCCTTCCCCATCACTAACTCCATCCCTTCCCCATCACTAAATCCATCACTTCCCCATCACTAACTCCATCCCTTCCCCATCACTTAGTCCATCCATGTCCCATCACTAACTCCATCCCTTCCCCATCACTAACTTCATCCCTTCCCCATCACTAACTCCATTCCTTCCCCATCACAAACTCCATCCCTTCCCCATCACTAGCTCCATCCCTTCCCCATCACTAGCTCCATCCCTTCCCCATCACTAACTCCATCCCTTCCCCATCACTAACTCCATCCCTTCCCCATCACTAACTCCATCCCTTCCCCATCACTAAATCCATCACTTCCCCATCACTAACTCCATCCCTTCCCCATCACTTAGTCCATCCATGTCCCATCACTAACTCCATCCCTTCCCCATCACTAACTCCATCCCTTCCCCATCACTAACTCCATCCCTTCCCCATCACAAACTCCATCCCTTCCCCATCACTAGCTCCATCCCTTCCCCATCACTAACTCCATCCCTTCCCCATCACTAACTCCATCCCTTCCGCATCACTAACTCCATCCCTTCCCCATCACTAAATCCATCCCTTCCCCATCACTAACTCCATCCCTTCCCCATCACAAACTCCATTTCTTCCCATCACTATCTCCATTCCTTCCCCATCACTAACTCCATCCCTTCCCCATCACTAACTCCATCCCATCCCCATCACTAACTGCATCCCTTCCCCATCACAATCTCCATCACTTGCCCATCACTACATCCATTCCTTCCCCATCACTAACTCCATCCCTTCCCCATCACTGACTCCATCCCTTCCCCATCACTAACTCCATCCCTTCCCCATCACAAAAACCAACCCTTCCCCATCACTAACTCCATCCCTTCCCCATCACAAACTCCATTTCTTCCCATCACTAACTGCATCCCTTCCCCATCACAATCTCCATCCCTTCCCCATCACTAACTCCATCCCTTCCCCATCACTGACTCCATCCCTTCCCCATTACTAAATCCATTCCTTCCCCATCACTAACTCCATCCCTTCCCCATCACTGACTCCATCCCTTCCCCATCACTAACTCCATCCCTTCCCCATCACTGACTCCATTCCTTCCCCATGACTAACTCCATCCCTCCCCCATCACTGACTCCATCCCTTCCCCATCACTAAATTCATCCCTTCCCCATCACTAACTCCATCCCTCCCGTATCACTAACTCCATCACTTCCCCATCACTAACTCCATCGTTTGCCCATCACTAACTCCATCCTTTCCCCATCACTATCTCCATCATTTCCCCATCAGTAACTCTATCCCTTCACCATCACTTCCCCATCACTAATTCCATCCATTCCCCATCACTAACTCCATCCCTTCCCCATCACGAACTCCATCCCTTCCCCATCCCGAACACAATCATTTCCCCATCATTAACTCCATCCCTTCCCCATTACTGATTGCATCCCTGCCCCTTCACTAACTACATCACTTCCCGATCACTAACTCCATCACTTCCCCATCATTAACTCCATTACGGTCCAATCACTTATTCCATCCCTTCCCCATCACTAAATCCATCACTTCCCCATCACTAACTCCATCCCTTCCCCATCACTTAGTCCATCCATGTCCCATCACTAACTCCATCCCTTCCCCATCATTAACGCCATTCCTTCCCATCACTAACTCCATCACTTCCCCATCACTATCTCCATCCCTTACCCATCAGTAAATCCATCCCTTCCCCATCACTAACTCCATCCCTTCCCCATCACTAACTCCATCCCTTCCCCATCACTAACTCCATCCCTTCCCCATCACTAACTCCATCCCTTCCCCATCACTATCTCCATCCCTTCCCCATCACTAACTCCATCCCTTCCGCAACACTAACTCCATCCCTTCCCCATCACAAACTCCATTTCTTCCCATCACTAACTCCATTCCTTCCCCATCACGAACTCCATCCCTTCCCCATCATTAACTCCATCCCTTCCCCACCACTAACTCCATCCCTTCCCCATTACTAACTCCATCCCTTCCCCATCACTAACTCATCCCTTCCCCATCACGAACTTCATCCCTTCCCCATCACTAAATCCATCCCTTCCCCATCACTAACTCCATTCCTTCCCCATCACTAACTCATCCCTTCCCCATCACAAACTCCATCCCTTCCCCATCACTAAATCCATCCCTTCCCCATCACTAACTCATCCCTTCCCTATCACTAACTCCATCCCTTCCCCATCACTAAATCCATCCCTTCCCCATCACTAACTCCATTCCTTCCCCATCACTAACTCCATCCCTTCCCCATCACTAACTCCATCCCATTCCCATCACTAACTGCATCCCTTCCCCATCACAATCTCCATCCCTTCCCCATCACTAACTCCACCCTTTCCCCATCTATAACTCCATCCCTTCCCCATCACTAAATCCATCCCTACCACATCACTAACTCCATCGAAGTTACCATCACTAACTCCATCACTTCCCCCTCACTAACCCCTTCCCATACCCATCACCAACTCCATCCCTTCCCATCACTTAATCCATCCCTGTCCCATCACTCACTCCATCCCTTCCCCATCACTAACTCCATCCTTCCCTCATCAGTAACTCCATCTCTTCCCCATCAGTAACACCATCCCTTCCCCATCATTAACTCCATCAATTCCCCATTATTAACTCCATCCCTTCCCAATCACTATCTCCATCCCTTCCCCATCACTAACTCCATCCCTTCCCCATCACTAACTCCTTCCCTTCCCCATCAGTAACTCCATCCCGTCCCCATCACTATCTCCATCCCTTCCCCATCACTAATTCCATCCCTTCCCCATCAGTAACTCCTTCCCTTCCCCATCACTAAATCCTTCCCTTCCCCATCACTAACTCCATCCCTTCCCCATCACTGACTCCATCCTTTCCCCATCACTAACTCCATTCCTGCCCCATCAGTAACTCCATCCCATCCCCATCACTAATTCCATCACTTCCCCATTACTAACTCCAAACCATTCCATCACTAACTCCATCCCTTCCCCATCACTAACTCCATTCCTTCCCCATCACTAAAACCATCCCTTCCCCATCACTAACTCGGTCCCTTCCCCATCACTAACTCCATCCCTTCCCCATCACTAACTCCATCCCTTCCCCATCACTAACTCCATCCCTTCCCCATCACTAACTCCATCTCATCCTCATCATTAACTCCATCTCTTCCTCATCACTAACTCCATCCCTGCCCCATCACTAACTCCATCCCTTCGCCATTACTAAACCCATCCCTTCCCCAACACTAACACCATCACATCCCCATCACCAACACCATCCCTTCCCCATGACTGACTCCATGCCTTCCCCATCACTAAATCCATCCTTTCCCCAACAATAACACCATCACATCCCCATCACCAACACCATCCCTTCCCCATGACTGATTCCATGCCTTCCCCATCACGAACTCCATCCCTTCCTGATCACTAACTCCATCCCTTCACCTTCACTATGTCCATCCCTTCCCCACCAATAAATCCAACACTTCCCCATCACTAACACCATCACTTCCCCATCACTAACTCCTTCCCTTACCCATCACTAACTCCGTCCCTTCCCCATCACTAACTCCATTCCTTCCCCATCACTAACTCCATCCATTCCCCATCACTAACTCCATGCCTTCCCCATTATTAACGCCATCCCTTCCCCATCATTAACTCCATCCTTTCCCCATAACTAACTCCATCCCTTCCCCATCACTGACCACATCCCTTCCCCATCACTAAATCCGTCCCTTCCCCAACACTGAGTCTATCACTTCCCCATCACTAACTCCAAACCATCCCATCACTAATTCCTGCTCTTCCCCATAACTAACTCTTTCACTTCCCCATCACTAACTCCATCCCTTCCCCATCACTAACTCCATTCCTTCCCATCACTAACTCCATCCCTTCCCCATCACGAAATCCATCCCTTCCCCATCATTAACTCCATCCCTTCCCCATCACTAACTCCTTCGCTTCCCCATCACTAACTCCATCCCATCCCCATCACTAATTCCATCCCTTTCCCATCACTAATTCCATCCCTTCCCCATCACTTACTCCATCCCTGTCCCATCACCAAATCCATCCTTTCCCATCACTTACTCCATCCCTGTCCCATCACTCACTCCATCCCTTCCCCATCACTAACTCCATCCCTTCCCCATCATTAACTCCATCCCTTCCCCATCATTAACTCCATCCTTCCCTGGTCATTAATTCCATCCCTTCCCCATCATTAACTCCATCCCTTCCCCATCACTACCTCCATCACTTCTCCATCAGTAACTCCATCCCTTCCCCATCACTAAATCCATCCCTTCCCGTGCACTAAATCCATCCCTTCCCCATCATTTTCTCCATCCCTTCCCCGTTACTTACTCCATCCCTTCCCCATCACTGATTCCATCCCTTCCCCATCACTAAATCCATTCCTTCCCCATCACTGACTCCATCGTGTCCCCATCACTAACTCCATTCCTGCCCCATCACTAACTCCAACCCTTCCCCATCACTGACTCCATCCCTTCCCCATCACTAACTCCATTCATGCCCCATCAGTAAGTCCATCCCTTCCCCATCACTAAGTCCATTCCTTCCCCATCACTGACTCCAGCCCTTCCCCATCACTAACTCCAAACCATCCCATCATTAATTCCATCCCTTCCCCATCACGAACTCCATCGTTTGCCCATCACGAACTCCATCCTTTCCCCATCACTATCTCCATCATTTCCCCATCAGTAACTCTATCCCTTCACCATCACTTCCCCATCACTAATTCCATCCATTCCCCATCACTAATTCCATCCCTTCCCCATCACGAACTCCATCCCTTCCGCAACACTAACTCCATCCCTTCCCCATCACAAACTCCATTTCTTCCCATCACTAACTCCATTCCTTCCCCATCACTAACTCCATCACTTCCCCATCACTAAATCCACCCTTTCCCCATCTATAACTCCATCCCTTCCCCATCACTAAATCCATCCCTACCACATCAGTAACTCCATCGAAGTTACCATCACTAACTCCATCACTTCCCCATCACTAACTCCTTCCCATACCCATCAACAACTCCATCCCTTCCCATCACTTAATCCATCCCTTTCCCATCACTCACTCCATCCCTTCCCCATCACTAAATCCATCCTTTCCCCATCACTAACTCCATCCTTCCCTCGTCAGTAACTCCATCCCGTCCCCATCAGTAACAACATCCCTTCCCCATCATTAACTCCATCAATTCCCCATCATTAAATCCATCCCTTCCCAATCACTATCTCCATCCCTTCCCCATCACTAACTCTATCCCTTCCCCATCACTAACTCCTTCCCTTCCCCATCAGTAACTCCATCCCGTCCCCATCACTATCTCCATCCCTTCCCCATCACTAACTCCATCCCTTCCCCATCAGTAACTCCTTCCCTTCCCCATCACTAAATCCTTCCCTTCCCCATCACTAACTCCATCCCTTCACCATCACTTACTCCATCCTTTCCCCATCACTAATTCCATTCCTGCCCCATCAGTAAATCCATCCCGTCCCCATCACTATCTCCATCCCTTCCCCATCACTAACTCCATCCCTTCCCCATTAGTAACTCCTTCCCTTCCCCATCACTAAATCCTTCCCTTCCCCATCACTAACTCCATCCCTTCCCCATCACTAACTCCATCTCATCCTCATCATTAACTGCATCTCTTCCTCATCACTAACTCCATCCCGGCCCCATCACTAACTCCATCGCTTCGCCGTCAACAACTCCATCCCTTCACCATTACTAAATCCATTCCTTCCCCATCACTAACATCATCCCTTTTCCAACATGAGATCCATCCCTTCCCCACCACTACCTCCATCCCTTCCCCATCACCATCTCCATTTCTTCCCCATCACGAACTCCATCCCAGTCCCATCACTAAACCCATCCCTTCCCCACCACTAACACCATCACATCCTCATCACTAACACCATCCCTTCCCCATGACTGAATCCATGCCTTCCCCATCACTAAATCCATCCCTTCCCCAACACTAACTCCAACCCTTCCCCATCACTAACTGAATCCCTTCCCCATCACTAACTCCGTCTCTTCCCCATCACTAACTCCGCCCCTTCCCCATCACTAACTCCATCCCTTCCCCATCACTAACTCCATCCCTTCCCCATCACTAACTCCATCCCTTCCCCATCACGAACTCAATCCCTTCCCCATCACTAACTCTGTCTCTTCCCCATCACTAACTCCGCCCCTTCCCCATCACTAACTCCGCCCCTTCCCCATCACTAACTCCATCCCTTCCCCATCACTAACTCCAGCCCTTCCCCATCACTAACTCCATCCCTTCCCCATCACTAACTCCATCCCTTCCCCATCACTAACTCCATCCCTTCCCCATCACTAACTCCATCCCTTCCCCATCACTAACTCCATCCCTTCCCCATCACTAACTCCATCCCTTCCCCATCACTAACTCCATCCCTGTCCCCTCACTCACTCCATCCCTTCCCCATCTCTAACTCCATCACTTCCCCATCACTAACTCCATCCATTCCCCATCACTAAACACATCCATTCCCCATCACTAAATCCATCCATTCCCCATCACTAAATCCATCCCTTCCCCATCACTAAATCCATCCCTTCCCCAACACTGAGTCTATCACTTCCCCATCACTAACTCCAAACCATCCCATCACTAACTCCTGCTGTTCCCCATAACTAACTCTTTCACTTCCCCATCACGAAATCCATCCCTTCCCCATCACTAACTCCATCCCTTCCCCATCACTAACTCCTTCGCTTCCCCATCACTAACTCCATCCCATCCCCATCACTAACTCCATCCCTTTCCCATCACTAACTCCATCCCTTCCCATCACATACTCCATCCCTGTCCCATCACCAAATCCATCACTTCCCATCACTTACTCCATCCCTGTCCCATCACTCACTCCATCCCTTCCCCATCACTAACTCCATCCATTCCCCATCATTAACTCCATCCCTTCCCCATCATTAGCTCCAACCCTTCCCCATCACTATCTCCATCACTTCTCCATCAGTAACTCCATCCCTTCCCCATCACTAACTCCATCCCTTCCCCATGACTAAATCCATCCCTTCCCGAGCACTAAATCCATCCCTTCCCCATCATTTTCTCCATCCCTTCCCCATTACTTACTCCATCCCTTCCCCATCACTGATTCCATCCCTTCCCCATCACTAAACCCATTCCTTCCCCATCACTGACTCCATCCCGTCCCCATCACTAAATCCATTCCTGCCCCATCACTAATTCCATCCCTTCCCCATCACTGACTCCATCCCTTCCCCATCACTAACTCCATTCCTGCCCCATCAGTAACTCCATCCCTTCCTCATCACTAAATGCATTCCTTCCCCATCACTGACTCCATCCCTTCCCCATCACTAACTCCGAACCATCCCATCACTAACTCCATCCCTTCCCCATCACTAACTCCATCCCTTCGCCATCATGAACTCCATCGTTTGCCCATCACTAACTCCATCCTTTCCCCATCACTATCTCCATCATTTCCCCATCAGTAACTCTATCCCTTCACCATCACTTCCCCATCACTAATTCCATCCATTCCCCATCACTAACTCCATCCCTTCACCATCACGAACTCCATCCTTTCCCCATCCTGAACACAATCATTTCCCTATCACTAACTCCATCCCTTCCCCATTACTGATTGCATCCCTGCCCCATCACTAACTCCATCACTTCCCGATCACTAACTCCATCACTTCCCCATCATTAACTCCATTACGGTCCAATCACTAATTCCATCCCTTCCCCATCACTAAATCCATCACTTCCCCATCACTAACTCCATCCCTTCCCCATCACTTAGTCCATCCCTTCCCATCACTAACTCCATCCCTGTCCCATCACTAACTCCATCCCTTCCACATCACTAACTGCATCCTATTCCCATCACTAACTCCATCCCTTCCCTATCACTAAATCCATCCCATCCCCATCATTAACTCCAACACTTCCCCATCATTAACTCCATCCCTTCCGCATCACTAACTCCATCCCTTCCCCTTCACTAACTCCATCCCTTCCCCATCGCTAACTACATTCCTTCCCCATCCCTAACTCCATCCGTTCTCCATCACTAACTCCTTCCCTCCCCCATCAGTAACTCCAGCCCTTCCCCATCACTAAATCCAACCCTTCCCCATCACTAAATCCATCCCTTCCCCATCACTAACTCCATCCCTTCCCCATCACTAAATCCATCCCTTCCCGAGCACTAAATCCATCCCTTCCCCATCATTTTCTCCATCCCTTCCCCATTACTTACTCCATCCCTTCCCCATCACTGATTCCATCCCTTCCCCATCACTAAATCCATTCCTTCCCCATCACTGACTCCATCCCGTCCCCATCACTAACTCCATTCCTGCCCCATCACTAACTCCAACCCTTCCCCATCACTGACTCCATTCCTTCCCCATCACTAACTCCATTCCTGCCGCATCAGTACCTCCATCACTTCCCCATCACTAAACCCATTCCTTCCCCATCACTGACTCCATCCCTTCCCCATCACTAACTCCGAACCATCCCATCACTAACTCCATTCATTCCCCATCACTAACTCCATCCCTTCGCCATCATGAACTCCATCGTTTGCCCATCACTAACTCCATTCTTTCCCCATCACTGACTCCATCCTTTCCCCATCACTAACGCCATCCCATCCCCATCACTAACTCCATCACTTCCCCATTACTAACTCCAAACCATCCCATCACTAACTCCATCGCTTCCCCATCAATAACTCCATTCCTTCCCCATCACTAAATCCATCCCTTCCCCATCACTAACTCCTTCGCTTACCCATCACTAACTCCATCCCATCCCCATCACTAACTCCATCCCTTTCCCATCACTAACTCCATCCCTTCCCCATCACTTACTCCATCCCTGTCCCAACACCAACTCCATCCCTTCCCATCACTTACTCCATCCCTGTCCCATCACTCACTCCATCCCTTCCCCATCACTAACTCCATCACTTCCCCATCATTAACTCCATCCCTTCCCCATCATTAACTCCATCCCTCCCTGGTCATTAATTCCATCCCTTTCCCATCATTAACTCCATCCCTTCCCCATCACTATCTCCATCACTTCTCCATCAGTAACTCCATCCCTTCCCCATCACTAAGTCCATCCCTTCCCCATCACTAAATCCATCCCTTCCCGATCACTAAATCCATCCCTACCCCATCATTTTCTCCATCCCTTCCCCATTACTTACTCCATCCCTTCCCCATCACTGATTCCATCCCTTCCCCATCACTAAATCCATTCCTTCCCCATCACTGACTCCATCCCGTCCCCATCACTAACTCCATTCCTGCCCCATCACTAACTCCAACCCTACCCCATCACTGACTCCATCCCTTCTCCATCACTAACTCCATTCCTGCCGCATCAGTACCTCCATCCCTTCCCCATCACTAAATCCATTCCTTCCCCATCACTGACTCCATCCCTTCCCCATCACTAACTCCGAACCATCCCATCACTAACTCCATCCCTTCCCCATCACTAACTCCACCCCTTCGCCATCATGAACTCTATCGTTTGCCCATCACTAACTCCATCCTTTCCCCATCACTATCTCCATCATTTCCCCATCAGTAACTCTATCCCTTCACCATCACTTCCCCATCACTAATTCCATCCATTCCCCATCACTAACTCCATCCCTTCCCCATCACGAACTCCATCCCTTCCCCATCCTGAACACAATCATTTCCCCATCACTGACTCCATCCCTTACCCATTACTGACTGCATCCCTGCCCCATCACTAACTCCATCACTTCCCGATCACTAACTCCATCACTTCCCCATCATTAACTCCATTACGGTCCAATCACTAATTCCATCCCTTCCCCATCACTAAATCCATCACTTCCCCATCACTAACTCCATCCCTTCCCCATCACTTAGTCCATCCCTTCCCATCACTAACTCCATCCCTGTCCCATCACTAACTCCATCCCTTCCACATCACTAACTGCATCCTATTCCCATCACTAACTCCATCCCTTCCCCATCACTAACTCCATCCCTTCCCCATCATTAACTCCATCCCTTCCCCATCATTAACTCCAACCCTTCCCCATCACTATCTCCATCACTTCTCCATCAGTAACTCCATCCCTTCCCCATCACTAACTCCATCCCTTCCCCATGACTAAATCCATCCCTCCCCGAGCACTAAATCCATCCCTTCCCCATCATTTTCTCCATCCCTTCCCCATTACTTACTCCATCCCTTCCCCATCACTGATTCCATCCCTTCCCCATCACTAAATCCATTCCTTCCCCATCACTGACTCCATCCCGTCCCCATCACTAAATCCATTCCTGCCCCATCACTAATTCCATCCCTTCCCCATCACTGACTCCATCCCTTCCCCATCACTAACTCCATTCCTGCCCCATCAGTAACTCCATCCCTTCCTCATCACTAAATCCATTCCTTCCCCATCACTGACTCCATCCCTTCCCCATCACTAACTCCAAACCATCCCATCACTAACTCCATCCCTTCCCCATCACTAACTCCAAACCATCCCATCACTAACTCCATCCATTCTCCATCACTAACTCCATCCCTTCCCCATCACGAACTCCATCATTTGCCCATCACTAACTCCATCCTTTCCCCATCACTATCTCCATCATTTCCCTATCAGTAACTCTATCCCTTCACCATCACTTCCCGATCGCTAACTCCATCACTTCCCCATCATTAACTCCATTACGGTCCAATCACTAATTCCATCCCTTCCCCATTACTAAATCCATCACTTCCCCATCACTAACTCCATCCCTTCCCCATCACTTAGTCCATCCATGTCCCATCACTAACTCCATCCCTTCCCCATCATTAACGCCATTCCTTCCCATCACTAACTCCTTCGCTTCCCCATCACTATCTCCATCACTTCCCCATCACTAACTCCATCCCTTCCCCATCACTAACTCCATCCCTTCCCCACCACTAACTCCATCCCTTCCCCATCACTAACTCCATCCCTTCCCCATCACTGACTCCATCCCTTCCCCATCACTAAATCCATCCCTACCACATCACAAATCCCATCGCTGTTACCATCACTAACTCCATCCCTTCCCCATCACTAACTCCACCTTTTCCCCTCAATAACTCCATCCCTTCCCATCACTTAATCCATCCATGTCCCATCACTAACTCCATCCCTTCCCCATCACTAACTCCATCACTTCCCCATCACTAACTCCATCCCTTCCCCATCACTAACTCCATCCCTTCCCCATCATTAACTCCATCCCTTCCCCATCACTTACTCCTTCCCTTCCCCATTACTAACTCCATCCCTTCCCCATCACTAACTCATCCCTTCCCCATCACTAACTCCATCTCTTCCCCATCACTAAATCCATCCCTTCCCCAGCACTAACTCCATCCCTTCCCCATCACTAAATCCATCCCTTCCCCAGCACTAACTCCATCCCTTCCCCATCACTAAATCCATCCCTTCCCCATCACTAACTCCATCGCTTCCGCAACACTAACTCCATCCCTTCCCCATCACAAATTCCATTTCTTCCCATCACTAACTCCATTCCATCCCCATCACTAACTCCATCCCATCCCCATCACTAACTGCATCCCTTCCCCATCACTAAATCCATCCCTACCACATCACAAACTCCATCGCAGTTACCATCACTAACTCCATCCCTTCCCCATCACTAACTCCACCCTTTCCCCATCTATAACTCCATCCGTTCCCCATCACTAAATCCATCCCTACCACATCACTAACTCCATCGAAGTTACCATCACTAACTCCATCACTTCCCCATCACTAACTCCTTCCCATACCCATCACCAACTCCATCCCTTCCCATCACTTCATCCATCACTGTCCCATCACTCACTCCATCCCTTCCCCATCACTAACTCCATCCCTTCCCCATCACTAACTCCATCCCTTCCCCATCACTAAATCCATCCCTTCCCCATCACTAACTCCATCCCTTCCCCATCACTAACTCCATCCCTTCCCCATCACTGACTCCATCCTTTCCCCATCACTAACTCCATTCCTGCCCCATCAGTAACTCCATCCCATCCCCATCACTAACTCCATCACTTCCCCATTACTAACTCCAAACCATCGCATCACCAACTCCATCCCTTCCCCATCAATAACTACATTCCTTCCCCATCACTAAATCCATCCCTTCCCCATCACTAACTCCTTCGCTTATCCATCACTAACTCCATCCCATCCCCATCACTAACTCCATCTCTGTCCCATCACCAACTCCATCCCTGTCCCATCACCAGCTCCATCCCTTCCCATCACTTACTCCATCCCTGTCCCATCACTCACTCCATCCCTTCCCCATCACTAACTCCATCCCTTCCCTATCATTAACTCCATCCCTTCCCCATCATTAACTCCATCCTTCCCTGGTCATTAATTCCATCCCTTCCCCATCATTAACTCCAGCCCTTCCCCACCACTATCTCCATCACTTCTCCATCAGTAACTCCATCCCTTCCCCATCACTAACTCCATCCCTTCCCCATCACTAAATCCATCCCTTCCCGAGCACTAAATCCCTCCCTTCCCCATCATTTTCTCCATCCCTTCCCAATTACTCACTCCATCCCTTCCCCATCACTGATTCCATCCCTTCCCCATCACTAAATCCATTCCTTCCCCATCACTGACTCCATACCGACCCCATCACTAACTCCATTCCTGCCCCATCACTAACTCCAACCCTTCCCCATCACTGACTCCATCCCTTCCCCATCACTAACTCCATTCCTGCCGCATCAGTACCTCCATCCCTTCCCCATCATTAAATCCATTCCTTCCCCATCCCTGACTCCATCCCTTCCCCATCACTAACTCCGAACCATCCTATCACTAACTCCATCCCTTCCCCATCACTAACTCCATCCCTTCGCCATCATGAACTCCATCGTTTGCCCATCACTAACTCCATCCTTTCCCCATCACTGTCTCCATCATTTCCCCATCAGTAACTCTATCCCTTCACCATCACTTCCCCATCACTAATTCCATCCATTCCCCATCACTAACTCCATCCCTTCACCATCACGAACTCCATCCCTTCCCCATCCTGAACACAATCATTTCCCTATCACTAACTCCATCCCTTCCCCATTACTGATTGCATCCCTGCCCCATCACTAACTCCATCACTTCCCATTCTGATCATTGCTGGAGAGAGTTGCTGACCTTCAGTGGGACAGTAATCTTCTCATTGAGCCTTCGGAGACTTGGGACCTTCAGCCCTGTCCGGAACAGTTGGAATGTTACAGATTACTGCGTCTTGCTCGTCTGGCATAACAATGGGAGCTGCTTTGGAGGGGAACATCCTCATGGCTGAACATTTGGCATGGGCACAGAAACGGCGGGAGAGAGGGCCGGGATTGGCCAGAAGGAGGAGGGGCAATGGACGTCGCCCAATCCGACGATACGCTGAGAGGGTTTTCAGGCAGCAGGTGTCATACCTTACCATGTCGGAGGAGCAGTGTCTGCGAAGGCTCAGATTCGGTAAGGATGTTGTGACTGAGCTGTGCCACCTGCTTGCTGAAGATCTGCAGCCACGTATACGGTGCAGGGCCTCTCTGTCGGTGGCCATCAAAGTCACTGTTGCCCTCAACTTTTTCGCCAGCGGATCCTTTCAGGCAGCCACTGGGGACATAGTTAATATATCACAATTTGCGGTGCATTGCTGCATCCGGCAAGTGACAGCTGCCCTCTATAGAAGGAGGCGTGAATTAATCACCTTCCCTGTGACCCTGGAGAAGCAGGGGGAGCGCGCGCAGGGCTTCGCTGCTATTGCGGACTTCCCCATGGTGCAGGGGGCCATTGATTGCACACACGTGGCTTTGCGGGCACCAGTACAGAATCCCGAGGAGTTCCGCAACCGCAAGGGCTTCCACTCCCTCAACGTCCAACTGGTCTGTGACCACCGGCAGATGATCATGGCAGCCAATGCACAATTCCCTGGCAGCAGCCACGACGCGTTCATCCTGCGGCAGACCTCAGTGGCTGACCTTTTTGAGGCCCCGGCTCACCCACGAGGCTGGCTTCTTGGCGACAAGGGCTATCCTCTCTGCCCATGGCTCATGACCCCACTCCGTTTGCCCAGCACCCTGGCAGAAGAGCATTACAACAGCAGCCATCAGGTGACCAGGAACATTGTGGAGCACACAATTGGTGTGCTCAAGCAGCGTTTCCGTTGTCTAGACCATTCGGGGGGAGCCCTACAGTACTCGCCGGAGCAAGTGGCGCACATCGTCGTTGTCTGCTGCATGCTCCACAACCTGGCCATTCGACGTACCCAGCCCACCCTCAAGGTCCAGCAGAGCAGGCGGACGAGGAGGAGGAGGAGGAAGAGCAGGCGGATGAGGAGGAGGAGGAGGAGGAGGAGCATGCAGACGAGGAGGAGGAGGAGGATGATGGGAGGGCTCCTGAAACTGGAAGGGCCGTCCGTCAGAGGCTCATATGGACTCGGTTCTAGGCCCCTCTGACGGAATGCTGGGTGTCATTGGATCCGCGCCCTTCGGTTCGCACAAAGCCTATGAAGACCACCATGATTGTAAAGAGTCAGGAGCTCCCTTGTAAATAAAAAAAATCTTTATTTTCCAAAAAGTGCTTCCTTCCAGCATAACAACGTCATGTCAACAGAAACCAGAACTAACTAACTAACAGATAACTCTCTGGCAAAGCCGCGAGACTAACCAAAACATGACAAACAATCACAGCAGGTGTGGAGGTCCTTGAATTCGAAAAAAGAGATGTCTCAGCACCTCCCTCTACTGTTGACCCCTTGATGGAGACCGACTTCTCTTTTGAGGTCGGCCCCTTCCCTCCCTGCAGCTCCTCCGTAATTGCACCCCAGTGGCTGCGTCAAGGCTGGGGGACGCCTGCTGAGTGTCTGGAAGCACAGAAGCCCCTGAGGGACGGCCTGGACGACCTCTGGGCTTGGAGGGCGCGGAAGCTGGCTGCTTCAGCTGGGCATGGCTGGAAGCAGTGTACCCTGCAGGTGGTGGCAGCTGCACTGCAGACGTTCCAGCGGTGGCATAAGCAATGCTCACATGCCGAGAGAGGACACCTGCACCATCGTCGGACGACACACTGGCTCTCTGACGGGGCCGCTTCGGATCATCCGCCACAATCGACTGCTCCACAGATTCATGGCCTCCTGTGGTGCTGGAAGGGCCCGGGGTGATCCTGCCTGATGCAGATAGGGTGGCAGCAGTGAGAGTTCGCGTTGCCTCAATTTGGGTGTGGACGAGGCCCGCAAGTGACTGCGTGGCAGCAGTGAGGACCTGTGCGGCAGGTGCCAGTGCTTCGGAGAAGCCCTGGCCAGTTCTTTCCATTGCTTCGGACAGTGCCAGTCTCCAGATGTGTAGGCTCCCCTGAGGCTGGAACGGATGGTCCGGCTTCCTCCTGATCATCGCCTCCGGAGTCACTGGCACTGGCAGCTTGAGGGCCCGGCTCCCGAGCTGGTGATGCAGCATCTGAAAGCAGGGAGGTGGAAGAGTGGCTTTAGCAAAAGGACAGCTTGGCAGCAAGGGATGCAAGATTGCGGCAAGGTTATGACATGGTTACACAGTGAGAAAGCATGCTGGCGGGGGGAACAAGTGGAAGGAGACAGCTGTAAAAGGTGAGGACCTTACCATCGCTGTCGACAATGGGGTCGGCAGCTGCAGTGGTTACAGGACCACTCAGACGTCCTCCAAGGATCTGGTGGACTCTCTCCTCGAGATCCGTGAGAGTGACCACTTGAGGAGGACCTCCACCGGTGCGAAGCTGGTCTTTGAGAATCCTCGCCAGCTTGGACTGCAGGGGAAAGGAGGGGAAGTGATGTTACATGATGTCCTGAGTGATCACCTCATGCCCCCCATGGTGGAAGAGCCCTTACATGATGCCTTGAGTCAAATATGCATGTGTGTGCCCAGAAAGGGCCATGGGTGCTTGCTGGCAGATGGCCAATGGGACACAGCCCACCCTGTAGCCATCAAGTCAGGTGCAAATGAAGGGATGCAGAAGTTTGCAGAAACAACACTCACCCTCACGACCCGAGTGAGGTCGTTGAATTTCTTTCTGCATTGGACAGGGCTCCTGGTTACCATGCTGCTGGAGTTGACCCTCTGGCATACATCCCTCCAAGCTCGTCGGTAGTCCTTATGATTCGGCCTCCTGCCATTGTCTGGGTAGAGAACATCTCGCCGGCGCTCCACTGCGGCCACCAATTGCTCCAGAGCCTCATTGGTGAAGCGCTCTGCTCTCTGTCTCTCCTTCTCCATCTGGTCCACATTTTTAGCACCAGAGAAGGGCCTGTGCCGATTCTGAGGCCTGCAAGGCGCAGAGTGTGGATGCTGAAGCTGACTGACCCACTCCTTTAAGAGCTGGCCGGCGCCTGGAAGTCTTGTGGTCATCGGTAATTGAGAGCACCTGCGCTGCACCCGTCTGCCGCGATATTGGGTTGCCCCGGAAGTTCAGCGCCTTAGGAGCCCCGTGTAATGCCTGAACTCGCGCCTCAATCACCTTTGGGGCGCTGCAACCCAATATCGCGCAAGGTGGCGATAAGTTGTGTCTGGCTATAAACTTTGCGCAGCGCCAATTCTAATGCCCCAAGTGGGGCTATAACCAATTTCTAGGCCATATATGACTCTATGGGGGAGAAATTCAGTTGTTAGCACCACCGATTAACGCCTAAAGAGGCCGAGAAGTGGGGCGTTAGCCAATTTCCGGGCGGGCGCAACGCGCCTAGCACCTCGCCCTATATTGAGCATGCATTTAGCGCCAGCGCTAAATCTTAGCGCCCGCTCATGGGCGCAGGCTGATTATGACGTCATTTGAGTGTGCAACGCCTTTTGGGCGCCCCGGACCGGAAATTCAGTGGTGCCCCCCTCCGTAGCGCCTGGCGCTAAAAGTGACAGCTTACCTGGACCTTACCAAGTCGCTCTTGGGCTGGAGGAGCGTTATTTAAAGGGGACTGGTGTGGTTTAAAAGCGGCAGCCATTTTTGGAGCACAACTTCCTCGAGAGCTACAAAGAGTTGCTGAGCTGCACACTGAGAGCCATTTGACCACTGAGCCAGCGCAGACAGACGATCTTCAGCCTTCTGACCATCACCTTGCTGTTGGTGAGCCTTGACAGCGGGGAACCTTCCTGTGGGCACTTATTATGGGTGCTGCATTGGAGGGGAACGTCCTGCTGCTGAATCATCTGGAAAGGGCACTGAGATGCTGGGAGAGGAGGGCGGGCATGGCCAGACGGAGGAGGGCCAACAGACGTCGCCACAGCAGACCTTACGCTGGCAGGGTTTTCCGACAGCAGTTTTCCTACATGAACATGCCGGAGGAGCAGTGTGTCAGAAGGCTGCGATTTAGAAAGGAGGTGGTGACTGAGCTGTGCCAGCTGCTTCAGCCAGATCTGCAGCCTCAGATAAGGTGCAGGACATCTCTGTCGGTGGCTGAGAAGATGCCTGCTGGCCTGAACTTCTACGCGAGCGGCTCTTCTCAGGCTGCACGTCAGAGGCTGATCAGAAGTAGCTTCTAGGCCCCTCTCACGGAATGCTTGCTGCCATTCCAAGAACAGGAATGGAACCAGTCTGATACCCCCAAGCCTGTGAAGGGCAAGATGCATGTAAATAGCAAGTTTGCTGATGATACAAAGTTAGGTGGGAAAGTAAGCTGTGAGGAGGACGCAAAGAGGCTGCAATGAGATATAGACAGGTTAAGTGAGTGGGCATATGGTGGCAGATGGAGTATAATGTGCGGGAATTTGAAATTATCCACTTTGGTAGGAAGAGTAGAAAAACAGGCTATTTTCTAAAAGAGGAGCGATTAGTAAATGTTGGTATGCAGAGGGACCTGGGTGTCCTTGTACGTGAATCACAGAAATTTAACATGCAGGTAAAGCAAGCAATTAGGAAGGCAAATAATATGTTAGCTTTTATTGCAAGGGGGTTGGAGTATAAGAGTAAGGAAGTCTTGCTGCAATTATACAGGGCTTTGGTGAGACCACACCTGGGGTAATGTGTACAGTTTTTGTTTCCTTACCTAAGGAAGGATATACGTGCCTTGGAGGTGGTGCAGCAAAGGTTCACTAGACTGATTCCTGGGACGAAAGGGCTGTCCTATGAGGAGAGATTGAGTAAAATGGGCCGATGCTCTCTGGAGTTTAGAAGAATGTGAGGTGATCTCACTGAAATGTGTAAAATCCTTAGAGGATTCTGGATGTTGCCCCTGGCTTGAGAGTATAGAACTAAGGGTCACAGTCTCAGAATAAGGGGTCGGCTACTTAGAACTGAGATGAGGAGAAATTTCTTCACTCAGGGGGTAGTGAATCTTTGGAATTCTCTGTCCCAGAGGGCTGTGGAGGCTCAGTCGTTGAGTATATTCAAGACTGAGATTGATTTTTGGATACTAAGGGAATCAAGGGATAGGGCAGCAAAGTGCAGCTGAGCTGGAAGATCAGCCATGAACTTATTGAATGACAGAGCTGGCTCAAGGGGCTGTATGGCCTAATACTGCTCCTATTTCTTATATTGTTAATCGGCAGCACCGCCACGCTAGATGTCCACATGCACACATTCCAGCAGAGATCACTGTTTAATGATCGGGAACAGGAATTCTTGTCAATTTTGTTTCTTCCTGCCTAGCCGAACAACAACTTCCATTTATATAGCGCCTTTAACATAGTGCAGCAGCAACACATCACCTGATCTCCCATTCTATGTAATTAATTAAATTTATTAATATTATTTCTAAATACCCTCTGCCCCGATTCTAGATGATGAATATCGCACCTTGGAAACTATAAACCACAGAGTTTAAGCTTAAAAAAGAGAGAAATACTTACCAACTAATCACTTACCCGCTTTCTGGTGATGTCGCACTTGGATTACTTTTTACCTCTCTCCTTCCCTCCGAGTTCGGAGACTGTGAGGCCTTACCTGGTCTCTGGGGCCTTTTATAGCCCCGCTCTGCCGCTCAAGATTCCCGCCGACGCTGTGAGGCCTTACCTGGTCTCTGGGGCCTTTTATAGCACCGCTCTGCCGCTCGAGATTCCCGCCGACGCTGTGAGGCCTTACCTGGTCTCTGGGGCCTTTTATAGCCCCGCTCTGCCGCTCGAGATTCCTGCCGATGCTGTGAGGCCTTACCTGGTCTCTGGGGCCTTTTATAGCCCCGCTCTGCCGCTCGAGATTCCCGCCGACGCTGTGAGGCCTTACCTGGTCTCTGGGGCCTTTTATAGCCCCGCTCTGCCGCTCGAGATTCCCGCCGACGCTGTGAGGCCTTACCTGACGCTGTGAGGCCTTACCTGGTCTCTGGGGCCTTTTATAGCCCCGCTCTGCCGCTCGAGATTCCCGCCGACGCTTGAGGCCTTACCTGGTCTCTGGGGCCTTTTATAGTCCCGCTCTGCCGCTCGAGATTCCCGCCGACGCTGTGAGGCCTTACCTGGTCTCTGGGGCCTTTTATAGTCCCGCTCTGCCGCTCGAGTTTCCCGCCAACGCTGTGAGGCCTTACCTGGTCTCTGGGGCCTTTTATAGCCCCGCTCTGCCGCTCGAGTTTCCCGCCGACCATCTTCATGAAAGCTGACAAGTCCGATTGCGGTAATGACAGAGGAGTTTCCCTGTTATCTGCCACAGGGAAAGTCATCGCAAGAATCCTCCTCAATTGCCTTCTCCCAGTGGCTGAAGAGCTCCTCCCAGAGTCACAATGCGGATTCCGCCCACTAAGGGGCACAATGGACATGATCTTCACCACACGTTAATTACAAGAGAAATGCAGGGAACAGCACCAGCCACTGCACATGGCCTTCTTTGATCTCACAAAGGCCTTCGACACTGTCAACCATGAAGGATTATGGAGTGTCCTCCTCAAATTCAGCCTCAGCCCATTGTTATTGGCAATGGGAGCAAACTGAAAGCCTCACTCAGAGAGGCAACAGGAGGGCTGGTGTGAGAGATGGGGAACTAACAGAATGGGAGAGGGGAATCTTCTGAGACTGGGTGGAGTGGAGGGAGTGATTGATAAGAGCCTGAAATGGGAAGGGTTTCCGTTCACATCCCTCACCTTGATGAGCAATGGTTTTTATTTTTAAAGTGTTTGAAATATCTCCTTTTGCTTTATGAGCCGCTACAAGTGAATAATTTCTCTTTGCTTCATAAGTGCTGGTGGGCTTCAGAATTTCCCTCGCTTGACGCTGCTCCTCATGGGGGTGCCCACAGCTTCTGCCCCCAGTCGCAATGTTTAAATGAGGCTGAGCGGGGCTGTGTTTGGGGCCGAGAGGAAAGAAAGAACTTGCATTTCTATAGCACCTTTCACAACCTCAGGCCATCCGAAAGCGTGAAGTGTAGGCACTGGTGTAATGTAGCAAACACGGCAGCCAATCTGTGCACAGCAAGCTCCCATAGCAAGCTGTAAAGCGCTTTGGGACATCCTGAGGTTGTGAAAGGCGCTATATAAATGCAAGTCTCTCTATTTGTGACTTTAATGTTGTGCCTTGTATTAACAGAATGTGTTGGTTCCAGTGTGGAGTGCGGAAAGGAGCCAATCCGTATCTGACATACATGAGTGTGCGACGTACTGTATATGAAGCAGAAGCATTTAATTCAACTAATAAATGAATGTACAGCCACACGGGCAGAGCAGGCCCAAGAATGTGTAATGCTGCCCTGTGCCACAATCCGAGATGAACTCTCTCTATTCTAGTCTGAATAAACATTTCTCTCATATACAACAAAGGGATCTTTCATTCCATCAAAACTTGGTGACCCGGGGGAAGGGACGGTCACAGTGGGTACAGGATGTTTTTTGGCCAATGTTTTTAATTCCTCCCAAGAGTCTGGGCTGTAATGCCCCCCGTGGTTAAACAGCCAGTGGTCACTCAGTGTCGAGGTTCACACGGGAATGTTCGCCCCAGGCAAGATACTGGAGAACAGCCCAGTGCCTGTGGAGCCAGCCATACCCTAGTGTGAGGCACAGCACAGGGGGGCAGGGGGAGGAGAAGGGGGCAAATCAGCTGATCTGACCGGAAAATCCAATGGGTAGTGACAGAATAGAAAGGTGTTGATTACAGGCCTCCTTTTGAAAGCTGGGTGATATTAACCTCGATTCTGCAGGATGGGAACCATCAGTAACCAGACTCTGTTACAGTCACCACCAGCACACCTCAGCTGGAGACAGGACGGGCCAGGGAAAGACAGGCAGGGTCTGCACTCCCACCCACTGCCCAGCTACACCCTGCTGGGACCCGCACTCACCAGCCAGCTCGCTGTGGATTAGCCTGCTGCCCTTCACCGTCTGGACTCACACTCAAGAGACGAGGAGAGACGGGGCAGGGGAGAGAGGATAGAAGGGGGGGGGCAAGAGGGGAGATGGGGGATGGGGAGATGGAGGGTGGATAAACAGGGGAGATGGAGGGTGGGGAAAGAGGGGAGAAGGAGGGTGGGGAAAGAGGGGAGAAGGAGGGTGGGGAAAGAGGGGAGATGGAGGGTGGGGAAAGAGGGGAGAAGGTGGGTGGGGAAAGAGGGGAGAAGGAGGGTGGGGAAAGAGGGGAGAAGGAGGGTGGGGAAAGAGGGGAGATGGAGGGTGGGGAAAGAGGGGAAAGAGGGGAGATGGGAGTGGGGAAGAGGGGAGGAGGGCAAGGAGGTGGAACATATGGATGTAAAACCTTTTTAGAAAATAGAAAAGCTGAAATATGCAAATCAGAACTGGAAACTTAAGAAGAAACTAACCGGAACTCCAAACAGATCATTTGTTAAAATGCCGTCCAATAAAATGCGGGGGAAATCCAAGAATATAAATTTTATTCTTTGGTCCTACACTGTGTTCTGGGCCTCAATGTCTCCCAAGTCTCGGCTGTGTTCCCTGTATTTAAAGTGTAAACTGCATCTAATCAGAGCCCGGTAAATACAGCCGGCTGCTGGAGACGGGAAGATGCAACAAGCAATGAAAGGTGTTGTGGGCGAGTATTGTCCGCACAGTCAGACATATTCCAGAGATAAAGTTGCCAGGCTTCAGATTGAAAGGCTGGCAGCCTTTGAGAAGCGATATGTCAGCGCTCTGTCACTGCCCACACTCAGCAGCTGCTGACCCAGGCTCTCCTGGTCTACACACAGCAGTTTGTCAACAACCAATAGTTTTTGTGATTTGACACCCAATCCTGAGCCGGTGTTTCTGTAACATTGCCCGGCGCCGAGCGGGCGAGAGGGAGGGAGGGAGGGAGGGAGACAGACCCGGCTCCTGTATTGGCACCATGTGGCTCAGCAGCCCAGTACAGAATGGCCGGAGGGGACTGAGGATTATACACAGCTCAGGACAGCTTCTAAAGCTGTTGCCCCACAGCTGGGGGGCGGGGGTGACCGTCACGGTGGAAGCAGATTCAATAGTAACTTTCAAAAGGGAATTGGATATATACTTGGAGTGGAGAAAGTCGCAGGGCCATGGGGCACGGGCAGGGGAGTGGGACTCATTGGAGAGTTCTTTCAAAGAGCCGGCACAGGCTGAATGGCCTCCTTCTGTGCTGTCTGATTCTATGAACCTCTATTGATCAGGACCCAGGCTAAGGCTCCCCGCACAGCCAGCAGGGTAAAGAGACCCTTACCCCACCAGGCCCAGAGTCGGGAGGGCACTGTGCCAACACATGCCACCCATCGACCCCAACCCTCCTCTGATACACTTACAAACTGGCCCACTTCACTTTGGAAAAGGAACCAGGAGGAGGCAGAAGCCTCGAGTCTTGTTAGTCCGGTGGGGTTGAGTGAAGGGAATGAATCAATAATCCAGACAGCTCTCCCCCTCCCATGGGGTTTCGAAAGCAGCTCCAACACAGAGCTGGGCAGTGAACACACAGGGACAAGCTGCCAATTTAATGCGCACTAGACCAGATACCCTGCCGAGCGTTACAGGATTTTCAAGAATGACACAGAATCTACAGCCCAGAAACAGGCCATTCGGCCCGACTGGTCCATGCCGGTGTTTCTGCTCCACACGAGTCTCCTCCCACCCCTCTCCATCTCACCCCATCAGCCTATCCTTCTATTCCTTTCACCCTCATGGGCTTATCGAGCTTTCCCCGAAATACATTTATTAATGACGCTAATCTGCAACAGTGGAGCAGTTTACCACCACTTACACCCATGAGATTTGTGTCCTGGACTCGCTCTCTCAGGTTATTTACATAGAACAACAAGACACCAACAAGTTAGCGAGAACTAAAAAGAGAAAATGCTGGAAATACTCAGCAGGCCAGGCAGCATCTGTGGAGAGAGAAACAGAGTGAAGGTTTCAGGAGGGTGACCTTTGGTCAGAAGTTAGCGAGTAGTTTGTTTTTTCACCGCCCAGTGTCTGTGGACTGAACTCTTGTGTGAGCCTCACCTCTCGCCCAAGCCAAGAACCCAGAGCCACAACAGGCAACGTAGAGGAGCAGGAGAGCTGGCACAGATACCCAGCAGAGAATTACAGCCACAAAGGACTACCCGAGTCACTGGGAGGAGAGTTATAGGAACATTAGGAACAGGAGCAGGCCATTCAGCCCCTCGAGCCTGTTCTGCTATTCCAGGAGATCATGGCTGATCTTCAGTTTGAACACTGGCTGACACAAGCAAAGCGAGAAATGACCACATCATCGGAACAAAGTGTTACAGTTTATTAGACAGCAAAGTACCTGGGCTGTTGTCAATTCTGGATAAATTATTACTGGGAAAACACAGCTCACTGTCCTAGTGCTCTGTGATGTGCTTTCTTTTGGTCTCATAGTAACCTTGTGAGAGAGACCAGTGGAATCCCCGTACTTTAAAGAGAACACCTTCTCCAACATTGAGAGGGAGATTATCCAATTCCAGGCCCAGGGGAACGTGTTGATCTGTGGTGACCTCAATTCAAGAACTGGTGAAGAACCAGACTTCACCAATAATCAGGGAAACAATTACATATTCGGGAATAACCACTTCGATATCCCTTCCCATCCATACAGGCATAACTGTGACAAACAGGCAAATACTAACGGAAAACAGCTCCTGCAGCTCTGTCGAAGTCTGGGTCTGTACATTGTCAATGGCAGGTTCATGGGAGACCTCCTAGGAAGATCGACCTATTGCTCACCTCTTGGGTTAGCACCGTAGACTATATGATTACAGATTTGGGCCCATCCTCTTTCAGAGCATTCACAGTCAAACCACAAACAACATTGTCAGACCACAGTCAAATTACTATGTATCTTAAAAAGACAGAAACAACCAACACAGAAACACAACCCAGTAAGCTGTACAACACCAAAAAATCATACAGATGGGCCAAAAACAGCATGGAAAAATACCAGAAAGCAATTAGCAATCAATCAACTCAAGCTCTCTTGGACACCTCTCTGGAAAACATATACACTCACAATAAAGAAGGCGTAAACCGGGCAGTGAATAACCTAAATAATATTTTTGATAATTTGGCAACAAGGTCAAACTTGAAAGTTAGCAAGAACAAACACAAAACAAAAAACTATGAAAAATGGTTTGACCCAGATTGCCATAACATGAGGAAAAAACTTAGAAAAATATCAAACCAAAAACACAGACAGCCAGAAAACGAGGAATTATGCCTTACTTATTGTCAGACACTAACACAATACAGAAACACACTCAGAACCAAAAAAGAGCAGTATATTAAGAATACACTCAGCTCCATTGAGGGATCCATTGATTCCAATTGTTTCTGGGACAACTGGAATACATTACACAAAAAACAACACGACGAATTGGCCATTCTAAATGGAGACACATGGGAAAACCACTTTGAAAAATTATACCAGAAAAACACACTAAGGCCAGAGCAACACCAAATATGCAAAAAACTGGAAAAGCTCGAAATGGCCATAAAAGATAACCAAAACCCGCTAGACTCCATAATAACAGAAAAAGAACTATTTGAAAAACTCAAGGACCTGTGACCAGGAAAAGCTTGCGGTGCAGACGGCATACTAAGCGAGATGATTAAACACACAGATGATAAAATGAAACTGGCTATCCTAAAACTCTTCAACTTGGTTCTGAGTGTCGGTTACTTCCCTGATATCTGGAACAAAGGACTCATAACGCCCATATACAAAAGTGGGGACAAAGTCGACCCAAATAACTATCGAGGCATCTGTGTAAACAGTAACCTGGGGAAGGTATTCTGTAGTATCATAAACAAAAGACTTATAAACTTCCTTGAGGAGCACAATGTCTTGAGTAAAAGCCAAATTGGATTCCTACCAAACTATAGAACATCAGATCATATCTTCACCCTACAGACCCTAATTGACCAACATGTTCATCAAAACAAAAGCAAAATCTACGCATGCTTTATAGATTTCCAGAAGGCTTTCGATTCCATCTGGCACGACGGTCTATTCCTGAAACTTATCAAAAGCGGGGTAGGGGGAAAAACATATGATGTAATTAAATCAATGTATACAAACAATAAATGTGCAGATAAATTGGAGACAAACAAACAAAATACTTCCCACAGGGGCGGGGGGTGACGCAGGGCTCGCCCATCTCACCGACACTCTTTAATGTTTACATAAATGAAATGGCAAAACTACTTGAACAATCTACAGCACCCGGCCTCACCCTATATGAATCCAAGGTTAAATTCCTCCTCTATGCAGATGACCTGGTTCTGCTGTCACCAACTAAGGAGGGTCTACAGCAGAACCTGGATCTGCTGGAGTCGGTCTGCCAGACCTGGGCCCTGACAATAAATCCCCAAAAAACCAAAGTCCTTGTGTTCCAGCAAAGATCCAGACATCAGGGACCCAAAATAAATTTCACACTAGGAACAACCAAAATTGAACAAACCACTAACTACACATACTTGGGCTTAAAAAGCAGTTCTACAGGAAATTTTCATCTGGCTGTGAATGAGCTGAAAGAGAAAGCAAGAAGGGCTTTCTATGCCATGAAAAAATCAAATCAATCCAAATAGAAATCCCAATTAGCATTTGGCTCAAAATTTTTAAATCAGTAATTGAACCAATTGCACTCTTTGGCAGTGAGGTGTGGGGACCGCTAACACAACAACAATTTGCAAAATGGGACAAATACCCAATTGAGATCCAACATGCAGAATTCTGTAAAAGTATCCTCCGGACTCAAAGGAAAACCATAAACAATGCATGCAGGGCAGAACTAGGCCAATATCCATTAATAATCACTATCCAAAAAAGAGCCACCAAATTTTGGAAACACCTAAAAATGAGCAACCCCCACTGCTATCATTACGAAGTCCTGAAATGCCAAGAGAGGACCATAAAGAAGAATACCCTCAGTCAACTAGTCCTGGGACTCAGTGAAGTAACTACTAACACTACTAACAATAACCAGCCCCAGGACAGTGACAGCGTAACACAAAGAATTCGACCCAACACAATCGTCACTAAGCAAAAGGAAAAATATCTGTCATATTGGGCAGAAACAACAAAAACCCAAAACAAACTCAATTGCTACTTGGCCCGAAACAGACAATACAACATGGCTGATTACCTGACCATGGTAAAGGATAGCAAACTGAGAAAAACCTTGACAATGTACAGACTTAGTGAACATAGCCTGGCGATCGAAAAAGGTAGACACAGGCAGACCCGGCTACCAAGAGAGGACAGGATATGCTCTCACTGCAGTCAGGGAGTGGTGGAGACAGAGATGCACTTCCTCACAGCTTGTAGAAAATATCAGGGCATAAGGGAGAATTTCTACCCAAAATTCACAAAAATATGCCCGGAATTCAGAAATTTGAATGACGACCAAAAACCCCCATACCTACTAGGGGAAGAGAGAAATTGTGTACCCTTAGCGGCACACTATGTTACAGCTTGCCATAAACAGAGGGACAACCACTAAATATAAGAAAAGAGTATATACAAATTATATGAATGTATATTTATACACCCAGGGATATATCTGTTTATACACTGTATGGATAGATCTGTATTTATGTGTTCAACCATGAATGTTTTTCGATGCTTTGGCAACATAAGATGTACTTTGTCATGCCAATAAAGCGATTTGAATTGAATTGAATTGAATTGAGAGAGACAGAGAGATGGACAGAGAAAGAGAGGGAGAGAGAGGGGGAGTGAGAGAGAGAGATACAGAGAGAGGGAGAGAGAAAGCGAGGGAGGGAGATGGAGGGAGTGCTAGAGAGAGGAGAGTGAGGGAGAGAGAGTGAGTGAGGGAGAGTGAGTGAGGGAGATTATGAGGGAGGGAGAGTGTGAAGGAGGGAGAGAGTGAAGGAGGGAGAGAGTGAGGGGGAGAGAGAGCGATTGAGGGAAAGAGAGAGCGAGTGAGGGAAAGAGAGAGCGAGTGAGGGAAAGAGAGAGCGAGTGAGGGAAAGAGAAGGCGAATGAGGGAAAGAGAAGGAGAGAGCAAGCGAATGAGGGAGGCAGAGTGTGAGGGAGAGAGAATGTGAGGGAGAGGGAGAGAGAATAAGAGGGAGAAAGAATGTGAGAAAGAATGAGACACAGACAGAGAGAGACAGAGAGAGAGAGAGAGGAAGTGAGGAAGGGAGATGCAGGGAGAGAGTGTGTGAGAGAGAGAGTGAAGGAGAGATAATGAGTTAGAGAGTGAGAGAGGAAGAGAGAGGGAGAGAGTGAGAGAGAGATCTAGAGAGAGGATGAGAGAGCAGGAGAGGGAGAGAGAGTGAGGAAAATTGAGTGAGGGAGGGAGAGGATGAGGGAGGCATGAGAGGATGTGGGAGGGAGTGAGTGAGGGAGAGTGTGAGGGAGGGAGAGAGTGTAGGAGGGAAAGCATGAGGTAGAGAGAGTGTGAGGGAGAGATTGAGTGAGAGAGAAAATGAATGAGGGAAAGAGAGTCAGTGAGGGAGAAAGAGAGAGAGAGAGTGAGAGAAAGTTCAAGTAGCTAGAGAGAGAGCGGGAAGAGAGATAACTGTAGCTGTAGTAAAGACAGCTGCTTTACGGTAGCTGTAGTAAAGACAGCTGCTTGACAGCAGTCATATAAATAGGAAGCCATCTTGGCCATGCAGCAGTACTGCACGAGCTGGCACTGACTCAAGACCTAATAAAGAGTACTCAACGATATCTACTTGTAAGCCTCTTAATACTAAGATATAAGATAACATTACATGGTACCAGGATTTATAGAATGCACGATACGGGCATACCACTACAATGGAAGGGATAAAACCACCGACTAGCCTGCAACTTGAAGGAAATCTGGATGAAAATTGGCGCGAATTCAAACAACGCTTTCTTCTGTACCTCACAGCGATCGACGCCATGACTAGCTCTGGAACACGTAAGGTAGCTTTGTTGCTAACAGTGGCTGGCTCGTAGGCAATCGAGCTGTATAATACATTTACGTTTGCAGCTGAAGGTGACAAAAATGATCTGGACAAGGTGATAGGTTTGTTCGATAAATACTGCACACCTGAAAATAATGAAACGTTCGAGAGATTTGTTTTTCGCTCCCGCGTGCAAAAGCAAGGAGAATCCTTTGATGTTTTTCTGACGGACTTGAAAACAAAAGCACAAACATGCAACTTTGGAGACTTGAAGGAATCGATGATACGCGATCAGGTCATCTTCGGAATACTTGACAAGAAGGTGAGGGAGAGAATGCTTAGGGACAATGACTTAACTTTGGATGCTGCAGTAAAAATATATGTCATGCTAGTGAACTCTCAGCCATGCACACACAAACATTCGATAGGAGAACTACAGCAACGGGCGTGAGAGCGCTGGGACTGGACAACCTACCAGTGGATGTAGTACACAGAAGGGACAAAAGAGGGCACACAGAGTTCAGGACAATGACGCCATACTATTGCAGATGGTGTGGCAATAGACACGTGCGTGGCAAGACAATGTCCGGCTTATGGGAAGAACTGCGCAAAATGTAAAGGCAGGAATCACTTTGCTAAAATGTGCTTTTGGGAAGAGAAAACCGAAGGTAAAAAGACAGTGCATGCTATTGAGACTGAAGACACGGAATCGGAGACGTTGTATGTTGGAATTGTGCAAAATGACTTAAAAAAGGGTAAAGATATGGCAAAGGAAGTACATTCCGTAGGACTAAAGACTGAAGTTTGGATAGCCCCCTTGCTGGTAAATGGCACCATTGTTCCCTTCAAGCTAGATACAGGTGCTAAGGCAAACCTTATAAGCTGGAGTGATGCACGGAATCTCAAAGTGAGACCAAAAATACTGAACAAGATAGTGGCTTTGAAGGCGTACAATGGACAAAGTATTGAAACAAAAGGAACGTGTAGGCTGAATGTTAAGGTAAAAAATCGCATTCACCCATTGACGTTTGTTATAGTGCCTGAAGGACATGAGTCACTGTTGGGGGATAAGGCATGTGTGGGTTTGGGCTTGGTAAAACGAGTCTATACTATTAATGAACTGAACTGTGTGCAGAGTGCCCCACAAGACAGTACAAATATAAAGCATGATGCTAGAACACACAAGTACGCAGATGTATTTCAGGGTTTCGGAGCACTACCCTTTACATACTGCATCAAACTGAGAGATGATGCACAACCTGTGATTCACGCACCCAGGAGAGTTCCGGTGGCCCTCCGTGAGAAACTGCGGAAAGAGCTAAACCGCATGGAGGGACTAGGTGTCATAAAGAAGACTGAGGAACCGACTGACTGGGTAAATTCCATGGTTTGCGTCAATTCAAAAAAGACTGATAAATTGCGTGTCTGCATGGATCCCAAGGACCTTAACGCTAATATAAAAAGAGAGCACTATCAAATCCCAAAGAGAGAGGAAATAGTCAGCGAAATGACAGGAGCAAAATTCTTCTCCAAGATGGACACCTCGCATGGGTTCTGGCAGCTGAAACTTGATGAAGAGAGTGCTAAGCTGTGCACCTTTAACACCCCGTTTGGTCGATACTCTTACCAGCGCCTGCCCTTCGGCATTAGCTCCGCCCCATAAATCTTCCACAGAGCAATGGAGCAAATCATCGAGGGCCTGGATGGTGTGCGGGTGTACGTGGATGATCTGGTAGTATGGGACTCCACTCAGGGAGAGCACGACACCAGACTGGAAAAAACACTTCAGAGGATACGGCAGTATGGACTCAAACTAAATAAAGACAAATGTCAGTTCAGCATCAATGAAATCGCATTCCTCAGGGACAAGATTTCTGCAGAAGGGATTCAGCCAGACAAGTCAAAGGTAAAGGCCATACATGACATGGAAAAACCAAAGGACAAGAAAGGGGTTCAGCGGGCCCTTGGCATGGTTAATTACCTAGGGAAATTCATTCCAAATCTGGCAGTGAAAACCGCTCACTTGAGAAAACGGCTGCACCAAGAGACAGAGTTCCAATGGGGACATGAACATGAGAATGAGTGGAAGGGGCTGCTACACATTCTAGCAAGTGAACCCCTACTGAAGTTCTTCTGCCCTGAAAAGAGGACAAAAGTGTCCACAGATGCCTCTAAGGATGGATTAGGGGCTGTCCTTCTACAGGAAGATGAAGGAGAATGGCGACCAGTGGCATATGCGTCACGCTCCATGACGGCTACAGAGTGCCGGTATGTGCAAATAGAGGAGTGCCTAGGCTTGGCATTTGGGTGTGAAAAATTTCATACCTACATCTATGGACTTCCCAAGGTTATCATAGAAACTGACCATAAGCCACTGCTAGGGATTGCAAAAAAGATTCTGTGTGACATGTCATCATGGATACAGCGCCTAATGATGAGACTACAATGTTATGATTTTCAGCTCACATATGTGCCAGGGACACAAATGTTCATAGCAGATACATTATCCAGGGCTGTGCCTCGTGCCACACAAAACAGTGAAACAGAAGAGGATGTGGCCCTTCATGTGGATATGGTCTATGCAGCATTGCCCGCCTCACAGGAACAACTATCAAAGATAGCCACAGAGACATCAAAGGACCCTGTTCTGAGGAAAGTGATGAGAAATCTTCAAGAGGGTTGGAAGAAAGGGTCATGTAAACAATATCATCATATTCAGTCTGAGCTTTCTGTGGTCAATGGACTACTGCTTAAGTGTGACAGGATTGTAGTGCCCATCTCTATGCGACGAGAAATGCTTCACAGGATGCATGAAGGGCACCTGGGTGTGGAAAAGTCAAAAAGGAGAGCACGTGAGGCACTCTACTGGCCAAACATGAACTCTGATATTGACCAGATGATCAGTGAGTGTGCTACATGTCAGGAGTATCACTACAAGCAAACAAAAGAGCCTTTCATTACCACAGAGCTCCCATTACAACCATGGGAAAAGGTAGGAACTGATATTTTTCACTACGAAGGAAAAGACTATTTATTAGTTATTGATTATTACTCTAATTATCCTGAGATTGCTCTCCTACCCAGCACCATGTCAAGAGCTGTGATAACTCACCTGAAGTCAATCTTTTCCAGGCAGGGCATCCCTCGAACTCTGGTCCCTGATACTGGCTCTCCCTATGCCAGTCATGAGTTTGTTGTTTGCTACAGAGTATGAGTTTAAGCATGTAACCTCCAGCCCGCTCTACCCTCAAGCCAATGGAAAAGCGGAGAAGGGGGTACAGATTGTGAAAAGACTATTAAAGAAAGCAGCACACAGCAACACTGACCCATATCTGGCCATGATGTCATACAGGGCGGCCCCGCTGGAAAGTGGCAAGTCTCCAGCTGAGCTCTTACTGCGTCACAAAATCCGTCCTCGACTTCCCAGGCATGCCACACCTGATCACAGAGATGAGGTATGGGCAGACAAGGCCCGGAAACTTCAGCGGAAACAAAAAATGCTCCATGACCGCACAGCCACTGCACTAGTGCCTCTACAGGAGAAGGATGTAGTTCGCATTGAAGGGCCTGGGTCATGGAATCAAAGAGCCACCGTTCTACAACAGGTCGCCCCCAGGTCATACAGTGTCATGACAGAAAATGGCAATGTGTATCGCAGAAACAGAAGGCACCTACTGAAAACCACGGAGACCTGTCAGCTGCAGGAGGACAGAGAGGATGAGCTGATGATGGAAATCCGACAGAGTGACGAGGAGATGAGGGCAATGCCACAAAGTGATGAAGTACACAGGGGTGACAATGAGACAAGGGATCCGTGTGGTACAGACATGAACTTAATGGACACAACTGGGTTGGCCTAGCAAATACCCGCTCAGCTACGCGGGTCACAGCGCACCAGAAAGCCTGTCGTTAGACTCGACCTGTAGACAAGGGAAATAATGTAAACAGCTAATGGACTTCTGGGTGTGGGTAGTGTTTATATGTACCGGCAGTTATTGCAAGGTATAGTTACACTGACAGTTTTTACATGTTGTTAATAGTAATTAATAGTAGTTACACTGACTGTTTTTATATGTTGTTAATATGTGTTCTATGTGTTATGTTATGTTATGGTGTTTACTGTTTATGTCATCGTTGAGGGGGAAAGATGTACAGATAACTGTAGCTGTAGTAAAGACAGCTGCTTTACGATAGCTGTAGTAAAGACAGCTGCTTGACGGCAGTTGTATAAATAGGAAGCCATCTTGGCCATGTGGCAGTACTGCATGAGCTGGCACTGACTCAAGACCTAATAAAGAGTACTCAACGATATCTACTCGTAAGGCTCTTAATACTAAGATATAAGATAACATTACAGAAAGCGGGAGAGAGAGTGAGCTACAGAAAGAGAGAGAGAGCGAGGGAGAGAGTGAGAGAGAGAGACAGGCAGATCGGGACAGGCAGAGAGAGAGGGACGGGCAGAGTGAGACAGCAAGAGACAGGCAGAGTGAGAGGGACAGGCAGAGAGGTAGGGACAGGCCGAAATAGAGAAACAAACCGAGATAGAGAGACAGACAGAGAAAGAGACAGGCAGAGATATAGAGACAGGCAGAGAGAGAGGGACAGGCAGAGTGAGAAAGCGAGAGACAGGTAGAGAGAGAGGGACAGGCAGAGG
Source organism: Somniosus microcephalus (assembly GCF_052327205.1). Taxonomy (NCBI): domain Eukaryota; kingdom Metazoa; phylum Chordata; class Chondrichthyes; order Squaliformes; family Somniosidae; genus Somniosus; species Somniosus microcephalus. The sequence continues at coordinate 10,166,822 of NC_141017.1, read as the reverse complement.
GAGAAAGCGAAAGACAGGCAGAGTGAGAGGGACAGGCAGAGAGAGAAGGACGGGCAGAGAGAGAGACAGCCAGAGAGAGAGAAAGGCAGAGTGAGACAGTGAGAGACAGGCAGAGTGAGAGGGACAGGCAGAAATAGAGAAACAAACAGAGATAGTGAGACAGACAGAGAAAGAGACAGGCAGAGAAAGAGACAAGCAGAGAGAGAGGGACAGGCAGAGTGAGAAAGCGAAAGACAGGCAGAGTGAAGGTGACAGGCAGAGAGAGAAGGAAAGGCAGAGAGAGAGACAGCCAGAGAGAGAGGCAGGCAGAGTGAGACAGTGAGAGACAGGCAGAGTGAGAGGGACAGGCAGAGAGAGAAGGACGGGCAGAGAGAGAGACAGCCAGAGAGAGAGAAAGGCAGAGTGAGACAGTGAGAGACAGGCAGAGTGAGAGGGACAGGCAGAAATAGAGAAACAAACAGAGATAGTGAGACAGACAGAGAAAGAGACAGGCAGAGAAAGAGACAGGCAGAGAGAGAGGGACAGGCAGAGTGAGAAAGCGAAAGACAGGCAGAGTGAAGGTGACAGGCAGAGAGAGAAGGAAAGGCAGAGAGAGAGACAGCCAGAGAGAGAGGCAGGTAGAGTGAGACAGTGAGAGACAGGCAGAGTGAGAGGGACATGCAGAGAGAGAGGGACAGGCAAAGAGAAGAACAGGCAGTGAGAGACAGAGAGAGAGAGGCAGAGGCAGAGATAGATAGGCAGTCAGAGATAGAGAGACAGGCAGAGATAGAGAGACAGGCAGAGCGAGACTGAAAGACATGCAGAGTGAGACAGCGATAGACAGGCAGAGCAAGACAGTGAGAGACAGGAAGAGTGAGAGGGACAGGCAGAGAGAGAGAGGGACTGGCAAAGAGAGAGTCAGGCAAAGAGAGAGAGACAGGCAGAGATAGAGAGACGGGTAGAGCGAGACAGTGAGAGACAGGCAGAGTGAGAGGGACTGGCTGAGAGAGAGGGACAGGCAAAGAGAGAAACAGGGAAAGAGGGAGAGGCAGAGATAGAGGGACAGGCAGATATAGTGAGAGAGGCAGAAAAAGAGAGACAGACAAAGACAGATGGACAGGCAGAAATAGAGAAAGAGACGGAGATAGAGAGACACAGAGAGAGAGAGAGACAGGTAGAGATAGAGGGGCAGGCAGAGAGAGAGGGACAGGCAAAGATAGAGGAACAGGTAGAGAGAGAGGGACAGGCAGAGTGAGACAGTGAGAGACAGGCAGAGTGAGAGAGACAGGCAGAGAGAGAGGGGCAGGCACACTGAGACAGTCAGAGTCAGACAAAGTGAGATGGGCAGGCAGAGAGAGAGGGACAGGCAAAGAGAGAGAGACAAAGAGAGACAGGCAGAGATAGAGGGACAGACAGAGATAGATGGACAGGTAGAGATAGACAGACAGGCAGAGATAGATGGACAGACAGAGATAGATGGACAGGCAGAGATAGATAGACAGGCAGAGATAGAGAGACAGAGATAGAGACAGACAGACATAAAAAGGCAGGCAGAGATAGAGGGACATGCAGAGATAGTGAGACTGGCAGAGATAGATGGACAGGCAGATATAGATATACAGGCAGAGATAGAGAGATAGACAGAGATAGAGACAGGCAGAGATAGAGGGACAGGCAGAGATAGATAGACAGGCAGAGATAGAGAGATAGACAGAGATAGAGACAGGCAGAGATAGAGGGACAGGCAGAGATAGAGCGACAGGCAGAGAGAGAGGGACAGGCAGAGATAGAGCAACAGACAGATATAGAGAAACAGACAGAGGTAGTGTGAGACAGGCAGAAATTGAGAGACAGACAGAGATAGAGGGACAGGCAGAAATAGAGAAAGAGAGAGAAATAGAGCGACAGGCAGAGATAGATAGCTTGGCAGAGAGCGAGGGACAAGCATAGAGAGAGGGACAGGCAGAGTGAGACAGTGAGAGACAGACAAAGTGAGAGAGACAGACAGAGAGAGCGAGGGACAGGCAGAGTGAGGCAGCAAGAGACAGACAAAGTGTGATGGACAGGCAGAGAGAGAGGGACAGTCAAAGAGAGAGAGACAGGCAAAGTGAAAGAGATAGGCAAAGAGAGACAGACAGAGATAGAGGGACAGGCAGAGATAGATGGACAGGCAGAGATAGACAGACAGGTAGAGATAGAGGGACATGCAGAGATAGAGAGACTGGCAGAGATAGATGGACAGGCAGATATAGATAGACAGGCAGAGATAGAGAGATAGACAGAGATAGAGACAGGCAGAGATAGAGGGACAGGCAGAGATAGAGCGACAGGCAGAGAGGGAGGGACAGGCAGAGATAGATAGACAGGCAGAGATAGAGAGACAGACAGAGATAGAGACAGGCAGAGATAGAGGGACAGGCAGAGATAGAGCAACAGACAGAGATAGAGAAACAGACAGAGGTAGTGTGAGACAGGCAGAAATTGAGAGACAGACAGAGATAGAGGGACAGGCAGAAATAGAGAAAGAGAGAGAAATAGAGAGACAGACAGAGATAGAGACAGTCAGAGATAGATAGACAGGCAGAGAGCGAGGGACAGGCAGAGAGAGAGGGACAGGCAGAGATAGAGGGACAGGCAGAGATAGAGGGACAGGCAGAGTGAGACAGTGAGAGACAGGAAGAGTGAGAGGGACAGGCAGAGAGAAAGAGGGAAAGGCAAAGAGAGAGACAGGGAAAGAGGGAGAGGCAGAGATAGAGGGACAGGCAGATATAGTGAGAGAGGCAGAAATAGAGAGACAAAGACAGAAGGATAGGCAGAAATAGAGAAAGAGACAGAGATAGAGAGACACAGAGACAGGTGGAGATAGAGGGGCAGGCAGAGAGAGAGGGATAGGCAGAAATAGAGGGACAGGCAAAGAGAGAGAGAAAGGCAGAGTGAGACAGTGAGGGACAGGCAGAGTGAGACAGTGAGAGACAGGCAGAGTGAGAGGGACAGGCAGAGAGAGAGACAGGCAGAGTGAGACAGTGAGAGACAGGAAGAGTGAGAGGGACAGGCAGAGAGAGAGAGGGACAGGCAAAGAGAGGGCCAGGCAAAGAGAGAGAGACAGGCAGAGATAGAGAGATGGGTAGAGCGAGACAGTGAGAGACAGACAAAGTGAGATGGACAGGCAGAGAGAGAGGGACAGGCAAAGAGAGAGACAGGCAAAGAGGGAGAGGCAGAGATAGAGGGAAATGCAGATATAGTGAGAGAGGCAGAAATAGAGAGACAGACAAAGACAGAAGGATAGGCAGAAATAGAGAAAGAGACAGAGATAGAGAGCCAGAGAGAGAGAGAGACAGGTAGAGATAGAGGGACAGGCAAAGAGAGAGAGGAAGGCAGAGTGAGACAGTGAGAGGCAGGCAGAGTGAGACAGTGAGAGACAGGCAGAGTGAGAGTGCATGACAGGCAGAGAAAGAGTGACAGGCAGAGAGAGAGAAAGGCAAAGAGAGAGAGACAGGCAGAGATAGAGGGACATGCAGAGACAGAGAGACAGACAGGGATAGGGGGACAGGCAAAGATAGAGGAACAGGCAGAGAGAGAGGGACAGGCAGAGTGAGACAGTGAGAGACAGGCAGATTGAGAGAGACAGGCAGAGAGAGAGAGGGACAGGCAGACTGAGACAATTAGAGACAGACAAAGTGAGATGGACAGGCAGAGAGAGAGGGACAGGCAAAGATAGAGAGACAGGCAAAGAGAAAGAGACAAAGAGAGACAGGCAGAGATAGAAAGGCAGGCAGAGAGAGACGGTATAGTAATCTGGGATGTAATGCTTCAGTTATCCCCCAGATGGAGACAAATATTAAGGGATCACAATTGCCAGTGTTTTAAGGTAATGTCCTGGCACACCACTTATTAAGGTAGTGGCATTGCATTCTGGGTATGACTCAGAGGTTGATCCTCCATCTTGGCTCGTGCAGTAAGAAATAGATTATCTTGCTGGCAGCCTGTAAAGCTATGTTCTCTGCTACATATGTATAATTAAACAGTTAATGTTTTGGTTCATGAAATCTGGCTTATCACAGTTCTTGACCTTACTACTCGGATATCACATTTGGCGATGAGGATGGGATAGATCTCAACTTGAAGAAGGAGAAATAAAAGAAAAGCACTGAATCAAGGAATCATGGCTGCTATAGTAGGACAGCTTTTGATGTTCAGGCGCAGACATGGAACAATTACTGTGAGTTGCTGGGGCATTTCTTTGTAGCAAATGATTTAGTTGATGTCGGGAAAAGGAGAGCTATTTTGCTCACTTCCATGGGAAGTCAGACGTATAGTTTAATGAGAAACTTATGCATCCTGAAAAGCCTGGAGACGTACCATTTGCTAACTTAGTGGACTTGCTAAAGGAACATTTCAATCCCAGACCGAGTGAGATTGTACAGCATTTCAAATTTAATTCACGGAACAGGAAGCCGGGAGAGACTGTATTGGATTATGTAGCAGTGTTGAGAAACCTGGCACACGATTACAATTATGGGAACAGTTTGAAAGACATGCTGAGAGATAGGCTTGTTTGCGGGATAATGGATGCTCGAATGCAGAGGAGATTATTGTCCGAGACTGGGCTTACGTACAAAAAAGCATTGGAACTTGCTCAATTAATAGAGACAGCTAACCGTGATGTAAAAGAGATACAAGGTTCAGACTGGGCTGCGAAAAAGCAAGTTGGAGGTCTGCTGGTGCACAAGTTAAATATGAGTCGGAAACCACAACGTGAGCATGTAAAGGCATGTTATAGATGCAATGAAGATCACCTGGCGAGGGAATGCAGGTTTCTGGAGGAAAAGTGCCACAAGTGTGGGAAAAAAGGACATATAACACGTGCATGCCGAGCAAAAGCTACCCTGGAGGTATACAAACCTAAAGGGGGAGGAAAGCAAAACCTAGTAAGAGAAGTGAAAAAACAGGGAGCACATCACATCAGTGGAGAAGCTGAGAAAGAAGATGATGTGTTCATATTGCATAGTATAGAAACATAGAAACATAGAAGATAGGAGCAGGAGTAGGCCATTCGGCCCTTCGAGCCTGCTCCGCCATTCAATGAGATCATGGCTGATCATCCAAATTCAGTACCCTGTCCCTGCCTTCTCCCCATATCCCTTGATCCCTTTAGCCTTAAGAAATATATCCAACTCCTTTTTGAATATATTTAATAAACTGGCCTCCACCGCCCTCTGTGGCAGAGAATTCCACAGGTTCACCACTCTCTGGGTGAAGAAATTGCTCCTCATTTCAGTCCTAAATGGCTTACCCCTTATCCTTAGACTACGACCCCTGGTTCTGGATTCCCCGGCTATCATAAACATCCTTCCTGCATCTAGTCTGTCCAGGTAGAGGACATTCCAAAAGTGGATCCTATCGCTTTGCAACTGATAGTAAATGACTCTAAGGTGAACTTTGAGGTGGATACCGGATGCGGTGTTACCATAATGAATAGGTAGGAGTGCTCAAAATTGTGGAACCGTGCAAAAGTTCCAGAGTTAAAGCCTTGCTCTATGCAGCTTAAAACGTATACCGGTGAACGAGTGGCGACATTGGGTACAGCTACTGTAACTGTGAAACACAGGGAGACCGTGGAGCAGCTATCTGTAGTTGTAGTATCAGGTTCTGGACCAAACTTGTTAGGTCGGGGCTGGATATGAGAACTTAAATTAGATTGGGGAGCAATAAATCAACTAGAGGGAGGCAAACAATTGTCTTTGCAAGACGTGTTGATTGAACATGAGAACGTGTTCAAGGACGAACTTGGAACATTTAGTGGCCCCCCAGCTAAGATTTATGTCGACAAGGAGGCACTGCCAAGGTTTTTTAAACAACGACCTGTGCCGTATGCCATTAAACCAAAGGTAGAGGCTGAGCTTGACCGTCTTTTGAGAGAGAACATTCTGGAACCCGTAAAATGTTCAGAATGGGCAGCTCCCATTGTACCTGTTTTAATACCAAACAATTCGGTAAGAATCTGTGGAGATTATAAATTGACTGTAAATAGGGTGTCTAAACTTGAACAGTATCCTATTCCTAAAACTGAGGATCTTTTTGCAAACCTGGCTGGAGGGAAGAAATTCACGAAGCTGGATATGAGTCATGCGTACTTGCAGATTACACTAGATGAGGAATCCAAGAAGTATGTAACCATAAATACACACAAGGGTTTGTTTACCTATAACCGCTTGCTGTTCGGTGTCTCATCTAGTCCAGCTATTTTCCAGAGGACTATCGAGGGTGTACTGCAAGGGATCCCACATGTTTCTATTTATCTGGATGATATTCTGGTGATGGGAAGAACCGACCAGGAGCATCTGAGCACTCTGAGTGAGGTACTACAAAGATTGGATAAGGCTGGGTTACGGCTCAAGAGGAGTAAGTGCACTTTCTTTGGGAATGAGGCTGTGTTCCTGGGACACAGAGTGGACGCCACAGGGCTCCATCCAATCAAGGAGAAGGTACAAGCACTGCAGGAGGCCCCAGCTCCTACCAATGTGACTGAGTTAAAAGCTTACCTGGGACTGCTAAACTATTATAACAGGTTTTTACCAAATTGGCAACAGTGTTAGCACCTCTTCACAAACTTCTGCACAAGGAGACACTGTGGCAGTGGGAAGAGGAACAGAGGGCTTCATTTGAACAGTCTAAGAAACTGATGCTGTCCTCGGATGTGCTGGTTCACTACAATGCAGAAAAAGACATCATTCTCTCTTGTGATGCTTCACCTTACGGGGTGGGGGCAGTTCTTTCACACAGCTTGGAAGATGGAACAGAAAGACCGATAGGGTTTATGTCTCGAACTCTGACCCCAGTGGAAAAAAACTATTCCCAGTTAGATAAAGAGGGATTAGCAGTAATGTTTGGGTTACAGAGGTTTTTCAAGTACATATATGGCAGGAAATTCACCATATGCACCGATCATAAACCTCTTCTATCTCTTTTTAATGAGATGAAAGCAGTACCACAGATGGTATCACCCCAGATCCAGAGGTGGGCAGTGGCGTTGAGGGCATATGAGTATGTCATCATTTACAAGGCGGGCAAGTACCATGGGAACGCAGATGCCTTGAGCTGTCTTCCACTACCAGGTACATCTATCCATGCAGCTCCAGAGGACAGAGTTTTGATGTTGGAGGGCACGGACATGGCAATTGTGACCGCGGAACACGTAAGGACATGGACAGGTAAAGATCCAGTACTGTCTAGAGTCCGAGAATATGTAATGAGGGGTTGGCCACAACATCCGGAAGGGACTGATTTCTCACCTTACAGTGTCAGGGAAACAGAGCTGAGTGTGCAGGATGGTTGTGTGTTGTGGGGAGCTCGAGTGATTATTTCACAGCCAGCACGACAGTCTATCCTCGTGCAACTACATCAGTGTCATCCTGGAGTTTCGCGTATGATAGCATTGGCAAGGAGTTACTTGTGGTGGCCAAAGCTAGATGAGGAGATAGAAAATCTAGTCAAGACATGCAGCACTTGTCAGGTACACAGGAAGGCACCAGCAGCAGCTCCACTCCACCCCTGGGAGTGGCCGGATAAACCATGGAGAAGATAACATGTAGATTATGCGGGTCCATTCATGCGAAAGATGTTCCTCATAATCATTGATGCACATTCCAAATGGATGGATGTGTATCCTGTAAATTCTGCTTCATCTACTGTTACTATAGACTGCCTGCATAGGAGTTTTAGTAATCAAGGGATACCGGAGATCGTAGTAAGTGACAATGCCACGTGTTTTGTGAGTAGAGAAACAAAAGAGTTCATGAGAAACAATGGCATAGTGCACGTGACTTCAGCTCCATATCATCCGTCTTCAAATGGACATGCGGAGAGAGCCGTACAAACATTTAAGGAGATGATGTAAAAAAGTGTGGAAGGAAGTTTGGCAGCAAAGGTGTCACGAGTTCTGTTCAGCTACAGAATAACACCTCAATCTACCACAGGACTCTCTCCTGTGGAGTTGTTGTTAGGACGTCGACTACGCTCCACTCTTGACCTGGATCACCCAGGTCTAAAAAGGAAGGTGGAAAACCGACAAATCAAACAAAAGGAGAACCATGACAGAAGGACAAAGAGCTGCAGTTTTGGAGAAGGAGATGCGGTCCTTACCCGGAAATTCAGTTATGGTCCAAAATGGATTCCTGGCGTCATAGACTCAATGACCGGTCCAGTCTCATATACAGTCATGGTGGGAACTGGTCAGGTAGTGCGCAGACATGTGGATCAGATACTGACCAGACAAAGGGAAATCGAACTGGAGGTTCCAGAGGAAATGTTGGAGGACAAGTTGGTCCCCAGTTATCCAAATGCATCGGTGGTACCAGCACCACGAACAGAGCCAGTTATACCTGGACCCCTTCGTCAGGAGGAAACCATCGTAGCAGTCAGATACTCTGAGTACTGCTCAGGAGCAGCAGGTGGCTCTACCACAAGCAATCAGGGACTTGACTGTAAGACATTCACCAAGGACTCACAAGCCACCAGAGAGATTGATCATGACCTGCTAGATTGGTTCAGTATGGACTATCATTAAAGGAGTTTCCTTATGGACTTTTTAAGAATGTTGTTAAGAAATTATTGTAAACATAAGTGGGGGGGATATTGTAATCTGGGATGTAATGCTTAAGTTATCCACCAGATGGAGACAAATATTAAGGGATCACAATTACCGGTGTTTTAAGGTAATGTCCTGGCACACCACTTATTAAGGTAGTGGCATTGCATTCTGGGTATGACTCAGAGGTTGATCCTCCATCTTGGCTCGTGCAGTAAGAAATAGAGTATCTTGCTGGCAGCCTGTAAAGCTATGTTCTCTGCTACATATGTATAATTAAACAGTTAGGCCTAGAAATTCAGTGCCCTTAGCACCGATTTTGCGGCGCTAGAGGGCCTCGCGCTGCAATTGGCACCGGTTCCTAAATTGCCTGGGGCCCTTCCGCGGCGGTAGACCGGTAGCGCTGCGCCGGCACCGATGACATCATCGGTGTGCGCAGCGTCCCGGTTGCCGTGGTAACCCGGCCCCAGCCGAAATTCAGTTGCGCCCGCCTCGCCCGTGGCAGGCGCAACTAAGACTCTGGCAACAGAGTCTTCCCCCAGTGTGCGCCGGCGCATAAAGGTGGAGCGGCGGCCGGCCGCGTTCCCGGCGGCCGCCTGCCCGCACCTCCCTTCCCGGACTCCTGCATTCCCCCCCCGCGGCCCTGATCAGTGTCTCATGCGAGCCCGGCACTTCCCCGAGGTGCCGGGCTCAGATGTCGGGTCAATCCGCCGGACAGTTGTCGGCTGCAGGCAGCTCCTCCTTAACAGGAGGAGGAGGCCTGCAGTTCCCCCGCCTGCCGCACCGCATCGGGTGCCGCAGCGGGGGATTAGCGCCGGGAAACCCAAGTTCACGCCCGTTTTGAGGCGCTAAAGGAGGGTTTTAGCGCCCGCCGCCGTCTGGGCCCGGCGCACCCGAATTTTCGTCGGGCGCTGCCGCATTACCGCTGGCGCAAACATTCTGGCGCTACAGCCCTGGCAAGACCAGAACCCAATTACTAGGCCTTAAAGTTTTGGTGCCTGAAGTCTGGCTTATCACAGTTCTTGACCTTACCACTCGGATATCACAAATGGACAGGTAGAGATAGACAGACAGGCAGAGATTGATAGACAGGCAAGATAGAGAGACTAGCAGTGATAGAGAGACAGGCTGAGTGAGACTGCGAGAGACCAGCAGAGTGAGAGGGATAGGCAGAGAGAGAGAGAGAGACAGACATAGATAGAGAGACAGGCAGAGTTAGATAGATGGGTAGATTGAGACAGCGAGAGACAGGCAGAGTGAGAGGGACAGGCTGAGAGACAGGGACAGGCAAAGAGAGAGACAGGCAAAGAGGGAGAGGACAGAGATTGAGGGACAGGCAGATATAGTGAGACAGGCAGAAATAGAGAGACAGACAGAGATAGGATAGGCAGAAATAGAGAGACAGAGATAGAGAGACACAGAGAGAGAGGGAGACAGGCAGAGATAGAGTGACAGGCAGAGATAGAGGGACAGGCAGAGAGAGACAGAGAGAGACAGTCAGAGTGAGAGGGACAGGCAGAGAGAGAGAGGAACAGGCAACAAATGAGGGAAAGGCAAAGAGAGAGAGAAAGGCAAGGAGAGAGAGACAGGCAGAGATAGGGGGGTGAGCAGAGATAGAGGGTCAGGCAGAGATAGAGGGAAAGGCAGAGATAGAGAGAGAGAGCCAGGGATAGAGAGACATGCAGAGATAGAGGGACAGGTAGAGATAGAGGGACAGATAGTGATAGATGGTAAGGCAGAGATAGATAGACAGGCAGAGTGAGACAGCACATGACAGGCAGAGTGAGAGGGACAGACAGAGAAAGAGGGACAGGCAAAGAGAGAGAGACTGGCAAAGAGAAACAGGCAGAGATAGAGGGATCGGCAGAGATAGAGGGACAGGCAGAGATAGAGGGACAGACAGAGATAGAGGGACATGCAGAGACAGAGAGACAGGCAGAGATAGAGAGACAGGCAGAGATAGAGGGACATGCAGAGACAGAGAGACAGGCAGAGATAGTGGGACAGACAGAGATAGAGGAACAGGCAGAGATAGAGGGACATGCAGAGACAGAGAGACAGGCAGAGATAGTGGGACAGACAGAGATAGAGGAACAGGCAGAGATAGACAGACAGGCAGAGAGAGAGGGACAGGCAGAGTGAGACAGTGAGAGACAAGCAAAGTGAGAGAGACAGGCAGAGAGAGAGAGGGACAGGCAGAGTGAGGCAGCGAGAGGCAGACAAAGTGAGATGGACAGGCAGAGAGAGAGGGACAGTCAAAGAGAGGGAGACAGGCAAAGTGAAAGAGATAGGCAAAGAAAGAGAGGCAGAGATAGAGGGACAGGCAGAGATAGATAGACAGGCAGAGATAGAGAGACAGAGATAGAGACAGGCAGAGATAAAAAGGCAGGCAGAGATAGAGGGACACGCAGAGATAGAGAGACTGGCAGAGATAGATGGACAGACAGATGTAGATATACAGGCAGAGATAGAGAGACAGACAGAGATAGAGACAGGCAGAGATAGTTGGACAGGCAGAGAGAGAGGGACAGGCAAAGAGAGACAGGCAGAGATGGAGGGACAGGCACAGATAGAGGGTCAGGCAGAGATAGATAGACAGGCAGAGATAGAGCGACAGACAGAGATAGAGAAACAGACAGAGGTAGTGTGAGACAGGCAGAAATTGAGAGACAGACAGAGTTAGAGGGACAGGCAGAAATAGAGAAAGAGAGAGAAATAGAGCGACAGACAGAGATAGAGACAGTCAGAGATAGATAGACAGGCACAGAGTGAGGGACAGGCATAGAGAGAGGGACAGGCAGAGTGATACAGCAAGGGACAGGCAGAGTGAGACAGCACATGACAGACAGAGTGAGAGGGACAGGCAGAGAGAGAGGGACAGACAGAGATAGAGGGACAGGCAGGGACAGAGTGACCGGCAGAGATAGAGGGACAGGCAGAGAGAGAGTGGCAAAGAGAGAGAGAGAGAGAGAACCAGAGATAGAGAGACAGGCAGAGATCGAGAGACAGGCCAAGATAGAGAGACAGGCAGAGTGAGACAGTGAGAGGCAGGCAGTGTAAGAGGGACAGGCAGAGAGAGAGCAACAGGCAGTGAGAGAGACAGGCAGAGAGAGACAGGCAGAGTAAGACAGTGAGATATAGGCAGATTGAGAGGGACAGACAGAGAGAGAGGGACAGGGATAGAGAGAGACAGGAAAAGGGAGAGAGACAGGCAAAGATAGAGGGAGAGACAGAGATAGAGAGACAGGCAGAGTGAGAGGGACAAGCAGAGAGAGAGACAGGCAAAGTGAGAGAGACAGGCAGGGATAGAGGGACAGGCAAAGATAGCAGAACAGGCAGAGAGAGAGGGACAGGCAGAGTGAGATAGTGAGAGACAGGCAGAGTGAGAGAGACAGGCAGAGAGAGAGAGGGACAGGCAGAGTGAGACAGTGAGAGACAGACAAAGTGAGATGGACAGGCAGTGAGAGAGGGGCAGGCAAAGAGAGAGATACACGCAAAGAGAAAGAGACAGACAAAGAGAGACCAGCAGAGATAGAGGGACAGACAGAGATAGACGGACTGGTAGAGATAGACAGGCAAAGATAGATAGACAGGCAAGATAGAGAGACTGGCAGTGATAGGGAGACAGGTGGAGTGAGACTGCGAGAGACCAGCAGAGTGAGAGGGACAGGCAAAGAGAGAGAGACAGGCATAGATAGAGAGACAGGCAGAGATAGAAAGAAGGGTAGAGCGAGACAGTGAGTGACAGGCAGAGTGAGAGGGACAGGCTGAGATAGAGGGACATGCAGAGATAGAGGAACAGGCAGAGAGAGAGGGACAGGCAGAGAGAGAGGGACAGGCAGAGAGAGAGGGACAGGCAGAGAGAGAGGGACAGGCAGAGTGAGACAGTGAGAGACATGCAAAGTGAGAGAGACAGGCAGAGAGAGAGAGGGACAGGCAGAGTGAGGCAGCGAGAGACAGACAACGTGTGATGGACAGGCAGAGAGAGAGGGACAGTCAAAGAGAGAGAGACAGGCAAAGTGAAAGAGATAGGCAAAGACAGACAGGCAGAGATAGAGGGACAAACAGAGATAGACGGACAGGCAGAGATAGAGAGACAGAGATAGAGACAGGCAGAGATAGAGAGACTGGCAGAGATAGATGGACAGGCAGATATAGATAGACAGGCAGAGATAGAGAGACAGACAGAGATAGAGACAGGCAGAGATAGATGGACAGGCAGAGATAGAGCGACAGACAGAGATAGAGAGACAGACAGAGGTAGTGTGAGACAGGCAGAAATTGAGAGACAGACAGAGATAGAGGGACAGGCAGAAATAGAGAAAGAGAGAGAAATAGAGCGACAGACAGAGATAGAGACAGTCAGAGATAGATAGACAGGCACAGAGTGAGGGACAGGCATAGAGAGAGGGACAGGCAGAGTGAGACAGTGAGAGACAGGCAAAGTGAGAGAGAGAGGCAGAGAGAGAGAGGGACAGGCAGAGTGAGGCAGCGAGAGACAGACAAAGTGTGACGGACAGGCAGAGAGAGAGAGGGACAGTCAAAGAGAGAGAGACAGGCAAAGTGAAAGAGATAGGCAAAGACAGACAGGCAGAGATAGAGGGACAGGACAGATAGAGGGACAGACAGAGATAGACGGACAGGCAGAGATAGAGAGACAGAGATAGAGACAGGCAGAGATAAAAAGGCAGGCAGAGATAGAGGGACACACAGAGATCGAGAGACTGGCAGAGATAGATAGACAGGCAGAGATAGAGGCCTAGAAATTCAGTGGTGTTAGCGCCCACTTAGAGCCTAAAGAGGCCTTTTCCCCGGCGCTGTTGGTAGCCTGGAATTCAGTGTAGCGCAAATGGTGGCGTTAGCCGGTAGCGCTGCGCCAGCACCGATGACGTCATCGGTGTGCGCAGCGCCCCAGTTCCAACGCGATGCCGGCCCGACGCCCAAATTCAGTTGCCGCCGCCTCACCCGTAGCGGGCGCAAAGAGCGTTTGTAAAACGGGGCCTTGCAGCTCCGAGAGGCCGGGGCGTAAAGGTGGAGGTGCGGCTGGCCGCTTTCCTGGCAGCCGCTTGGCCGCTCCTTCCTCCCCGGACTCCCACACCACCCCTCCCCGTGGCATTGGTCTCTGACCCCCGCGAGCCCGGCACTTCTCCGTGGTGCCGGGCTCATTTGCCGGGGGAATCCAGCGGCGATCTCACGGTTGCAGGCAGCTCCTCCTTAAGAGAAGGAGGAGGCCTGCAGTACCCCAGCCTGCCGCACCGCATCGGGTGGCGCTGCGGCAGCTGGACGCCTGAAATTGACTTTCAGCGGCCCAAGCGGAGGCGGCCAAACCCTGCAATAGCGCATGCCTCCGTCTTGGGGCGCTGCAACTGAATTTCAGGCAGGCGCTACGGGAATCCGGGCGTGCGCTAACTTTCGGGCGCTAAAGGCCTGGCGCGGCGATAGCGAATTTCTAGGCCAGAGAGACAGAGATAGAGACAGACAGAGATAGAGAGACAGGCAGAGTGAGACAGGGTGAGACAGGCAGAGTGAGACAGGGAGAGACAGGCAGAGTGAGAGTGCATGACAGGCAGAGTGAGAGAGATAGGCAGAGAGAGAGAGACAGGCAGAGATAGAGGGACAGGCAGTGATACAGATAGGGTGTCCTGACCTTACACCCAGGGGTCCTGACCTCACACCCGGGGGGGGGGCCCTGACCTCACACCCGGTGGGTCCTGACTTCACACACAGGGGGGTCCTGACCTCACACCCAGCGGGTCCTGACCTCAGCCAGGGGGGTCCTGACCTTACACCCAGGGGGTCTAAATGCCCACTAAACAGATAACATGCCCGGGACAATGATTTCCAGATAGTTTGCCAACAGACTCTGTCTTGCAGAAGATTTGCAGAGTTTTCCGTTCACTGAGGGTTTGACGATATATCTACAGAATGAGGATCGAGTCTAAAAGTGCAAGTAACAGTTCTGCAGGGGTTACGGTACTCGGTGCATGTTGAATACTGCTGGTGCGGAATCCCAATTGGTTCCACAATGTCTAAAGCCCAAGTTTGGTAGTTGTCAGCATCGGGTCTTTGACCACTCGAGTCGGTCCCAGGGAGGCCAACGTACCGCAGGACACACCCCGTAAGAGAAGAGGTCCACAGTAAGGAGAAAATGGGAAGAAGCCTTGAAGCAGGCAGGCAAAGGAGGAGAGTCAAGCAAGAACAGGGTCCTTCTGCCTGGATGGTTTCCCAGGAAGCCTCTCGGCAATAAGTGGAGTTGGAGGAACCACAGACTGTCACCGTGTTCATGGGATGGCAGAGAATTCCTACCGGAGAGAGGCAGCTGGTCCAAGAACCACCAAAGAGCAACGGACAACTGGCTGCTTGGTCGGCCTTATCTCAGCTGCTTTGGGCCGTCCATGGCAATTTAACACCAGGAGAGTTTGTCAGGAACCGGCAGTAGATTCTGATATGGTCGGCAGTCAGTCAACCATTGATCTCATGGGAAGGGAAATGAGATAGAGGCACCAAAAAGAGGGGAGGAGAGGGGAGGAGAGGGGAAGGGAGGAGAGGAGAGGAGAGGGAGGAGAGGGGAAGGGGGAGTGGAGAGGGCAGGGGAGGAGGGGGAGGGGAGGTGAGGGGCGGAGAGGGGAGTAGAGGGGAAGGGAGGAGAGGGGAGGGGAGGTGAGGGGCGGAGAGGGGAGTAGAGGGGAAGGGAGGGAGGAGAGGGTAGGGAGGGGAGGGAGGAGAGCAGAAGGGAGGAGAGGAGAGAGGAAGGGAGGGGCGGAGAGGAGAGGGAGGATAGGGGAGGGGAGGGGAGGGCAGGAGAGGAGGGAAGAGAGGGTAGGGAGGAGAGTGGAAGGGAGGAGAGGAGGGGGGAAGGGAGAGGAGGAGAGGAGAGGAAGGATAGGGGAGGGGAGGAGAGGGGAGGGCAGGAAATGGCAGGAGAGGAGGGAGGAGAGGGGAGGAGAGGGAGATGAAGGGAGGGGAGGAGAGGGGGTGGGGAGGGAAAGCAAGGGAGGGGAGGAGAGGGGAAGGGAGGAAGGCGGAGCGAGGGCAGCAGAGGGGAAGGGAAGCGAGGGGGAGGGAGGGGAGGAGAGGGGAAGGGAGTAGCAGACAGGGGAGATGAGGGGTGGAGGGGGTTGAGAGGGGAGGGAGGGGAGGAGAGATGAGTGGAGGAGAGGGAAGGGGAGGAGAGTGGAAAGGCGGAGTGGAGAGGGGAGATGAGGGGTGGAGAAGGGAGGGTGGAGAGGGGAAGGGAGGAGTGGAGAGGGGAGGTGAGGAGAGTGGAGTGGAGCGGAGGGAAGAGACGTTAGGGAGGGGAGGCAGGAGAGCGGAAGGGTGGAGAGGAGAGGAGAGGAGAGGGGCGGAGAGGGGAGTAGAGGGGAGGGGAGGGAGGAGAGGGGAAGAGATGGGAGGAAAGGAGAGGAGAGGGAGGATAAGAACATAAGAACATAAGAAATAGGAGCAGGAGTAGGCCAATCGGCCCCTCGAGCCTGCTCCACCATTCAATAAGATCATGGCTGACCTGATCCTAACCTCAAATCTTCTATCACTCTCCATCCACCCGAACCCAAGTGATCTCCCGGGAGAGGCAAAAAAACAGATAAAAAACCCAATGGCCAATTTGGGAGAAAAAATCTGGGAAATTCCTCTCCGACCCATCTAGGCGATCGAAACTCTTCCAGGAGATCACTCTGTCCCTATATTTTCTACAGTACTTACCTTCTGTAAAGGCGATCTCCACCCCAGCCAGGAACAGGAATAAAACCATCTCCTGAAATCTAACACAGAATTAGAACACAAGAAGTAGGAACAGAACCAGGCTACACGGCCCCTGGGCCCGCTCCACTACCCACAGGGCCATGACCATTCCGAACCTAGACTCATGTCCAATTTCCTGCCCGCTCCCCGTAACCCTTAATTCCCTTTACTTCCAGGAAACTACCTATTTCTGTTTTAAATTTATTTAATGATGTAGCTTCCACAGCTTTCTGGGGCAGCAAATTCCACAAAACTACCACCCTCTGAGTGAAGAAGTTTCTCCTCATCTCAGTTTCGAAAGAGCAGCCCCTTATTTTAAGATTATGCCCCCTAGTTCTAGTTTCACCCATCATTGGGAGCATCCTCACCGCATCCACCCGATCAAGCCCCTTCACAATCTTATATGTTTCAATACGATCGCCTCTCATTCTTCTGAACTCCAATGAGTAGAGTCCCAATCTACTCAACCTCTCCTCATATGACCACCCCCTCATCCCCGGGATTAACCGAGTGAACCTTCTTTGTACTGACTCGAGAGCAAATATGTATTTTCTTAAGTATGGACACCAAAACTGTATGCAGTATTCCAGATGTGGTCTCACCAATACCTTGTATAACTGCAGCAATACCTCCCTGTTTTTATATTCTATACCCCTAGCAATAAAAGCCAACATTCCATTGCCCTTCTTGATCATTTGCTGCACCTGCATACTAACTTTTTGAGTTTCGTGCACCAGGACCCCCAGATCCCTTTGTACTACAGTACTTTCCAGTTTCTTGCCATTAAGATAATAACTTGCTCTATGATTTTTCCTGCCAAAGTGCATAACCTCACACTTTCCAGTATTGTATTCCATCTGCCAAATCTCTGCCCACTTACTTAGCCTGTCTGTGTCACTTTGCAGGTTTTTTATGTCCTCCTCACTCACTACTTTCCCTCCCATCTTTGTATCATCTGCAAACTTTGATATGTTACACTCGGTCCCCTCCTCCAAATCGTTAATATAGATTGTAAAGAGTTGGGGACCCAGCACTGACCCCTGCGGAACACCACTAGTTACTGATTGCCAGTCTGAGAATGAACCATTTATCCCAACTCTCTGCTTTCTGTTAGAGAGCCAATTCTCCACCCACGCCAGAATATTACCCCCAATCCTGTGATTTTTTATCTTGAGCAATAACCTTTTGTGTGGCACCTTGTCAAATGCCTTTTGGAAGTCTAAATACACTACGTCCACTGGTTCTCCTTTATCCATCCTGTATGTTACTTCCTCAAAGAACTCAAGCAAATTTGTCAAACATGACTTCCCCTTCATGAAACCATGCTGAGTTTGTCCTATTAAATTATGTTTATCCAAATGTCCCGTTACTGTCTCCTTAATAATGGACTCTAACATTTTACCAACCACAGATGTTAGGCTAACAGGTCTATAGTTTCCAGCCTTCTGCCTACTACCCTTTTTAAATAAGGGTGTTACATTAGCAGTTTTCCAATCTGCCGGGACCTTTGCTGAGTCCAGGGAGTTTTGGAAAATTATTACCAATGCATCCACAATCCCTACCGCCACTTCCCTCAAGACCCTAGGGTGTAAGCCATCAGGTCCAGGGGATTTATCCGGCTTAAGTCCCATTATTTTACCAAGTACCACTTCCTTAGTGATTTCAATCATATTTAGCTCCTCTCCCCCTGGAGCCCCCTGTTTGTCCAGTGTTGGGATATTCTTAGTGTCCTCTACCGTAACGACTGATACAAAATATTTGTTCAGCGTTATTGCCATCTCCATGTTTCCCACCATTAATTTCCCAGTCTCATCCTCTAAGGGACCAACATTTACTGTAGCCACCCTTTTTCTTTTTATATAACTATAGAAACTTTTGCTATCCGTTTTTATATTTTTTGCTAATTTACTTTCATAATCTATCTTCTCTTTCTTAATCAATCTTTTAGTTATTTTTTGCTGTCTTTTAAAGACTTCCCAATCTTCTATCTTCTCACTAGATTTGGCTACCTTATATGCCCTTGTTTTTAGTCGGATACTATCCTTAATTACTTTACTTAGCCACGGATGGCTATATTTTCTTTTACACCCTTTTTTCCTCAGTGGAATATATTTTTTTTGGAAGTTGTAAAATAACTCCTTAAATGTACACCACTGATCATGTACCGTCTTACCCTTTAATCTATTTTCCCAGTCCACTCTAATCAATTCCGCTCTCATACCTTCATAATCTCCTTTATTCAAGCTCAGCACGCTTGTTTGAGATCCAACCTTCTCACCCTCTACTTGAATATGGAATTCAACCATGTATGGTCACTCATTCCAAGGGGATCCTTTACTAGGACATTTTTTAATTAATCCTGTCTCATTACACAGGACCAAATCTAAGGTTGCTTGCCCCCTGGTCGGTTCAGTTACATACTGCTCAAGAAACCCATCCCTAATACACTCAATGAACTCATCCTCAAGGCTGCTCTGCCCAGTTTGATTTGTCCAGTTAATATGACAGTTAAAATCCCCCATAATTATAGCTGTTCCCTTATTACAAGCCTCAACTATATCCTGATTAATACTCCATCCAACAGAGTTGCCACTGTTCGGAGGCCTATAGACTACGCCCACTAGTGTTTTTTTCCCCTTATTATTCCTTATCTCTACCCAAAATGTTTCACTATCCTGCTCCTTTGACCCAATATCATTTCTCTGTATTATAGTGATTCCTTCCTTTATTAACATAGCCACCCCACCTCTCCTCCCTTCCTGCCTGTCCTTCCTGATTGTTAAATAACCTGGTATGTTTAATTCCCAGTCATGGTCACCCTGCAGCCATGTTTCTGTAATGGCCACAAGATCATACCCATATGTAGTTATTTGTGCCGTTAACTCATTCATTTTGTTACGAATGCTGCGTGCATTCAGATAAAGAAATTTCAAATATGTTTTGTGACACTTAGTAGTCGAATGGAATATTTCGACAGGATCCACTGCTGGTGCTTCCTCCGCAGTAGGCAGTGGCAGGCGTGATAGCCCATCAGCATTTCCATGCTGTTTCGTGCCCTTATATTCAATCTCATAGTGGTGCACCCCTAGAAAGAGTGACCATCTTTGTAGTCGTTGCGCAGTCATCACCGGAACGCCCTTCTTCAGATTAAAAATGGAGACAAGAGGCTGGTGATCAGTCAGCAAGGTGAATTTCTGCCCGTGCAGATAGTGATTGAACTTTTTCAATCCCCACACTAGGCTGAGGGCCTCCCTGTCAATCTGGGCGTAGTTACGCTCGGCTGAGGTTAGTGATCGTGATGCAAAGGCTATTGGCCTCTCTGAGCTGTCTGAGAATTTGTGCGACAGCACCGCTCCAATGCCGTAGGGTGACGCATCACATGCCAACCGAATTGGTAATGCTGGGTTGTAATGGGCCAATACCTCTTTCGATGTGATTAGTGTTTTGCTCTTCTGGAAAGCTCGTCTACATTTGCCACTCCACTTCCATGGCACCCCAGTTTGCAGTAGGATATTCAGTGGGTGTAGTATTGTAGACAAATTTGGCAACAACTTATGGTAGTAGTTTACCAGCCCGAGGAACGACCTCCGTTGTGACAAATTTCCCAGTGCTGGAGCCTTGACTACTGCCTCAATCTTCTCTGGGGACTTATGTAACCCCTCTTTATCGATAACGTGGCCACAATACGAGATCTGTTTTCTAAAAAACTCGCAATTGGGGCGGTTAGCTCGGAGCCCATATTCCTGCAATCTAGTGAGCACCTGCTCCAGGTTGGCAAGGTGATCACTGTCATTTTCGCCCATGACAAGGATGTCGTCCAAATAACACTGGGTCCCTGGGATCCCTTGCAGGACTTGTTCCATTGCCCTCTGCCAAATAGCTGGAGCTGATGCTACCCCGAATACCAGCCGCTTGTATTGGTAGAGACCTTTATGGGTGTTGATTGTGAGGTATTTTTTTGATGCTTCTTCTACTTCCATTTGCAGATACGCCTGGGCCAGATCAATCTTCGTGAAGCGTTTCCCTCCAGATAGCGAGGCGAAAATATCTTCAATCCGCGGAAGTGGATATTATACTGTGTGAAGGACCGGGTTCACTATTACCTTAAAGTCCCCACAGATGCGAACCTTCCTTGGTTCCCCAGGCGTGCTGCTCAACGACTTTTTCATCACAGGGACGATGGGTGTAGCCCACTCGCTCCAGTCTACCTTGGACAGTACACCTGAACGTTCCAGACTCTCCAGCTCTGCTTCGACGGCTGGGCGGATCGCATAAGGTACCGGTCTGGCCTTAAAAAATTTTGGGCTTGCGTTTTCTTCAATTTTAATCATCGCTGTCATGCCTTTTAGTGTTCCGAGTCCTTGCTGGAACACTTCTTTCATGTCAGTTAGGATCTTTGACAGTCGCCCAGGTGTGACGTCGTCATCCTTTTTGTCAGCCACAGTCAGTGCCTGTATGGAATACCAATCCAGTTGTATTTTCCGGATCCATTCACGTCCCAGTAATGGTGGTCCTCCATCTTGCAATACATACAGGTCTAGTTTTGGTGTTTCCTTACCGTTATATATAACGGTCACCCTTATTTTTCCTTTGGGGTAGACTTTTTGCCCCGTGTACGTCTTCAAAATAATTTTTGTGTCTCTCAAGGGTATGTGTGAGAATAGCCGCTCGTAGTCCCGTCGGTTTATGACTGTTAGGGCTGATCCTGTGTCCAATTCCATCTTTACCTGGAGTCCTGCTATCTTGAGAGTGACCCAAATGGTTCGGTGATCCTCCGTTGTGATCACATTATGTAGTTTCAGACAACTCAGTTCCCTGCTTTCGGAGTCGTTATCACCTTTTTGTTCATCTGAACTATTCTCCGTCATCTTATGTACCTTCTTGTACTTTCCTTTGGTAGGTTTCTTATTGCTGGTTTTCTTTCCCGACCTGCAGAATCGTGCTATGTGTCCTAATTTTCCACACTGTCTGCACACTTTGTCTTTGAACCAGCAATCATTCTGGTCATGTGTTGTTCTACCACAGCGATAGCACTGCTCTGTTCTATATGACATTTCGTTTGTGCCATATTCTTGCGGTCTCTGTTGTATCTCTGCAGCGCCCCGTGCTGCTGCTTCATATGATACCGCAATGCTGAAAGCCTTTTCCAGCGTAAGGTCCTTTTCAGATTAAAGCCGTTTCTGGGTTCCTTCACTTTGAAGCCCACATACAAACTTGTCCCTTAAGGTATCTGCCAGTCCCGCTCCAAACTGACAGTGTTTCGATAGTTTGCACAGTTCTGTTAAATAATCAGCATTGCTTTCATCCTTATGCTGGTTCCGTTTGTGAAACTTGAATCTTTCTGCTATCAGCAGCGGTGTGGGGTTTAAATCTTCCTGTAGTATCATTGCTATGTCTTCAAAACTCTTTTCCATTGCCTTCGTTGGGGTTACTAGATTTCGTAATAACCCATACGTCTTTGCACCCATTAAATTTAACAATACCGACGCTTTCTTGTCATCTGACACCTCATTTGCCTGGCAGTATACCTCTATTCATTCGACATATGTAGTCCAATCTTCGACTTCATTGTCAAATGCGGTGATACTGCCACTCTTCGGCATTTTGGGTGTGGTTTAAAATGGCATCTCCCAATGGCTTAAAATGGCATCTCCCGCTCTTTCCTTCCTCCCCCGCTGCTGCCAACACCACTCCCGGCAGTTCTCATGGCAATGGCGGCGCCCTGTAGGTTTTGCGCGCTTCTCCTGCGCTGCTGCCAACGCCGCTCTCGGCGGTCCTTGTGGCAATGGCGGTGCCTTGCGGGTTTCTGCGCGTCTCTCTCTCCCTCTTTTCGACGCTGCTTGGCCCCTGAACACCGGCTGCGCCATGTGCGCTCTGCCCTCTCTGTCTCTCCCCCGTCGACGCTGCTCGGCCCTTTGCTGTGCCGCTCGGTCGGGCTCTAGCCCACCGTTGTCCGGGAAGGGTCTGCGTACTATCTGTTGCCAGCCCGCTTCGCTGGTCCACCTCGACTGGAAAGCCAATCCTGGCTCTCGACAGCCTCCCCCGCAATTCTCGAGTCTCTGCTGAATGACTGGGTGGTTGCCCGTGGTCAACGCCCGAGTCTCTGGCCTTGACCTCCAATCCACTGATCTCCAGGAACGAATCCCCGGGAGGTGATGCAGAGTTGCAGGTAGGTTCGAACTTGCCTTGTCGCCAATGTTGTGTCTGTGTATAATAAGACACAGACTGCAGGAGAACGGTACAACAGGTGTTTACTCAACGTGGCTCACACGGGAACTGATCTGTACAGATTACTACTCAGTGCTATATACAGGTGTGGTCACTGCTTGTACAGCAGTATACATGAGCTGTAAAAGATAGTTCCCCCCCTTAAAGGTTCTGACAGGTCATCTTGTTGGACTCTTGTAGTGAGGCCACCCGGCTTAGATGGTCAAGGAGCATGGTCAGAGTGGCCTGGGAGAGACATACACTCATTACAGAAACAGAGCAGCACAATTAGCACCTGGACAAGTTTTTCCAGCCTCCCTCCCACTGTTGGTTACCATGCAAGAAAAGGTTGGTCCCACTCTCACTTCTGGTCTCCAACCTCTCACTCTTCACATCTTCCTCATTTCTACTTCAGCCTTCACAAACGTTCTCATCTCTGCTTCACCCTGCACAACCTTCCTCATTTCTACTTCACTCTTCACAACCTTCATCATCTCTACTTCACCCTTCACAACCTTCCTCATCTCTACTTCACCCTTCACAACCTTCCTCATCTCTAGTTCACCCTTCACCACCTTCCTCATCTCTACTTCACCCTTCACCACCTTCCTCATCTCTACTTCACCCTTCACAACCTTCCTCATTTCTACTTCACTCTTCACAACCTTCATCATCTCTACTTCACCCTTCACCACCTTCCTCATCTCTACTTCACCCTTCACAACCTTCCTCATCTCTACTTCACCCTTCACAACCTTTCTCATCTCTACTTCATCCTTCACAACCTTCCTCATCTCTACTTCACCCTTCACAACCTTCCTCATCTCTACTTCACTCTTCACAACCTTCCTCATCTCTACTTCACTCTTCTCAAACTTCCTCATCTCTACTTCACCCTTCACAACCTTCCTCATCTCTACTTCACTCTTCTCAAACTTCCTCATCTCTACTTCACCCTTTACCACCTTCCTCATCTCTACTTCACCCTTCACAAACTTCCTCATCTCTACTTCACCCTTCACAACCTTCCTCATCTCTACTTCGCCCTTCACAACCTTCCTCATCTCTACTTCACCCTTCACAACCTTCCTCATCTCTACTTCACCCTTCACAACCTTCCTCATCTCTACTTCACCCTTCACAACCTCCCTCATCTCTACTTCACCCTTCACAACCTCCCTCATCTCTACTTCACCCTTCACAACCTCCCTCATCTCTACTTCACCCTTCACAACCTCCCTCATCTCTACTTCACCCATCACAACCTCCCTCATCTCTACTTCACCCTTCACAACCTTCCTCATCTCTACTTCCATAAGACTATCGTCATTTCTCCTCCAAATTTTCCATCGTGGCTCATGTAATCTACAAACGCATTTTCCTCCATGTTTCTCCTCCTCCTAAACCATCTCTGACTCGAATCCATTCTTTCGCAGGGCACAGAACTCTGCAACTCCTCCTCGCCTCCTGCTTTATCAATGCCTAAAATCAGTTTGCACACAATGATTAACTTTGCAGCAGCCATTTTGTGCACTGTAAGATCCCACATTGAGCAATGAGGTGAATAACGAATGTGTCTTTGGTGGTGTTGGGTGAAGGTTAATTGTTGGGTATAGTGGGAGAATTACTTGTTCTTCTTCAATTAGTGCCATGGGATCCGTAACATCTACCTGACCCAGCAGAACTGGCAGATGGGGCCTCAATTTATTGTCACATCTGAAGGATGTCACCTTTGACAGTGCTGTACTCCCTCTGTACCACACTGGAATCCTTAGTCTGGGTTGACATAAGTCCTGGAGTGGGGTTTGAACCCACGGCCTTCTGACTCTGATGTGAGAGTGCTACGACTGAGCCAAGGCTGACTATGAAGGAAAGGTCTGCTCCAGCATTGCACAGTGGAAAACAGACCGATTCCCTGTGGAGAACAGGAGCCACAATCAAAGACACGGCTGCCAAGGAGAGGAACATAGGAACAGGAGTAGGTCATTCAGCCCCTCGAGCCTGTTCTGCCAGGTACTGAGATCATGGCTTATCTGTAGCTCAACTCCATTTACCTGCCTTATCACTGGACACTCTTACCTAATAAAAATCTGTCAATCTCAGTATTGGAAATTTTAATTATTCCCCAGCATCCACAGCCTTTTGGGAGAGAGAGTTCCAGATTTCCACTACTCTTTGTGTGGAAGAAGTGCCTCCTGATTCAACACTCTTGAATAGCCTGACTCTAATTTTAAGATTCTGCCTCCTTGTTTTGAATTCTGACACCAGAGGAAATAGTCTCTCTGTATCTACTCTATCGAATCCTTTATAATTTTAAACTCCTTCAGTGTCAGCCGTGGCTCAGAGGGCAGCGCTCTCACCTCCGAGACAGAAGGTTATGGGTTCAAGCTCCACTCCAGCACAAACTCCAGGCAGAGACTCTCAGTGCAGTACTGAGGGAGCGCTGCATTGTCCGAGGTGCCGTCTTTCAGATGGGACGTTAAACCGAGGCCCCGTCTGCTCTCCCAGGATCCCACTGCACTATTTCAAAGAAGAGCAGGGGAGTTCTCCCCGGTGTTCTGGCCAATATTTATCCCTCAACCATGATCACTAAAAGGAGATTACCTGGTCATTATCACATTGCTGTTTGTGGGAGCTTGCTGTGCACAAATTGCCTCTCACGCCTCCTACATTACACCAGTGGCTACACTCCAAAAGTACTTCACTGGTTTTAAAGTGCTTTGGGATGCCCTGAGGCTGTGAAAGGCGCTGTATAAATGCAAGTTCTTTATTTCGACAGAATTCCGAACTGGAACGATTTACAACAAGTTGCATTTATATAGCGCGTTCAACGTAGTAAAATGTCCCAAGGCGCTTTACAGGAGCGTTATCAAACAAAATTGACACCGAGAAACATAAGGAGATATTGGGACACATGTTAGGTATTAAGGAGCGTCTTAAAGGAGGAGAGAGAGGTGGAGAGGTTTAGGGAGGGAATTCCAGAGTTTAGGGCCTAGGCAGCTGAAGGCACGGCCGCCAGTGGGGGAGCGATTAAAATCGGGGGTGCGCAAGAGGCCAGGATTGGAAGAGAGCAGAGTTCTCGGGGGGTTGTGGGGCTGGAGAAGGTTACAGAGTTAAGGAGGGGCGAAGCCAGGGAGGGATTTCAAACAAGGATGAGAATTTTAAAATGGAGGCGTTGCCATCAAGGGCGCCAATGTAGGTCAGCGAGCACAGGGGTGATGAGTGAGCGGGACTTGGTGCGATTTCA
The DNA here is from genome assembly GCF_052327205.1 of Somniosus microcephalus. Lineage (NCBI taxonomy): Eukaryota > Metazoa > Chordata > Chondrichthyes > Squaliformes > Somniosidae > Somniosus > Somniosus microcephalus. The sequence continues at coordinate 10,141,062 of NC_141017.1, read as the reverse complement.
GGTACGGGCAGCAGAGCTCCGGATGAGTTCAAGTTTATGGAGGGTGGAAGATGGAAGGCCGGCCAGGAGAGCGTTGGGTGGTCAAGTCTAGAGGTAACAAAGGCATGGATGAGCTGAGGCAGGGGCGGAGTCGGGCGAGGTTACAGATTTTACATTGACATTTATACAGCGTTTTGACATAACAAAACATGGCAAAGCACTTCACAAAGGAGAGTAGCAACACGGAGCAGGGGCAGGAGAGGGAGCGGAGGGGACCGAATGTACAGGCAAAACGAGAAATAGTGAGGATGTGGCAGAGCCACCAAGGGACTCTTGTATCAATGTACATAATTATCTGTAACAGAATGAATCTGTACCTGTATTCGTTTTACTACATGTAAATAGCGCGGTCCCTAGAGGGTTAAGACCAAACACGATGATGTCACCACGTGGGTCACGTGACGTTCCCAACGGCGGGAAACGTGATGGAGGAGCTCCCTCTCTCAGTCCTCGTGGAGCCAGCATTGAGCATAGACCTGTTTGTTAGTTCTCCTGCGTTTGATTGTTACTTCTGCAAAACAGTATTAAACTTCGTTTGGTTAACAGACTGACTCGATCTCAGTCTTTTGATTAGGAATCTGACAATTCCTACAGTGATGACCCCGAACTTTCGCGAACGATCTTTGCGGAGGAAGCGACGTGCAACGAGATGATGGAAGCGTACGTGGTGGCTTTGAAGCTCCCTCAGTTCTGGGAACAACAGGCGGCCTCCTGGTTCGTGCAAGCGGAAGCTCAGTTTGAACTGCGAAACATCATGGCGGATCAGACCCGTTACCTCTACGTGGTCTCCGCACTCGACGGCTCCACGGCTTCAAGGATCATCAACCTGCTTGAAAACCCCCCGGTCGACAGCAAGTACGAAATGCTAAAAGCGCGGTTAATTCAGGTTTTCGGCCTCACGAAGGCGGAACGCGCACACCGTTTACTTACGCTGCCCGGGTTAGGCGACTCCAAGCCATCGGAGTTAATGTGCCAGATGCTCACACTCCTTCACTCCGAATCGCAATGCTTCCTCTTTCGAGAGTTGTTTTTGAGCCAATTGCCCGAGCAGGTACAGGCAGCCCTCGCAAGATCGAATGCTACGGATTGCGTCGCACTTGCCGCTGAGGCAGACACCATTTATGCGGTCACTGCGCCGCCACGAGGCAACCCCCCCTCGCGGATCCCGCCCCGACGCCTCCATCGCCCGGCTTGTGCTTTTACCACGCCCATTTCGGCGCGAGAGCCAGATGCTGCCGGCCTCCCTGCAGTTTCACGCCTCAACCGAAGAAAAAACACCAGCGCCAAGTCCGGGAAAGGAAGCCCGAGCCTGAGGGATGTCCCACGGCCGCGATGGCGATCGGCGATTCCGGGAAGCTCCTTTATATTACTGATTCCATCTCCGGCCGACGATTTTTATCCGACACAGGGGCGCAGTGTAGCATCATGCCCGCCTCCGTCCTCGACATCCAGACTGGGAGGCGTGGTTTTCCCCTCCAGGCCACCAACGGCGGTGCTATCCGTACTTTCGGTAAACGGCGAGCCAAGGTGTGTTTCGGCGGACAGCATTTTCAATGGGACTTCATCACCGCCAAAACCTCGCAAACCATCCTCGGCGCAGATTCGACGCGGCCACTTTCAACTCCATCCCTTGTTTCCGCAGCACAGTTGTGTCGCACACAGTCTCCTGTGCTACGCCCGCACCTAATGAATTCACTCGCCTGCTCGGGGAATTTCCGGAGCTAACCAAGCCTACTTTCTCCTCATCCACCGGCAAACACGGCGTGGAGCACCACATCGCAACGACCGTCTTTCCGGTTTACGCATGAGCTCGCCGCCTGGAACTCCTCAAACTCGCGGCCGCTAAGGCAGAATCTGCCGCAATGGAGCGGTTGGGGATTATTCGCCGGTCGAATAGTCCCTGGTCCTTGCCACTCCATATCGTCCCGAAACCCGGTGGCGGATGGCGGCCATGCGGTGACTACCGACGCCTTAATGACGTTACAACTCCCAATCGGTGCCCAATACCGCATATACAGGATTTCTCCGCACATTTGGCGGGAAAGTCAATATTCTTGAAGGTCGACCTCGTACGGGGGTACCATCAAGTGCCGGTACACCCCCAAGACATCCAAAAGACGGCGGTCATTACTTCTTTTGGCCTCTTCCAGTTCCTCCGGATGCCGTTTGGGCTTAAGAATGCGGCGCAGGCGTTTCAGCGTCTGATGGATTCGGTGCTCCAGGACCTTCCCTTTTTATTCGTCTACCTTGACGATATTCTGATCGCCAGCTGCACCAAAGAGGAACACATCTGCCAGTTGTGCACCCTCTTTCGCCGCCTCCATCAGCATCGTTTCATAATCAACCCAGCCAAATGTCAGTTCGGCCAACCACATATCGACTTCTCGGGCCACCGCATCACTTCGGAGGGTGCGATGCCGCTTCAGTCGAATGTAGAGGTGATTACAGTTTTCCCACGGCCGCAGTCCACCAAGGCCCTCCAGGAGTTCCTGGGTATGGTAAATTTTTACCACCGTTTCGTTCCCAGGGCTGCTCAACTTATGCAACCACTCTACGAGGCTCTCAGGGGAAAGCCGGGTAAAGGGCCCGTGGTTTGGACACCCGAGATGGACTGCGCCTTCAGCGACATGAAGACCGCTCTTGCAAACGCAACTATGTTGGCACACCCACTGCCGGGTGCCACTTTCGCTCTCACGACCGACGCTTCGGACTACGCCATAGGCGCCGTGCAAGAACAGTGGGTCGGCAGCACGTGGCAGCCACTGGCGTTTTTTAGTCGCCAACTACGACGTAATGAGCGCAAATACAGCACGTTTGACAGGGAGTTGTTGGCGCTGTTTCTGGCTATCCGCCATTTTCCATTTTTATTAGAGGGGTGTCACTTCACCGCGTTCGTGGATCACAAGCCACTGACGTTTGCTATGGCCAAGACCGCCGAACCGTGGTCGGCTCGACAGCAGCGACAACTTACCTTTATTTCGGAGTTTACTACCGACATCCAGCATGTGGCCGGAAAGGACAACGTGGTGGCTGATTGTCTTTCGCGTGCGACCGTCCAAGCCGTTCAGCTGGGGATCGACTATTCCCAACTGGCTGCCGACCAAGCCACCAATCCGGAAACACAGGCGTTCCGTTCCGACTCAACCTGCCTCCAGCCAGCAGATGTGCAGTTCCACTCAGCAGGCACCTCCGTGCTCTGTGACATCTCCTTGGGGGATCCCCGCCCGATCGTTCCGACCTCCTGGCGTCGCAAAGTTTTCAATGCCATACACGGACTTTTGCATCCTGGCGCGAAGGCATCTCAAAGATTACTGGCATCTAAATTCGTCTGGAGAGGGATGCGTAAAGATGTTTGCGACTGGGCTAACACCTGCGTCGTGTGTCAAAAATCTAAGGTTCAACGACATGTAAAAGCCCCCTTGGCCACTTTCGAAGTGCCAGAACGCCGTTTCGACCATGTCCACGTAGACCTCGTTGGGCCGCTTCCGCCGTCACAAGGGTTCACACACCTCCTGACCATGGTCGACCGCACTACAAGATGGCCAGAGGCGGTTCCTTTGGCGTCTACTACCTCCGCTGATGTCACCAGGGCTTTTATCTCCTCGTGGGTCGCCCGTTTCGGTGTCCCATCAGATATTTCGTCCGACCGCGGTCCACAGTTTTCGTCTGAACTTTGGAAAGCTGTAGCCTCAGGTTTGGGCACCAAGCTCCATCACACCACGGCCTACCGCCCGCAGGCGAACGGGTTGTGTGAGCGTTTCCATCCGTCGCTAAAAGCGTCGCTAAGGGCCACCCTTCAGGGCACTGCATGGGTAGATCGACTCCCGTGGGTTCTGCTTGGTTTGCGCACGGCGCCTAAAGAAGACCTGCAGTCATCTTCCGCGGAACTGGTGTACGGCCAGCCACTCCGGGTGCTGGGTGATTTCTTGCCATCGCCAACTAAGCCGTGGTCCGCGGCTGATCAACTCAGCACCCATCGAGAAACGGCCAACTCCTTTAAGCCGATTCCGATGTCGCACCACGGCCTTCCTTCCTCTCATATTCCAACGGAGTTAAGGCAGGCCGAGTTTGTCTTCGTTCGCCATGATGCCCATCGCGGTCCACTCCAGCCTCCTTATACGGGCCCCTTCCGGGTGCGGGAGGCTGGCGACAAGAGTTTTTTGGTCGACATCGGGGGCAAACCCGACTACATTTCGATTGACCGCCTCAAGCCCGCGCACCTGGACCTCAACCGGCCGGTTGAAACTGCACAGCCACCACACCGTGGTCGACCGCCCTCTGCTACTACATCCGAACGGATCGTTCCACCTGTCAGCCCATCTACCGCTCCACAAATTCCTCTCCGGGAATATAGGAGTCGTTCGAACAGACTTGTCCGACCTCCTCTTCAATTGACTTTCACTGTTAAAGATAATTCTGGGGGGGCGCATGTGGCAGAGCCACCAAGGGACTCTTACATCAATGTACATAATTATCTGTAGCAGAATGAATCTGTACCTGAATTCGTTTTACAACATGTAAATAGCGCGGTCCCTAGAGGGTTAAGACCAAACGCGATGACGTCACCACGTGGGTCACGTGACGTTCCCAACGGCGGGAAACGTCATGATGTCATGACGTCAGAGGGAGGAGCTCTCTCTCTCAGTCCTCGTGGAGCCAGCATTGAGCATAGACCTGTTTGTTAGTTCTCCTGCGTTTGATTGTTACTTCTGCAAAACAGTATTAAATTCGTTTGGTTGACAGACTGACTCAATCTCAGTCTTTTGATTAGGAATCTGACAATTCCTACAAGGAGACATTTAAAGATGGAGGGAAGAAAGAAGGATTAAAAGGGAGGGGTTTCAGGGAGGTTGTCCCGAAGACTATATCATTGTCACAGTAATCCCACTGATGGATTGAGCTGTGATTTACTGAAACATTGCAAAATAGTAAAACAGAAACTAAAATCTCTTCACATGTTTAGCAATCTAAATCAGAGCAGAATATTTTGCATAATACAGTTTTTAAGGAGATTTTTTCAGTGTGCATTCTCTAAAGCACCTTGAATCACCCTGTATAAAGAAACCTCTGTGCACTTTCTCCACAGCCTCCTGTGCATCGACTTCAGTCTGCGGCAGTGAGCATGCTGTCTTACAGGGAGACGTGTGCCCGGGAGCATCGAGGCATAGAGTACAAAAGCAAGGAAGTTATGGTAAACCTTTATAAATCACTGGTTAGACCCCAACTGGAGTACTATGTTCAATTCTGGGCCCCACACTTTAGGGGGGAAATGGCGGAGGGCACCAGGTGTATATGATGCCACGTGGAATAGAAAGGGTTAATCTGGAGCATTATTTCACATTAACCCATGAGAGCAGGACAAGGAGACACGGGTACAAACTGGGAAATGGCAGGTTCAGGACTGACAACAGAAAGCCCTTCACACACAGAATGAACAACATAGTGGCCTCTGGGCAGGAACTCTGCAGTTAAATGGTGCGTTAGAGAAGAGATCATAGATTTCAATGGAAGAGGTAGATGGGCTGAATGGCCTACCTTGGCCATCATGATCTTTGTGATATCACAAAATGGACATGTCTAACACACCCATTTCAACAGCACGATCACCCCCGGTTCACACATACCACCCATTACCTCAAATCACAGTCTCTTTGACCCATCCAGCCAGTTCCACTGCTTCGCCCCTTCCACCCCAAGCACACGCAGCTCTTCCTCATCCGATAACATCCCATTGCCACCTGCTGTCAATGCTTTATTGGGAATTCTAAAACCATCCAGTGGGAATGACGTGTTAATCGAATCGCAGAAACTTACAACACAGAAGGAAGCCATTCGGTCCATCGTTTCTGTCCCAGCTGAAATAGAGCTATCGAGCCTAATCCCACTTTCCAGCTCTTGGTCCGTAGCCCTGTAGGTTACGACACTTCAACTGCATATCCAAGCACTTTTTTAATGTAATGAGGCTTTCTGCCTCTATAACCTTTTCAGGCATTGCATTCCAGACCCCCACCACTCTTGGGTGAAAAAGATTCTCAACTCCCCTCTAATACTTCTACCAATTACTTTAAATCTATGCCCCCTGGTTATTGACCTCTCTTCTAAGGGAAATAGGTCCTTCCTATTCACTTTATCGGGGCCCCTCATAATTTTATACACCTCAGTCACGTCTCCCCTCAGCCTCCTCTGTCCCAAAGAAAACAACTCCAGCCTGTCCAATCTTTCCTCATAGCTAAAATTCTCCAGTCCCGGCAACATCCTGGTAAATTTCCTCCGTATGCTCTCTCGTGCAATCTCTTCCTTCCTGTAATGTGGTGACCAGAACTGTACACATTATTCTAGCTGTGGCCGAACTAGTGTCGAGCTTCCGGTCGCCTGTCATTTTAATTCACCGCTCCATTCCCACTCAGACCTCACCGTCCTTGGCCTCTTGTATTGTTCCACGGAAGCTCAACGTAAACTCGAGGAACAGCACCTCATCTTCCGATTAGGCACTCTGCAGGCTTCCGGACTCAATATCGAGTTCAACAATTTCAGATCATAACCTCGGCCCCTATTTCATTTTTTCTTGTAATTTTTCCACTCCTTTTCCCCCCCCGCCTTTCCTTTTGTTTCTGTCTCACAACTGGCAGCTATCTCTTGCCCTGCCAGTACACTTTACACCTAATCTCAGCCTATTACCATCTCGTCTAGCTCTTTTGTTTCTTTCACTTCTTTTGTCCGATCGCAGCCCTGCCTTCGATCTAGTTTCTTTTCTTTCCAGTTTTGAAGAAGGGTTCGACCCGAAATGTCAACTCAAATTTCTCTCCACGGATGTTGCCTGACCTGCTGAGTTTTCCAGCATTTTCTGTTGTTATTTCGGATTTCCAGCATCTGCAGTATTTTGCTATCGTACTGTATGCCTACATATTTGCTCTTCTATCTATCTCTGACTATTTGGGGTCTATAGTACAGTCCCAGCAGTGTGATTGGCCCTTTTTTGTATTTCAGTTCAACCCATACAGCCTCATTTGATGATCCTTCTAACATATCATCCCTCCTCACAGCTGTAATTGTTTCTTTAACCAATATTATGACACCCCTCCTTTTTTTTATCCCCCTCTCTATCTCATTTGAAAATCCTGTAACCAGGAATGTTGAGCTGCCATTCCTGCCCTTCTTTCAGCCATGTCTCAGTAATAGCTATGATATCATACTTCCAAGTGTCTATCTGTGCCCTCAGCTCATCTACCTTATTCCCTATACTCCATGCATTGAAGTATATAACATTAAGCACTGCCAAACCCTTTTCTTGTCTATTTCCTAGCCTTTCTTTCCTCTGCCTTCCAAGTTAACTTTCTAATTTTCTGCCTTAAATTCCAACTTTGCTTCCCTCCTTTCTGAAAACACGCTCAGGTTGACATTCCTCTGCCAAGCTAATTTAAACCCTCCCCAACAGCACTAGCAAACCGCCCCATGAGGATATTGTTCCAGGCCCTGTTGAGGTGCAACCCATTTGGTTTTTACAAGGCCCACGTCCCCCAGAACTGGTCCCAATGCCTCTGGAATCTAAAGCCCTCCCTCCTGCACCATCTCTCCAACCACACATTCATCTGCTCTATCCTCGTATTTCTGTACTCACTAGCACATGGCACCGGGAGTAATCCGGAGATTGCTACCTTTGAGGTCCTGCTTATTAATCTCTTTCTTAGCTCCCTAAAATCTGCTTGCAGGACCTCATCCCTCTTTCTACGTATGTCATTGGTACTGAGATGGGCCACAACATCTGGCTGTTCACCCTCCCCCCCTCAGAATGTCCTGCTGCCGCTCAGTGGCATCCTTGACCCTGGCACCAGGGAGGCAACATAATATTCTGGAATAGTGTGCAGTGGAAGAAAGAACCTACGACAGTGAATATCTACAAACCCAAAGAGATCTGTATAAAAGCCCTCAGTCTGAGAGCAGGTTTAGGGCAGGAATGCCTGATGGACCCCTCAAGGTCCTCAGTTCAGGGCATTGCCATTTAAACCCATCATCTAAAAACAGAAGTGTGTGTCCATCAGAAAATATTTATAAAATAACAACAGAAAATGCTGGAAAAACTCAGCAGGTCAGGCAACATCCGTGGAGAGAAATTTGAGTTGATGTTTCGGGTTGGACCCTTCTTCAAAACTGGAAAGAAAAGAAACTAGATCGAAGGCAGGGCTGCGATCGGACAAAAGAATAAAAGAAAGTAATGAAAATGAACAAGGTTGAAGAGCCAAACGGAGATCCCGTCGAAGAGAAGAGCAGAACTTCTTCAAGGTAGGCATTCCTAGAAGAGGTGTGGCAGTGAACCAAACACTAGTACGATAGCAAAATACTGCAGATGTTGGAAATCTGAAATAACAACAGAAAATGCTGGAAAAACTCAGCAGGTCAGGTCCAACCCGAAACGTCAACTCAAATTTCTCTCCACGGATGTTGCCTGACCTGCTGAGTTTTTCCAGCATTTTCCGTTGTTATTTCAGATTTCCAACATCTGCAGTATTTTGCTATCGTACAGAAAATATTTATAGTTGTGGTTTATCAGAGAAACACTGCAAGCGCAGCAAGAGGAACTGAGTGAGAAAAAAAGTCCCATTTCTCTAACAGCCTCTCACACGTTCTTCAAAGACAAGAAGTTCATCCAGCTGGTGACATGGAGCTAGACAATTGTCAAAATCTCAGTGATTTTTATTCTGATCAACTAATAGGATGCAGAGGAAAACAGGAGTTGAAGCCAGGTACACATCAGTGATCTGATCATTATTGTAGAGTTTATTCAGTTTGAGTTAATTAGTTCGAATTCATTAACACCTTCAGATCAATTAACAACAGTGAAAAGGTCATTTCTCATTGGTTGGGGAGCGTGTTGTTAGGAAATTCCACTTCTTCAGAAAAACTGATGGATTTAGATCTGAACAGTGAAATAAAGCAGTGGGGCCAGAAACCCCCCGTGACCATCCCTTTAACTGATGGTGTTGTTAACACACAGCGAAATAAAGCAGTGGGGTCAGAAACCCCCCGTGACCATCCCTTTAACTGATGGTGTTCTTGGCTCACACTGAAATCTGTGAGGAAGGTGATGATGTAAAGATGCTGGATGAAGGATGGTGAAATGTTGAAGAAATGGTGAGGACAGAGGGGTGAGATGAACGAATGGTATTTATTCCTTGTACCCTGCAGATTACCTGAGTAAATGATATTTTGTGCCTGTTGTTTGTAACTGTCCATAACTTGCATCACTTCAGTTTCCGGCCCAGTTTAGATCTCTAACCTGCTGTTGATGAATGTTCTTAAATTGAAGAAATGTGTGTTCGAGAGGCCCAATAGTGCAAAGTTTCAAACATTCCAGTGTTGACAACAACACTCGGCTCCTCTGCCTCCTCTCCAGGTCCAAATGAGAAAAGGTTTGGAGCCTTTTTCACAAGACGGTTCCCTCTAATCCTTTCAGTGATGACTTTCTCTTACACTTTGCAGAAACTGGTGTCCGATCAGCAGAGCCTGTCGGAGGAAAACGGTCACCTCTGGTCATCTACATTCTCCTGGGTCTCTCCATCCTGCTGTCTGTAGTGATTCTTGGCACTGCAGTTATACTGTGTAAGTTTTGTGATATTTGAAACTATGGAATTTACTGTTGTGAATTCTGCAATGATAGTTAACAAAGCTAATTCAGAGCTGTGCATCAATTAGCATGCATTAATAATGTAGGTATCGGGCCAGAACTTGCTGAAACTATAACTGTGTGAAAAAAGCACGCCATTATTAACGTACAAATTGTCCGACATCTTGTGGCAAGGAAGAGATACCCTGCGAATTGCGAATCACCACAAGTTGCTGGACGATTTGTGCCGCTCCACCATTAGCCTCGCGAAAACGGTATCTCGCCCTTAACCTCCCCGTGAGTTTCCTGAAGTTGCTGCATTTGCACATTAATTGTCCATTAAACTCTGCTTAGAAAATTAAGTCTAGTAATTAACAGCATAGGTACCCTTTAAACAATGCAATATTTGTTAATGAGTGCCAGTCAACCTCCCTGGCCCAGAAAGTGAACAATTAAATGTGTGGAATCTCATTCCTTCAGGTACTGAATTGCTGTTGGAGATTTTAAAAATGTAAAATTTAAAAACATTTTTTCCCACTTTTCCTTCCTGCCTCTTTCTTCTCACTCTCTTAATTCAATCTTTTGTTGGCATTGAATTCACCCTCTTCTCAGTCATTCCTAGTTCATTTCTCAGTCCCTACATTTCATTGATTAAGGAGTTAGACTGTTGGTCCTGTCATTCACTAAGGCCCATGATGGCCCTTCGCCGCACCGCTCTCAGCTCGAACGTCCAGCAAATTACAGCGCAAAAAACCTTTGAGCTGAAGGGGGCAGGAAAAAGTCTAACTAACGGCTAACATCGCAAGATGCCCCACTCCAGCAAGATTTGGCCCAATATTAATTCAGTAGTGGGACTGGGGATCAGTATTATTAAAACTAGACAGCGTGGGCAGGACACATAATAACACCTTATAGAAAATACAGGCTCACTGATCTAATAACAACAAAAACCACAACTTGTATTTATATAGTGCCTTTAATGTAGTAAAATGTCCCAAGGTGCTTCACAGAAGTATTATAAGACAAAAAATGTGACACCAACCACATAAGGAGAAATTAGGGCAGGTGACCAAAAGCTTGGTCTAAGAGCTAGGTTTTAAGGAGCGTCTTAAAGGAGGAAAGAGAGGTAGAGAGGCAGAAAGGTTTAGAGAGGGAATTTCAGAGCTTAGGGCCCAGGCAACAGAAGGCACGGCCACCGATGGTTCAGCGGTTATAATCAGGGATGCTCAAGAGGGCGTTAGAGGAGCGCAGATATCTCGGGGGGTTGTGGGGCTCGAGGAGATTACAGGGATAGCGAGGAGCGAGGCCCTGGAGGGATTGAAAACCAGGGTGAAAATTTTGAAATCAAGGCATTGCTTAACCGGGAGCCAATGTAGGTCAGCGAGCGCAGGGCTGATGGGTGAACGGGACTTGGTGCGAGTTAGGACACGGGCAGCCGAGTTTTGGATGACCTCAAGTTTACATAGGGTAGAATGTGGGAGGCCAGCCAGGAGTGTATTGGAATAATCAAGTCTAGAGGTAACAAAGGCATGGATGAGCTGGAAAGGTCGAGAGAAGTGGTGGTGAGGTAGAGGTGGGTGTCGTCAGCGTACATGTGGAAATTGACGCTGTGTTTTTAGATGATGTCACTAAGGGGCAGCATGTAGATGAGAAATAGGAGGAGGCAAGGATAGATGCTTGGGGGACTCCAGAGGTAACGATGCGGGAGTGGGAAGAGAAGCCATTGCAGGTGATTCTCTGGCTACGATTAGATAGATAAGAATGGAACTAGGCAAGTGCAGTCCCACCCAGCTGGATGACGGTGGAGAGGCTTTGGAGAAGGATGGAGTGGTCAACTGTGTCAAAGGCTGCAGACAAGTCAAGAAGGATGAGGAGGGATAGTTTACCTTTGTCACAGTCATAGGATTTCATTTGTCACTTTGATGAGAGCTATTTCGGTACTGTGGCAGGGGCGGAAACCTGATTGGAGGGATTCAAACGTGGAGTGCTGGGAAAGATGGTCACGGATTTAGGAGGCGACAATAGGTTCAAGGACTTTGGAGAGGAAAAGGAGGTTGGCGATGGGACGGTAGTTTGCAAGGACAAAGGGGTCAAGGTTTTTTTGAGGAGAGGGGTGATAACGCCAGATTTGAGGGAGAGGGGGACAGTACCTGAGGAGAGAGAACCGTTAACAATATCAGCTAACATGGGAGCTAATAAAGGAAGTTGGGTGGTCAGCAGTTTGGTGGGAATAAGGTTGGGGAAGCAGCAAGTGGGTCGCATGGACAAGATGCACGTGGAGAGGTCAAGAGGGGAGGTCTGAGAGAAATGGGAAAAAGATACTAGTTCAGGGCTAGGGCAGTGGGGAACTTTAGAGGAACCACCTTTGCTCCTTCAAGTGCAAGGGACACAAATTGAGCATATCTGGCCCACAACTAGTTTAGCCATCCATCACCAGATCTGGCGGGCCTGCATCAAGTGCTATCGGACCTCACTCTCCGCTGCCAAAGCCGCCCAATAATCCAGGATCACCCTGAATGGCATAGACAACCCGGCTTCTTTTCTCCACTATCAACCATCTCCTGAAACCCCTCTCCCATGCCCGCTCCATCCTCACATGCAACAACCAGTACGAAGAGCTCATGGATTTCTTTGTCATTAAGATTGAGACCATCTGTTCAGCTGCCTCTGCTGCTTCCGCACCTCCCCGAGCACACCGGGCCAAACCTGCCCCCAGGCTCTTCCCTTACTGAGTGCTAATCCTGTGTCTTTGTCTAGTTTCTCTCCTATCTCCCCTGCTGCACTCTCTCATCTCAGCTTGTCCATGAGACCCATCCCCTGCTCTCTTGACACCCTTCCCACCAAACTGCGGACCACCCAACTTCCCTTCCTGCCGCCATGCTAATTGACATAAATTATTCCCTCTCTGCATGTACTGACCATCTATCAAAACTGCTCTTGAGAGACCTGCAGCTGGACAGCAGAGAGGGGAGCAAAAGAGAGGGAGAAGCAAATGGGTGAGCAGCAGAGGGGGCGCTGCACAGATAGGGGGCAGCAGAGGGTGCGCTGCACAGAGGGGGGCAGCAGAGGGGGCGCTGCACAGAGAGGGGGCAGCAGAGGGGGCACTGCACAGAGAGGGGGCAGCAGAGGGGGCGCTGCACAGAGAGGGGGCAGCAGAGGGGGCACTGCACAGAGAGGGGGCAGCAGATGGGGCGCTGCACAGAGAGGGGGCAGCAGAGGGGGCACTGCACAGAGAGGGGGCAGCAGAGGGGGCGCTGCACAGAGAGGGAGCAGCAGAGGGGGCGCTGCACAGAGACGGGGCAGCAGATGGGGCGCTGCACAGAGAGGGGGCAGTAAGGGGGGTGCTGCACAGAGAGGGGGCAGCAAAGGGGGTGCTGCACAGAGAGGGGGCAGCAGAGGGGGCGCTGCACAGAGAGGGGGCAGCAGAGGGGGCGCTGCACAGAGAGGGGGCAGCAGAGGGGGCGCTGCACAGAGAGGGGGCAGCAGAGGGGGCGCTGCACAGAGAGGGGGCAGCAGATGGGGCGCTGCACAGAGAGGGGGCAGCAGAGGGGGCGCTGCACAGAGAGGGGGCAGCAAAGGGGCTGCTGCACAGAGAGGGGGCAGCAGAGGGGGCACTGCACAGAGAGGGGGCAGCAGAGGGGGCGCTGCACAGAGAGGGGGCAGCAGATGGGGCGCTGCACAGAGAGGGGGCAGCAAAGGGGCTGCTGCACAGAGAGGGGGCAGCAGAGGGGACGCTGCACAGAGAGGGGGCAGCAGATGGGGCGCTGCACAGAGAGGGGGCAGTAAAGGGGGCGCTGCACAAAGAGGGGGCAGCACAGAGAGGGGGCAGCAGAGGGGACGCTGCACAGAGAGGGGGCAGCAAAGGGGGTGCGGGGCAGCAGAGGGGGAGCTGCACAGAGAGGGGGCAGCAGAGGGGGCGCTGCACAGAGAGGGGGCAGTAAAGGGGGCGCTGCACAGAGAGGGGGCAGCAAAGGGGGCACTGCACAGAGAGGGGGCAGCAGAGGGGGCGCTGCACAGAGAGAGGGCAGCAGAGGGGGCGCTGCACACATAGGGGGCAGCAGAGGGGGCGCTGCACAGAGAGAGGGCAGCAGAGGGGGCGCTGCACAGATAGGGGGCAGCAGAGGGGGCGCTGCACAGAAAGGGGGCAGCAGAGGGGCGCTGCACAGAGAGAGGGCAGCAGAGGGGGCGCTGCACAGAGAGGGGGCAGCAGAGGCGGCGCTGCACAGAGAGGGGGCAGCAGAGGGGGCGCTGCACAGAGAGGGGGCAGCAGAGGGGGCGCTGCACAGAGAGGGGGCAGCAGAAGGGGTGCTGCACAGAGAGGGGGCAGCAGAGGCGGCGCTGCACAGAGAGGGGGCAGCAGAGGGGTTGCTGCACAGAGAGGGCAGCAGAGGGGGTGCTGCACAGAGAGGGGGCAGCACAGGGGGCGCTGCACAGAGAGGGGGCAGCAGAGGGGGCGCAGCACAGAGAGGGGGCAGCAGAGGGGGCGCTGCACAGAGAGAGGGCAGCTCACAGGGGGCGCTGCACAGAGAGGGGGCAGCTCACAGGGGGCACTACCCACGACACAGGGCGTACAGGCCGAGGCTGAGTTTCCTTGACATGTCTGAACAGCAGTGTTTCAGGAGGCTCAGGTTGTTGTGTCAGGTGGTGGCAGACATCTGCAGCCTCCTAGAAGAAGACCTGGATAGGCTCCACAGGAGGAACAAGGCGCTGAGCGCACACCATCTACAGGTGGATCCGAGGAGGAAGAGGAGCAGGAGCAAGAGGAATATGGCAACCCCAATGCAGCACCAGCCACTCCCATTGCTGTCCGGGTGCCAGGGATTCCCTTATGGCTGTAAGGTTCAGTTAGATGCCAGCACTGGACCGATGTAGCAATCACACCCAACAGCCACTCTCCTCGCTCCTCTCCTCAGTCCCACTAAAACAAAGCAGTTCAAAAACAACCAATCACCTATTACACATCCATTGATCTGTCATCCTATTTAAGGTATCCAGAGACGTTGTGATCAAGGGCTGCATGGTCTCATTTGATTGCTGTGATTGATGTACCATGAGGAATTGTACTCACCCTTCCTGACCTGGTTAGGTCATTATAGCGTTTCCTGCACTGAATCCAGGAACGTGGCACAATGCTCCTGCTGCTCACTTCCTGGGCCACCTCCAGCCAGGCCTCCTTTGTGCCAGCAGCAGGTTTCTTCTTCCCGTTGCTGGCGAAGAGGATTTCTCTCTGGCTCCTGACAGCATTCAGCAGTACATCGAGCGATGCATTATTAAAGTTGGACGCAGCCTTTGAGCTTCCTGAGTCCATTTGTAAAATGGCTGTCCCTGGGCGAAAACTCCCAACTCCTCCAAATTCCATCTTTGAAATGGACCTTTAAATACTCGAGTTGAGATTATGTCAGGCAGGTCCGCACCACGCCCGGTGCCGCGCACTCGATGTCAAACCCGGAAGTAAAATGATAATGAGGTAGCCATGTTAAAATTCCACAGACAGAGATGCTGAAATTCCTTCCTGATTTCCCACCCGACATTGCACATCCCGCTCCAAACACACCGCGGAGTTATTATTGGGGCCATTGTCTCAGGCTGATCCAAAACGTTCCAAACCTCAGCATTCTATTGGACCCCGACTACAGCTTCCAACCCCATATCCTTTCCATCGCGAAGACTGCCTACTTCCACTTCCGTAACATCACCCACCATGTGCTGCTGAAACCCTCATCCATGCCTCTGTCCCCTCCAGACTCGGCTGTTCTCCTGCCCGGCCTCCAATGTTGCACTCTCCATAACCTTCAGCTCATCCAAATCTCTACTGCCCATATCGTGTCCCACATCCCAAGTCTCACTCACTCATCACCCCTGTCCTTACTGAACTACATTGGCTCCAGGTCCCCCAATCCATTCATGGCCCAGCCTTTCCCTATCTCTGTAACCTACTTCAGCCCTAAAACCTGAGCTTTCTCCTTGTCCTCCCTACAATTGTGTTGTGTGTTCAGAACTCTCAAAGGAATACACATCCTCACCTCGTGTGAGGAACATCAAAGTCAACAGCAAGCAAGAATAATGATGGTGATGCGACCATTAGTCTATTCACGGTATCATTAAACTCCAAACTGGTGTCAGAACAGCCTCTTAGCTGCCATTTGTGTACAAACTATTCTAACCTGTGCCACGGTGTGTTTCTGGGTTGAGAGCTAAAGCTGTCTTTCCATTTCAGTTCCACAGATGTTCAGTGAAATGAAAGCGTCATTGACCGATTTCAAGATGGAACTTTCCCAGATAAAGAGTAACAGTAAGTGTTAAATGCCAGTCAGGATCTCCAGTTCAAAGGGCTCTCTAGTTTTTCAGATGGTCTGCTCATTCTTCGAGGATTGATCTCCAGTGCATTTCACACTGGAGTGTTTTGCTTGGTTCAAATTTTGAACCAATCAAGTATAAGTGGATTTGATTGGTTCACATTTCCCATCGGCCCATTATAAAAGCACTACAGATTTTTATGTTGTGAACACATTGGGGGAATTCCCAGAGAAGAAAATTAAATAGATAATAAATGAGTGTCCATGTACTGTACAATTAAAATCAATAGAATCTTACAGCACCGAAGGAGGTCATTCAGCCCATCACGTGTGCTGGCTCTCTGGGATTACAACAGTGACTACACTTCAAAAGTACTTCATTGGCTGTAAAGCACTTTGAGACGTCCGGTGGTCGTGAAAGGCACTGTATAAATAAAAGTCTTTCTTTTTTTCCGACATTATTTCTGGTTGGCCATTCCATTTCTTAAAAACCGTTTGTATAAAACAATTCCTAACCTCTCCCTTCATTGTGTTGCTGATCATCTTCAAATCTTCAGTTGATGCCCTCCAGTTAGCAACCCACCAAACAGTGGAAGCAGTTTTGTCTGTTTTCTCCTGTGAAAATCTCTCCTGTTCGAAAGCAAAATTGATCTTGCTCTACAAACAGTGCCACACGATCTCAAGTGTTGTTCCTCTTTCAGTTACAGGAACGTCTGAGGAGACAAGAAGCTCAGTCGCTGAACTTAGGACTGACATTTCACAGCTGAAGGAGAGTAAGTTTAATAACCATCAGAGGGACCTTTGATCTCCAATTATTCATACTGGAAACTATCAGAATGGTGACACTGGGATCAGGTGGATTGTAAATACTGCACAGATACTGATCACCGGCTCTGGTTACTACAGACATTTATATTGATGCACAGAGTGGGATTAAACGGAATGGAATGAATAGAGTGCTTTATTTGGGAGTTTGGAAAGAGTGGAAATTTGGAGAAGAGGGGGAAGAAGTTGCTGCTTCTTGCCTATGCTACTTGTAGTGCTTTGTGTTTCAGGCAGATATTTAATTTCAGTACCCTTAACTTAATCTAGATCAAGTAAGTAGTCAAGAAACTACACTATAAACTAAGTTACCTAAATGCAAATTTATTAAATAAAACAAGGTCATATTGGGATGGCAGTGTAGGTGGTGTGCCGCAACTGCAGCATGTGGGAGTTTGTGGAGAGCTTTGTGATCCCGGACAACCACGCTTGCAGTAAGTGCCTACATCTTGAGGAACTTCAGCTCAGAGTTCTTGAGCTGGAGTCTGAGGTACAGACATTGCGGGGCATCAGGGATGGGGAGAGTTACCTGGGTACTTTGATCCAAGAGGCAGTCACACCCCTTAGGTTAGATAGTGGTACAGGTCTGGTTAGTGGTCAGGGACAGGAGGGTGTGATTGCAACTCAGGCAGGTAAGGGGACTCCAGGTACAGTGCTGGAGGAGCCTCGGCCTTTGCCGTTGTCCAACAACTATGAGGTTCTTGCTCCGTGTGTGGATGAGGGAAAAGCCTGTAGGATGGATGAGCAAGCTGACCTGGGTGGGTAAGGCCTCCTGTACCGACGCCTGTTGGCCCTTCTCCATCTGGCCATGACTGGCACTGGGGACGCTGCACAGAGAGGGGGCAGCAGATGGGGCGCTGCACAGAGAGGGGGCAGTAGAGGGGGCGCTGCACAGAGAGGGGCAGTAGAGGGGGCGCTGCACAGAGAGGGGGCAGCAGAGGGGGCGCTGCACAGAGAGGGGGCAGCAGAGGGGGCACTGCACAGAGAGGGGGCAGTAAAGGAGGTACTGCACAGAGAGGGGGCAGCAGAGGGGGCGCTGCACAGAGAGGGGGCACTGCACAGAGAGGGGGCAGTAAAGGGGGCGCTGCAGAGAGAGGGGGCAGCGGAGGGGGCGCTGCACAGAGAGGGGGCAGCAGAGGGGGCGCTGCACAGAGAGGGGGCAGCAGAGGGGGCGCTGCACAGAGAGGGGGCAGCAGAGGGGGCGCTGCACAGAGAGGGGGCAGCAGAGGGGGCGCTGCACAGAGAGGGGGCAGCAGAGGGGGCGCTGCACAGAGAGGGGGCAGCAGAGGGGGCGCTGCACAGAGAGGGGGCAGCAGAGGAGGTGCTGCACAGAGAGGGGGCAGCTCACAGGGGGCGCTACCCTCGACACAGGGCGTACAGGCCGAGGCTGAGTTTCCTTGACATGTCCGAACAGCAGTGTTTCAGGAGGCTCAGGTTGTCATGTCAGGTGGTGGCAGACATCTGCAGCCTCCTAGAAGAAGACCTGCTCCCTTCTGGACCTGGTTGGCCACCAGTGGCTGTAAAAGTGACCACAACCCTCAACCTTTTTGCCTCCGGATCCTTCCAGGACACGACCGGAGACATATCCAGGGTCTCCCAGTCGGCAGCCCAACAATATATAAGAGAGGTGAGTGATGGCCTGTTTGCCAAGGCTGGCAATTGTGTCAACATCACCTGAGGTGAGGCTAGTCAGAATGAGCGGACACTCGGGTTTGTATCTCTGGCTGGCTTCCCACAGGTGCAGGGCATCATCGACTGCACACACGTGGCAATCCGTGCACCCCGGATCAACCAGGAGTATTCGTCAACCACAAGGGCTTCCAATCCATCAATCTGCAGCTGCTGTGCAACCGCAAGGTTCCCGGGGAGCTGCCACGGTGCTTTCATCCTGCGGTAGTCCAAGCTCTCTGATGTCTTTGGAGCTGCAAGCAGACTTAAGGCATGGCTGCTAGGAGACAAAGGTTACCCACTTCAAACTTGGCCGATGACACCCGTGAAAACCCACCAATGAAGCCCAAGAGCAGTACAACAAAAGCCATATGACAACCAGATGTGTCACTTAGCAAGCAATCGGCATGCTCTAGATGCGCTTCAGGTGCCTGGACACATCTGGAGGCGCCCTTCATTATGCACCAGCCAGGGTGTCCAGAATGATCGTGGTGTGCTGCGCTCTGCACATCATTGCGCAGGATAGGCTCCACAGGAGGAACAAGGCGCTGAGTGCACACAATCTACAGGTGGATCCGAGGAGGAAGAGGAGCAGGAGCAAGAGGAATATGGCAACCCCAATGCAGCACCAGCCACTCACATTGCTGTCCGGGTGCCAGGGAATCCCTTATGGCTGTAAGGTTCAGTTAGATGCCAGCGCTGGACCGATGTAGCAATCACACCCAACAGCCACTCTCCTCGCTCCTCTCCTCAATCCCACTAAAACAAAGCAGTTCTATAAACAACCAATCACCTATTACACATCCATTGATCTGTCATCCTATTTAAGGTATCCAGAGACGTTGTGATCAAGGGCTGCATGGTCTCATTTGATTGCCATGATTGATGTGCCATGAGGAATTGTACACACCCTTCCTGACCTGGTTAGGTCATTATAGCGCTTCCTGCACTGAATCCAGGAACGTGGCACAATGCTCCTGCTGCTCACTTCCTGGGCCACCTCCAGCCATGCCTCCTTTGTGCCAGCAGCAGGTTTCTTCTTCCCATTGCTGGCAAAGAGGATCTCTCTCTGGCTCCTGACAGCATTCAGCAGTACATCGAGCGATGCATTATTAAAGTGGGACGCAGCCTTTGAGCGTCCTGAGTCCATTTGTACAATGGCTGTCTGTAGGCAAAAACTCCCAACTCCTCCAAATTCCATCTTTGAAATGGACCTTTAAATACTGGAGTTGAGATTATGTCAGGCAGGTCCGCACCACGCCCGGTGCCCCGCATTCGATGTCAAACTTGGAGGCAAATGATAATGAGGTAGCTACATTAAAATGCCACAGACAGAGATGCTGAAATTCCTTCCTGATTTCCCACCCGACATTGCACATCCCGCTCCAAACACACCGCGGAGTTATTATTGGGGCCATTGTCTCAGGCTGATCCAAAATGTTCCAAACCTCAGCATTCTATTGGACCCCGACTTTAGCTTCCAACCCCATATCCTTTCCATCGCGAAGACTGCCTACTTCCACTTCCGTAACATCACCCACCATGTGCTGCTGAAACCCTCATCCATGCCTCTGTCCCCTCCAGACTCGGCTGTTCTCCTGCCCGGCCTCCAATGTTGCACTCTCCATAACCTTCAGCTCATCCAAATCTCTACTGCCCATATCGTGTCCCACATCCCAAGTCTCACTCACTCGTCACCCCTGTCCCTACTGAACTACATTGGCTCCAGGTCCCCCAATCCATTCATGGCCCAGCCTTTCCCTATCTCTGTAACCTACTTCAGCCCTGAAACCTGAGCTTTCTCCTTGTCCTCCCTACAATTGTGTTGTGTGTTCAGAACTCTCAAAGGAATACACATCCTCACCTCGTGTGAGGAACATCAAAGTCAACAACAAGCAAGAATAATGATGGTGACAGGACCATTAGTCTATTCACGATATCATTAAACTCCAGTCTGGTATCAGAACAGTCTCTTATCTGCCATTTGTGTACAAACTATTCTAACCTGTGCCACAGTGTGTTTCTGGGTTGAGAGCAAAAGCTGTCTTTCTATTTCAGTTCCACAGATGTTCAGTGAAATGAAAGCGTCATTGGCCGATTTCAAGATGGAACTTTCCCAGATAAAGAGTAACAGTAAGTGTTAAATGCCAGTCAGGATCTCCAGTTCAAAGGGCTCTCTAGTTTTTCAGATGGTCTGCTCATTCTTCGAGGATTGATCTCCAGTGCATTTCACACTGGAGTGTTTTGCTTGGTTCAAATTTTGAACCAATCAAGTATAAGTGGATTTGATTGGTTCACACTTCCCATCACCCATTATAAAAGCACTACAGATTTTTATGCTGTGAACACATTGGGGGAATTCCCAGAGAAGAAAATTAAATAGATAATAAATGAGAGTCCATGTACTGTACAATTAAAATCAATAGAATCTTGCAGCACGGAAGGAGATCATTCAGCCCATCATGTGTGCTGGCTCTCTGGGATTACAACAGTGACTACACTTCAAAAGTACTTCATTGGCTGTAAAGCACTTTGAGACGTCCGGTGGTCATGAAAGGCGCTGTATAAATAAAAGTCTTTCTTTTTTTCCGCCACTATTTCTGGTCCGCCATTCCAGGTCTTAAAAACCGTTTGTATAAAACAATTCCTAACCTCTCCCTTCATTGTGTTGCTGATCATCTTCAAATCTTCAGTTGATGCCCTCCAGTTACCAACTCACCAACCAGTGGAAACAGTTTTGTCTGTTTTCTCCTGTGAAAATCTCTCGTGTTCGAAAGCAAAATTGATCTTCTTCTACAAACAGTGCCACACGATCTCAAGTGTTGTTCCTCTTTCAGTTACAGGAACGTCTGAGGAGACAAGAAGCTCAGTCGCTGAACTTAGGACTGACATTTCACAGCTGAAGGAGAGTAAGTTTAATAACCATCAGGGAGACCTTTGATCTCCAATTATTCAGACTGGAAACTATCAGAATGGTGACACTGGGATCAGGTGGATTGATAATACTGCACAGATACTGATCACTGGCTCTGGTTACTACAGACATTTATATTGATGCACAGAGTGGGATGAAAGGGAGTGGAATGAATAGAGTGCTTTATTTGGGAGTTTGGAAAGAGCGGAAATTTGGAGAAGAGGGGGAAGGAGTTGCTGCTTCTTGCCTACGCTACTTGTAGTGCTTTGTGTTACAGACAGATATTTAATTTCAGTACCCTTAACTTAATCTAGATCAAGTAAGTAGTCAAGAAACTACACTGTAAACTAAGTTACCTAAATACAAATTTATTAAATAAAACAAGGTCATATTGGGATGGCAGTGTAGGTGGTGTGCCGCAACTGCAGCATGTGGGAGTTTGTGGAGAGCTTTGTGATCCCGGACAACCACGTTTGCAGTAAGTGCCTGCATCTTGAGGAACTTCAGCTCAGAGTTTTTGAGCTGGAGTCTGAGGTAAAGACATTGCGGGGCATCAGGGATGGGGAGAGTTACCTGGGTACTTTGATCCAAGAGGCAGTCACAACCCTTAGGTTAGATAGTGGTACAGGTCTGGTTGGTGGTCAGGGACAGGAGGATGTCATTGCAACTCAGGCAGGTAAGGGGACTCCAGGTACAGTGCTGGAGGAGCCTCGGCCTTTGCCGTTGTCCAACAACTATGAGGTTCTTGCTCCCTGTGTGGATGAAGGAAAAGCCTGCAGGATGGATGAGCAAGCTGACCTGGGTGGGTAAGGCCTCCTGTGCCGACGCCTGTTGGCCCTTCTCCGTCTGGCCATGACTGGCACTCTCTCACGGCGTCTCTGATCCCTTTGAATGCAATGCAGAAAGCCAACGTTTGCACCCATTACAGCCCCCATTATATGTGGCGACTCAAGGCTATGGCACTGAAAGTGAAATCCAAGTGCAAAGCTCTGACCTGAAGCCAGAAGTACCTGTGCGAGCGCTGAGTCAAAGCAGAAAACTCTCTGCCTTTGTCTCTCTCCAAATATCCGTCTCTCACACAGAAGGATTGGCACAAAATGGCTGCCACTTATAATGCAGGACGAGTCCCCTTTAAATAGCGCCCCCCGCGGCGACTGCGAACCGTTCCCCTCTACCAGTCGCTGGGGGCGCCAGGCGCACATAAGGGCGGCGCTACTGAAGTTCCGGTTCAGGGCGCACAAAGGGCGTTGCACCATGAAATGACGTCAGGATCAGCGCGCGCAGCTGAGTGGGCACAACAGTTTTGCACCGCCGCTAATTCTTGACTGAAGTTCGCGAGAGGTGCAGATCGCGCCGCGCCCGGGCGCCAGCCGCCTCGCGCCCCGCTTCTCGGCCTCTTAAGGCGCTAGCGGCTGGCGCTAACCACTGAGTTTCTAGGCCCAAGACTTTTACAGATTTATGTAGGAAATCTAAACAATATGATATAAAAGTAACTAACAATAGATGTTTGGAACAATCTTCCACAAATGGCAGTTTATGCTGGGTCAACTGTTAATTTTAAATCTAAAATTGATAGATTTTTGTTAACCAAAGGTATGAACGGATTGGGGTAAAGGCAGGTACATGGAGTTAGGTCAGAGATCAGCCACAATCACATTGAATGGCGGAAAAGGCTCGAGGGAAAAGGCTCGAGGGGTTAAAAGGCCTCCTCCATTCCTATGTTCCCTTCCCCATCACTAACTCCATCCGATCCATATCGCTAACTCCATCAGTTCCCCATTACTAACATGATCCCTTCCCCATTTCTAAAACCATCCCATTCCCTTCACTAACTCCACCCGTTCCCCATCACTAAATCCATTCCTTCCCCATCACTAACTCCATCCCTTCCCCATCACTGACTCCATCCCTTCCCCATCACTAAATTCATCCCTTCCCCATCACTCACTCCATCCCTTCCGTATCACTAACTCCATCACTTCCCCATCACTAAATCCATTGCTTCCACATCATTAAATCCATCACTACTCCATCACCTACTCCATCCATTCTCCATCACTAACTCCATCCCTTCCCCATCACGAACTCCATCCCTTCCCCATCCCGAACACAATCATTTCCCCATCATTAACTCCATCCCTTCCCCATAACTGACTGCATCCCTGCCCCATCACTAACTACATCACTTCCCGATCACTAACTCCATCATTCCCCATCATTAACTCCATTATGGTCCAATCACTAATTCCATCCCTTCCCCATCACTAAATCCATCACTTCCCCATCACTAACTCCATCCCTTCCCCATCACTTAGTCCATCCATGTCCCATCACTAACTCCATCCCTTCCCCATCACTAACTCCATCCCTTCCCCATCACTAACTCCATCCCTTCCCCATCACTAACTCCATCCCTTCCCCATCACTAGCTCCATCCCTTCCCCATCACTAACTCCATCCCTTCCCCATCACTAACTCCATCCCTTCCCCATCACTAACTCCAACCCTTCCCCATCACTAACTCATCCCTTCCCCATCACTGACTCCATCCCTTCCCCATCACTAAATCCATCCATTCCCCATCACAGACTCCATCCCTTCCCCATCACTAACTCCATTCCTTCCCCATCACTAAATCCATCCCTTCCCCTTCACTAACTCCATCCCTTCCCCATCACAAACTCCATTTCTTCCCATCACTGACTCCATTCCTTCCCCATCACTAACTCCATCCCTTCCCCATCACTAACTCCATCCCTTCCCCATCACTAAATCCATCCCTTCCCCATCACTAACTCCATCCCTTCCCCTTCACAAACTCCATTTCTTCCCATCACTAACTCCATCCCTTCCCCATCACTAAATCCATCCCTTCCCCATCACAAACTCCATTTCTTCCCCATCACTAACTCCATCCCTTCCCCATCACTAACTGCATCCCTTCCCCATCACAATCTCCATCCCTTCCCCATCACTAACTCCATCCCTTCCCCATCGCTAAATCCATTCCTTCCCCATCACTAACTCCATCCCTTCCCCATCACTGACTCCATCCCTTCCCCATCACTAACTCCATCCCTTCCCCATCACTAACTCCATCCCTTCCCCATCACTAAATCCATCCCTTCCCCATCACTAACTCCATCCCTTCCCCATCACAAACTCCATTTCTTCCCATCACTAACTCCATTCCTTCCCCATCACTAACTCCATCCCTTCCCCATCACTAACTCCATCCCATCCCCATCACTAACTGCATCCCTTCCCCGTCACTAACTCCATCCCTTCCCCATCACTAACTCCATCCTTTCCCCATCACTAACTCCATCCCTTCCCCATCACTAACTCCATCCCTTCCCCATCACTAACTCCATCCCTTCCCCATCACTAACTGCATCCCTTCCCCATCACAATCTCCATCCCTTCCCCATCACTAACTCCATCCCTTCCCCATCACTAACTCCATCCCTTCCCCATCACTAACTCCATCCCTTCCCCATCACTGACTCCATTCCTTCCCCATCACTGACTCCATTTCTTCCCCATCACTAACTCCATCCCTCCCCCATTACTGACTGCATCCCTGCCCCTTCACGAACTACATCACTTCCCGATCACTAACTCCATCACTTCCCCATCATTAACTCCATTACGGTCCAATCACTAATTCCATCCCTTCCCCATCACTAAATCCATCACTTCCCCATCACTAACTCCATCCCTTCCCCATCACTTAGTCCATCCATGTCCCATCACTAACTCCATCCCTTCCCCATCATTAACACCATTCCTTCCCATCACTAACTCCATCACTTCCCCATCACTATCTCCATTCCTTACCCATCAGTAAATCCATCCCTTCCCCATCACTAACTCCATCCCTTCCCCATCACTAACTCCATCCCTTCCCCATCACTAACTCCGTCCCTTCCCCATCACTAACTCCATCCCTTCCCCATCACTATCTCCATCCCTTCCCCATCACTAACTCCATCCCTTCCCCATCACTAACTCCATCCCTTCCCCATCACTAAGTCCATCCCTTCCCCATCACTCACTCCATCCCTTCCCCATCACTAACTCCATCCCTTCCCCATCACTATCTCCATCCCTTCCCCATCACTAAATCCATCCCTTCCCCATCACTAACTCCATCCCTTCCCCATCACAAACTCCATTTCTTCCCATCACTAACTCCATTCCTTCCCCATCACTAACTCCATCCCTTCCCCATCACTAACTCCATCCCTTCCCCACCACTAACTCCATCCCTTCCCCATTACTAACTCCATCCCTTCCCCATCACTAACTCCATCCCTTCCCCATCACTAAATCCATCCCTTCCCCATCACTAAATCCATCCCTTCCCCATCACTAACTCCATCCCTTCCCCATCACAAACTCCATTTCTTCCCATCACTAACTCCATTCCTTCCCCATCACTAACTCCATCCCTTCCCCATCACTAACTCCATCCTATTCCCATCACGAACTGCATCCCTTCCCCATCACAATCTCCATCCCTTCTCCATCACTAACTCCATCCCTTCCCCATCACTAACTCCACCCTTTCCCCATCTATAACTCCATCCCTTCCCCATCACTAAATCCATCCCTACCACATCACTAACTCCATCGAAGTTACCATCACTAACTCCATCACTTCCCCATCACTAACCCCTTCCCATACCCATCACCAACTCCATCCCTTCCCATCACTAAATCCATCCTTTCCTCATCACTAACTCCATCCTTCCCTCATCAGTAACTCCATCCCTTCCCCATCAGTAACACCATCCCTTCCCCATCATTAACTCCATCAATTCCCCATTATTAACTCCATCCCTTCCCAATCACTATCTCCATCCCTTCCCCATCACTAACTCCATCCCTTCCCCATCACTAACTCCTTCCCTTCCCCATCAGTAACTCCATCCCGTCCCCATCACTATCTCCATCCATTCCCCATCACTAATTCCATCCCTTCCCCATCAGTAACTCCTTCCCTTCCCCATCACTAAATCATTCCCTTCCCCATCACTAACTCCATCCCTTCCCCATCACTGACTCCATCCTTTCCCCATCACTAACTCCATTCCTGCCCCATCAGTAACTCCATCCCATCCCCATCACTAATTCCATCACTTCCCCATTACTAACTCCAAACCATCCCATCACTAAATCCATCCCTTCCCCATCACTAACTCCATTCCTTCCCCATCACTAAATCCATCCCTTCCCCATCACTAACTCCATCCCTTCCCCATCACGAACTCATCCCTTCCCCATCACTGACTCCATCCCTTCCCCATCACTAACTCCATCCCTTCCCCATCACTAACTCCATCCCTTCCCCATCACTAACTCATCCCTTCCCCATCACTGACTCCATCCCTTCCCCATCACTAAATCCATCCCTTCCCCATCACTAACTCCATCCCTTCCCCATCACTAACTCCATTCCTTCCCCATCACTAAATCCATCCCTTCCCCTTCACTAACTCCATCCCTACCCCATCACAAACTCCATTTCTTCCCATCACTGACTCCATTCC
The DNA here is from genome assembly GCF_052327205.1 of Somniosus microcephalus. NCBI lineage: Eukaryota > Metazoa > Chordata > Chondrichthyes > Squaliformes > Somniosidae > Somniosus > Somniosus microcephalus. Next base: position 10,114,167 of record NC_141017.1, on the reverse strand, counting down.
TTCCCCATCACTAACTCCATCCGTTCCCCATCACTAACTCCATCCCTTCCCCATCACTAAATCCATCCCTTCCCCATCACTAACTCCATCCCTTTCCCATCACAAACTCCATTTCTTCCCATCACTAACTCCATTCCTTCCCCATCACTAAATCCATCCCTTCCCCATCACAAACTCCATTTCTTCCCCATCACTAACTACATCCCTTCCCCATCGCTAACTGCATTCCTTCCCCATCACAATCTCCATCCCTTCCCCATCACTGACGCCATCCCTTCCCCATCACTAACTCCATCCCTTCCCCATCACTAAATCCATTCCTTCCCCATCACTAACTCCATCCCTTCCCCAACACTGACTCCATCACTTCCCCATCACTAACTCCATCCCTTCCCCATCACTAACTCCATCCCTTCCCCATCACTAAATCCATCCCTTCCCCATCACTAACTCCATCCCTTCCCCATCACAAACTCCATTTCTTCCCATCACTAACTTCATTCCTTCCCCATCACTAACTCCATCCCTTCCCCATCACGAACTCCATCCCATCCCCATCACTAACTGCATCCCTTCCCCATCACTAACTCCATCCCTTCCCCATCACTAACTGCATCCCTTCCCCATCACGAACTCCATCCCATCCCCATCACTAATTCCATCACTTCCCCATTACTAACTCCAAACCATCCCATCACTAAATCCATCCCTTCCCCATCACTAACTCCATTCCTTCCCCATCATTAAATCCATCCCTTCCCCATCACTAACTCGGTCCCTTCCCCATCACTAACTCCATCCCTTCCCCATTACTAACTCATCCCTTCCCCATCACTAACTCCATCCCTTCCCCATCACTAAATCCATCCCTTCCCCATCACTAACTCCATCACTTCCCCATCACTAACTCCATCCCTTCCCCATCACAAACTCCATTTCTTCCCATCACTAACTCCATTCCTTCCCCATCACGAACTCCACCCCTTCCCCATCACTAAATCCATCCCTTCCCCACCACTAACTCCATCCCTTCCCCATTACTAACTCCATCCCTTCCCCATCACTAACTCATCCCTTCCCCATCACTAACTCCATCCCTTCCCCATCACTAAATCCATCCCTTCCCCATCACTAACTCCATCCCTTCCCCATCACAAACTCCATTTCTTCCCATCACTAACTCCATCCCTTCCCCATCACTAACTCCATCCCATTCCCATCACTAACTGCATCCCTTCCCCATCACAATCTCCATCACTTCCCCATCACTAACTCCATCCCTTCCCCATCACTAACTCCACCCTTTCCCCATCTATAACTTCATCCCTTCCCCATCACTAAATCCATCCCTACCACATCACTAATTCCATCGAAGTTACCATCACTAACTCCATCACTTCCCCATCACTAACCCCTTCCCATACCCATCACCAACTCCATCCCTTCCCATCACTTAATCCATCCCTGTCCCATCACTCACTCCATCCCTTCCCCATCACTAAATCCATCCTTTCCTCATCACTAACTCCATCCTTCCCTCGTCAGTAACTCCATCCCTTCCCCATCAGTAACACCATCCCTTCCCCATCATTAACTCCATCAATTCTCCATTATTAACTCCATCCCTTCCCAATCACTATCTCCATCCCTTCCCAATCACTAACTCCATCCCTTCCCCATCACTAACTCCTTCCCTTCCCCATCAGTAACTCCATCCCGTCCCCATCACTATCTCCTTCCCTTCCCCATCACTAATTCCATCCCTTCCCCATCAGTAACTCCTTCCCTTCCCCATCACTAAATCCTTCCCTTCCCCATCACTAACTCCATCCCTTCCCCATTACTGACTCCATCCTTTCCCCATCACGAACTCCATTCCTGCCCCATCAGTAACTCCATCCCATCCCCATCACTAATTCCATCACTTCCCCATTACTAACTCCAAACCATCCCATCACTAACTCCATCCCTTCCCCATCACTAACTCCATTCCTTCCCCATCACTAAATCCATCCCTTCCCCATCACTAACTCGGTCCCTTCCCCATCACTAACTCCATCCCTTCCCCATCACTAACTCCATCCCTTCCCCATCACTAACTCCATCCCTTCCCCATCACTAACTCCATCTCATCCTCATCATTAACTCCATCTCTTCCTCATCACTAACTCCATCCCTGCCCCATCACTAACTCCATCCCTTCGCCATTACTAAATCCATTCCTTCCCCATCACTAACATCATCCCTTTTCCAACATGAGTTCCATCCCTTCCCCACCACTACATCCATCCCTTCCGCATCACCATCTCCATTTCTTCCCCATCACTAACTCCATCCCAGTCCCATCACTAAACCCACCCCTTCCCCAACACTAACACCATCACATCCCCATCACCAACACCATCCCTTCCCCATGACTGACTCCATGCCTTCCCCATCACTAAATCCATCCTTTCCCCAACAATAACACCATCACATCCCCATCACCAACACCATCCCTTCCCCATGACTGATTCCATGCCTTCCCCATCACGAACTCCATCCCTTCCTGATCACTAACTCCATCCCTTCCCCTTCACTTTCTCCATCCCTTCCCCACCAATAAATCCAACACTTCCCCATCACTAACAGAATCACTTCCCCATCACTAACTCCTTCCCTTACGCATCACTAACTCCGTCACTTCCCCATCACTAACTCCATCCCTTCCACATCACTAACTCCATCCATTCCCCATCACTGACTCCATGCCTTCCCCATTATTAACGCCATCCCTTCCCCATCATTAACTCCATCCTTTCCCCATCACTAACTCCATCCCTTCCCCATCACTGATTCCATCCCTTCCCCATCACTAACTCCATCCCTGTCCCCCCAGTCACTCTATCCCTTCTCCATCTCTAACTCCATCCCTTCCCCATCACTGACCACATCCCTTCCCCATCACTAAATCCATCCCTTCCCCAACACTGAGTCTATCACTTCACCATCACTAACTCCAAACCATCCCATCACTAACTCCTGCTCTTCCCCAAAACTAACTCTTTCACTTCCCCATCACTAACTCCATCCCTTCCCCATCATTAACTCCATCCCTTCCCCATCACTAACTCCTTTGCTTCCCCATCACTAACTCCATCCCATCCCCATCACTAACTCCATCGCTTTCCCATCACTAACTCCATCCCTTTCCCATCACCAAATCCATCCCTTCCCATCACGTACTCCATCCCTGTCCCATCACTCACTCCATCCCTTCCCCATCACCAACTCCATCCCTTCCCCATCATTAACTCCATCCCTTCCCCATCATTAACTCCATCCTTCCCTGGTCATAATTCCATCCCTTCCCCATCATTAACTCCATCCCTTCCCCATCACTATCTCCATCACTTCTCCATCAGTAACTCCATCCCTTCCCCATCACTAAATCCATCCCTTCCCGTGCACTAAATCGATCCCTTCCCCATCATTTTCTCCATCCCTTCCCCATTACTTACTCCATCCCTTCCCCATCACTGATTCCATCCCTTCCCCATCACTAAATCCATTCCTTCCCCATCACTGACTCCATCGTGTCCCCATCACTAACTCCATTCCTGCCCCATCACTAACTCCAACCCTTCCCCATCACTGACTCCATCCCTTCCCCATCACTAACTCCATTCCTGCCCCATCAGTAAGTCCATCCCTTCCCCATCACTAAATCCATTCCTCCCCCATCACTGACTCCATCCCTTCCCCATCACTAACTACAAAACAATCCCATCACTAACTCCATCCCTTCCCCATCACGAACTCCATCGTTTGCCCATCACGAACTCCATCCTTTCCCCATCACTATCTCCATCATTTCCCCATCAGTAACTCTATCCCTTCACCATCTTTTCCCCATCACTAATTCCATCCATTCCCCATCACAAATTCCATCCCTGCCCCATCACGAACTCCATTCCTTCCCCATCACTAACTCCATCCCTTCCCCATCACTAACTCCATCCCTTCCCCATCACTAACTGCATCCCTTCCCCATCACTAACTCCATCCCTTCCCCATCACTAACTCCATCCCTTCCCCATCACTAAATCGACCCTTTCCCCATCTATAACTCCATCCCTTCCCCATCACTAAATCCATCCCTACCGCATCAGTAACTCCATCGAAGTTACCATCACTAACTGCATCACTTCCCCATCACTAAGTCCATCCTTCCCTCATCAGTAACTCCATCCCGTCCCCATTAGTAACAACATCCCATCCCCATTATTAAATCCATCAATTCCCCATCATTAACTCCATCCCTTCCCAATCACTATCTCCATCCCTTCCCCATCACTAACTCCATCCCTTCCCCATCACTAACTCCTTCCCTTCCCCATCAGTAACTCCATCCCGTCCCCATCACTATCTCCATCCCTTCCCCATCACTAACTCCATCCCTTCCCCATCAGTAACTCCTTCCCTTCCCCATCACTAAATCCTTCCCTTCCTCCATCACTAACTCCATCCCTTCCCCATCACTTACTCCATCCTTTCCCCATCACTAACTCCATTCCTGCCCCATCAGTAAATCCATCCCGTCCCCATCACTATCTCCATCCCTTCCCCATCACTAACTCCATCCCTTCCCCATTAGTAACTCCTTCCCTTCCCCATCACTAAATCCTTCCCTTCCCCATCACTAACTCCATCCCTTCCCCATCACTGACTCCATCCTTTCCCCATCACTAACTCCATTCCTGCCCCATCAGTAACTCCATCCCATCCCCATCACTAAATCCATCCCTTCCCCATCACTAACTCGGTCCCTTCCCCATCACTAACTCCATCCCATCCCCATCACTAAATCCATCCCTTCCCCATCACTAACTCCATCCCTTCCCCATCACTAACTCCATCTCGTCCTCATCATTAACTGCATCTCTTCCTCATCACTAACTCCATCCCGGCCCCATCACTAACTCCATCGCTTCGCCGTCAACAACTCCATCCCTTCGCCATTACTAAATCCATTCCTTCCCCATCACTAACATCATCCCTTTTCCAACATGAGATCCATCCCTTCCCCACCACTACCTCCATCCCTTCCCCATCACCATCTCCATTTCTTCCCCATCACGAACTCCATCCCAGTCCCATCACTAAACCCATCCCTTCCCCACCACTAACACCATCACATCCCCATCACTAACACCATCCCTTCCCCATGACTGAATCCATGCCTTCCCCATCACTAAATCCATCCCTTCCCCACCACTAACTCCATCACATCCCCATCACCAACACCATCCCTTCCCCATGACTGAATCCATGCCTTCCCCATCACTAAATCCATCCCTTCCCCACCACTAACTCCATCCCTTCCCCATCACTAACTCCGTCTCTTCCCCATCACTAATTCCGCCCCTTCCCCATCACTAACTCCATCCCTTCCCCATCACTAACTCCAGCCCTTCCCCATCACTAACTCCATCCCTTCCCCATCACTAACTCCATCCCTTCCCCATCACTAACTCCATCCCTTCCCCATCACTAACTCCATCCCTTCCCCATCACTAACTCCATCCCTTCCCCATCACTAACTCCATCCCTTCCCTATCACTAACTCCATCCCTGTCCCCTCACTCACTCCATCCCTTTCCCATCTCTAACTCCATCACTTCCCCATCACTAACTCCATCCCTTCCCCATCTCTAACTCCATCACTTCCCCATCACTAACTCCATCCATTCCCCATCACTAAACCCACCCATTCCCCATCACTAAATCCATCCATTCCCCATCACGAAATCCATTCCTTCCCCATCACTAAATCCATCCCTTCCCCAACACTGAGTCTATCACTTCCCCATCACTAACTCCAAACCATCCCATCACTAACTCCTGCTCTTCCCCATAACTAACTCTTTCACTTCCCCATCACGAAATCCATCCCTTCCCCATCACTAACTCCATCCCTTACCCATCACTAACTCCTTCGCTTCCCCATCACTAACTCCATCCCATCCCCATCACTAACTCCATCCCTTTCCCATCACTAACTCCATCCCTTCCCATCCCATACTCCATCCCTGTCCCATCACGCACTCCATCCCTTCCCCATCACTAACTCCATCCCTTCCCCATCATTAACTCCATCCCTTCCCCATCATTAACTCCATCCCTTCCCCATCACTATCTCCATCACTTCTCCATCAGTAACTCCATCCCTTCCCCATCACTAACTCTATCCCTTCCCCATCACTAAATCCATCCCTTCCCGAGCACTAAATCCATTCCTTCCCCATCACTGACTCCATCCCGTCCCCATCACTAAATCCATTCCTGCCCCATCACTAACTCCATCCCTTCCCCATCACTGACTCCATCCCCTCCCCATCACTAACTCCATTCCTGCCCCATCAGTAACTCCATCCCTTCCTCATCACTAAATCCATTCCTTCCCCATCACTGACTCCATCCCTTCCCCATCACTAAATCCAAACCATCCCATCACTAACTCCATCCCTTCCCCATCACTATCTCCAATCCATCCCATCACTAACTCCATCCATTCTCCATCACTAACTCCATCCCTTCCCCATCACGAACTCCATCATTTGCCCATCACTAACTCCAAACCATCCCATCACTAACTCCATCCCTTCCCCATCACTAACTCCAAACCATCCCATCACTAAATCCATCGCTTCCCCATCACTAAATCCATTCCTTCCCCATCACTAACTCCATTCCTTCCCATCACTAATTCCATCCCTTCCCCATCACTAAATCCATCCCTTCCCCAGCACTAACTCCATCACTTCCCCATCACTAAAACCATCCCTTCCCCATCACTAAAACCATTCCTTCCCCATCACGAACTCCATCCCTTCCCCAGCACTAACTCCATCCCTTCCCCATCACTAAATCCATCCCTTCCCCATCACTAACTCCATCGCTTCCCCATCACTATATCCATCCCTTCCGCATCACTAACTCCATCCCTTCTCCATCATGAACTCCATCCCTTCCCCATCACTAACTCCATCCCTTCTCCAACATGAACTCCATCCCTTCCCCATCACTAACTCCATTCCTTCCCCATCACTAAATCCTTCCCATCCCCATCACTAACTCCGTCCCTTCTCCATCATGAACTCCATCCCTTCCCCATCACTAACTCCATCCCTTCCCCATCCCTAACTCCATCCTTTCCCCATCACTAACTCATCCCTTCCCCATCACTAACTCCATCCCTTCCCCATCACTAACTCCATCCCTTCCCCATCACTAACTCCATCCCTTCCCCATCACTAACTCCATCCCTTCCTCATCACTAACTCCATCCTTTCCCCATCACTAACTCCATCCCTTCCCCATCACTAACTCCATCCCTTCCCCATCACTAAATCCATCCCTTCCCCATCACTATATCCATCCCTTCCGCATCACTAACTCCATCCCTTCTCCATCATGAACTCCATCCCTTCCCCATCACTAACTCCATCCCTTCTCCATCATGAACTCCATCCCTTCCCCATCACTAACTCCATTCCTTCCCCATCACTAAATCCTTCCCATCCCCATCACTAACTCCGTCCCTTCTCCATCATGAACTCCATCCCTTCCCCATCACTAACTCCATCCCTTCCCCATCACTAACTCCATCCCTTCCCCATCACTAACTCCATCCCTTCCCCATCACTAACTCCATCCCTTCCTCATCACTAACTCCATCCTTTCCCCATCACTAACTCCATCCCTTCCCCATCACTAACTCCATCCCTTCCCCATCACTAAATCCATCCCTTCCCCATAATAATCTCCATCCTTTCCCCATCACTAACTCCATCCCTTCCGCATCACTAACTCCATCCCTTCCCCATCACTAACTCCATCCCTTCCCCATCACTAAATCCATCCCTTCCCCATAATAAACTCCATCCCTTCCCCATCACTAACTCCATCCCTTCCCCATCACTAATTCCATCCCTTCCCCATCACTAACTCCATCCCCTCCCCATCACTAACTCCATCCCTTCCCCATCACTAACTCCATCCCTTCCCCATCACTAACTCCATCCCTTCCGTATCACTAACTCCATCCCTTCCCTATCACTAACTCCATCCCTGTCCCCTCACTCACTCCATCACTTCCCCATCTCTAACTCCATCACTTCCCCATCACTAACTCCATCCCTTCCCCATCTCTAACTCCATCACTTCCCCATCACTAACTCCATCCATTCCCCATCACTAAACCCACCCATTCCCCATCACTAAATCCATCCATTCCCCATCACTAAATCCATTCCTTCCCCATCACTAAATCCATCCCTTCCCCAACTCTGAGTCTATCACTTCCCCATCACTAACTCCAAACCATCCCATCACTAACTCCTGCTCTTCCCCATAACTAACTCTTTCACTTCCCCATCACGAAATCCATCCCTTCCCCATCACTAACTCCATCCCTTACCCATCACTAACTCCTTCGCTTCCCCATCACTAACTCCATCCCATCCCCATCACTAACTCCATCCCTTTCCCATCACTAACTCCATCCCTTCCCATCACATACTCCATCCCTGTCCCATCACTCACTCCATCCCTTCCCCATCACTAACTCCATCCCTTCCCCATCATTAACTCCATCCCTTCCCCATCATTAACTCCATCCCTTCCCCATCACTATCTCCATCACTTCTCCATCAGTAACTCCATCCCTTCCCCATCACTAACTCCATCCCTTCCCCATCACTAAATCCATCCCTTCCCGAGCACTAAAGCCATTCCTTCCCCATCACTGACTCCATCCCGTCCCCATCACTAAATCCATTCCTGCCCCATCACTAACTCCATCCCTTCCCCATCACTGACTCCATCCCTTCCCCATCACTAACTCCATTCCTGCCCCATCAGTAACTCCATCCCTTCCTCATCACTAAATCCATTCCTTCCCCATCACTGACTCCATCCCTTCCCCATCACTAAATCCAAACCATCCCATCACTAACTCCATCCCTTCCCCATCACTATCTCCAAACCATCCCATCACTAACTCCATCCCTTCCCCATCACGAACTCCATCATTTGCCCATCACTAACTCCAAACCATCCCATCACTAACTCCATCCCTTCCCCATCACTAACTCCAAACCATCCCATCACTAAATCCATCACTTCCCCATCACTAACTCCATTCCTTCCCCATCACTAACTCCATTCCTTCCCATCACTAATTCCATCCCTTCCCCATCACTAAATCCATCCCTTCCCCAGCACTAACTCCATCACTTCCCCATCACTAAAACCATCCCTTCCCCATCACTAAAACCATTCCTTCCCCATCACGAACTCCATCCCTTCCCCAGCACTAACTCCATCCCTTCCCCATCACTAAATCCATTCCTTCCCCATCACTAACTCCATCCCTTCCCCATCACTATATCCATCCCTTCCGCATCACTAACTCCATCCCTTCTCCATCATGAACTCCATCCCTTCCCCATCACTAACTCCATCCCTTCCCCATCACTAGCTCCATCCCTTCCCCATCACTAACTCCATCCCTTCCCCAGCACGAATCACCATTCCTTCCCCATCACTAACTCCATCCCTTCCCCATCACTAACTCCATCCCTTCCCCATCACTGACTCCATCCCTTCCCCATCACTAACTCCATCCCTTCCCCATCACTAACTCCATCCCTTCCCCATCACTAACTCCATCCCTTCCCCATCACTAACTCCATCCCTTCCCCATCACTAACTCCATCCCTTCCCCATCACTAACTCCATCCTTTCCCCATCACTAACTCATCCCTTCCCCATCACTAACTCCATCCATTCCCCATCACTAACTCCATCCCTTCCCCATCAATAACTCTATCCCTTCCCCATCACTAACTCCATCCCTTCCCCAGCACGAATCACCATCCCCATTCCCCAGCAATGTTTCTAATCTGTGTCTGTTGCAGTTTCAGAAGTTGTTGCTGAATTAGAACGACGGGACCGCGAGTTACAGAAGAATCTCTCTGAGTTGGAGATATCGAGTAAGTGATTTTAAATGCAGTTTAGGTTAAAGTGGGCTGTGTTGTGCTTTTTGTTTAGGTGGTGCATGGGCAGCTAAGCTTCCAAAACGTGGTCCAAGATGTGCACACATATCCAATAGGAAGTGCACAGGCCACCATCTTGGTAAAGGGGTTTGCACGCGCCTAACAACTTCCGGCAGCATGCAAAGCAGGCAGGTCATGACAGGAATCAGTGTGCAACGCTGTTTTGAAGCCGTTTTACAACTCCACACTCCAGCCAACGCCCTTAACCTCGCTCAGCTGAGCATGATGTTAAATGGCATGAAGAATTCCCCACCAGCGCTATTTAAAGGGATCATGCAGTACTTACAGTTTAGTTGCTGGATTATTTCTTCTGACTGCTGGTTGACTTCTTTTTGGAAGATTTCTAGAGTTGTTGAAACTTTCATTAATCTACAGGGAGTGGTCTGGCTACTCTTGCAGTCCTCTCTGTGCTTCTTATAATATATTGCACAAAGTAGCTGTCTCCAAGCATGGGTGGCCTGGTCGTGCTTCCTCTCGATATAGGACATGACAGGGAGAATGAAGAGAGGCTACACAGAGCAGGATGAGCTGCTCGAAGAGGGAGGAGGAGGAGGGGGAGCAGGGCTCTCAGCAGGTGGCCATATCCACCCAGGGTCTTCAGGGAAGAATTCTCTTATCTCAGCTTCAGTGAGCACCCGTGTATGAGTCGTCTTTGCTTCACCACGGAGATAGTAACTGAAAATGGTCAACCGCTGTTGCCACAACTGCAGGGTCAAAGCAGGGCAAGGCCCGCCTTGCCTGGGGCTGTCAATGTGACCGTGGCTCTAAATTCGATGCCACCGGGTTAATTCAGGCTTCAGCAGAAGTTATAACAACATTGTACACTCAGTGAGTTATTATTTATTCTGTTCCCATGGAGACAGTGCCCTGATTCTGTAGAATCTTTAACTTGTCCGTATAATTCATCACATTTCCTATTTTTAGGCACTGAGTGTTCAACAAACCTGGCAGCGATTGAGAATACATTCAAACAAGACATCACTCGCCTCCAGAGAAATGGTCAGTCTGAGATTTATCACAATTCAAATGTTTCCATATTCTTTGAATATACTTTTCTGATCTCCCTTGACCCACTCACCCCTCCCAAATCCCCCACCACACATTCCCCACTGTGTCCGTCTGATCCCTCGGTCACTACATTACCAGAATGACTCATTGACTCCCATTGCTCTTGATCAGATGCTGAAATATCGAGGAATGTGTCGTTGCTGCAGGAAGACGGTGACAATCTCCGCAAGAAGTTGTGCCTGAACCCATCAGGTAAGAGCCAGCGTGAGACTCCAGAGAGTCGGATCAATGAAATAATCCGGGTCATTGCTGGAAAGCTGCCATTTCATTATTGAGAAACCTGTGTGAAGGGCCAAGGCCCTGAGCTCCCAACACCATCACCTTTGTCAAGAGCTGCTGAGAAGACGAGGCCAATCGAGTGATGACCCCCAAGTTTGGGTTTGAAGAGAATGAAACAATGAGGCTGGAGTTAGAGTGCATTATCAGGCACTCGGGACATCCCAAAGTGTCTCTCAGCCAATGAATCACTTTGTAATGGGGCTTATTATGTTCCGCGGTTGAACATAGCAGCTGGTTTGTGCACAGCAAGCTCCAACTAACTACAAATGAGGGAGAAGTTAATCTGCTCTTGCTGCTGTTGGTTGGAGTCAGTGGCCCTGATTTTAACCCTGCCTGCCCAGCGGGAACCGGGCAAGTGAGTGGTTAACATCGCGAAAACCGACTAACCGCGTCGCTCCCACTCTGGGCGCGATGACCACCATTTATAGCGCTGAACTGGAATGTGTGAGGAAGACACCCACCGGAAACAGGGGCAGGTGATCATATCTGAAAATTGGGGTCCACGGACATCATTACTGCTTTAAATGTGCGAAACGGGAGTCCCGCCCAGCAGTTAAACTGCTCAGTAAAACCTCGCAGGATTGGTCTCAGAAACTGACTGACTAGATCTGCTACAAGAATTTAAAGGTTATAGAGAGAGAAATTAAAAAAGCTTCGCATTTCTATAGTGCCTTTCAGGATGTCCCAAAGTGCTTCACAGTCAATGAAGTACTTTTGAAGAGTAGCCACTGTTGTAATGTAGAAAACGCAGCAACAAATTGCACACAGCAAGCTTCCACAAACAGCAATGTGATAATGAGCAGATAATCTATTTTTAAGTGATGTTGGTTGTGGGATAAATATTGACCAGGACACATTGGAGCTCAAGCAACGCTTCCGCTGCCTTGACCACTCAGGAGGAGCCCTCCAGTACTCGGCTGATCAGTTGTCACTTCATCATCGTCTGCTGCATGCTGCACAACTTGACCATCATGAGAGCGCAGCCATAGCTACCAAGCATAGCTCCACCACCTCAGGAGGAGGAGCAGGACAAGGAGGACGAACAGGAGGACGAGCAGGAGGACGAGGACGAGGAGGAGGAGGAGGAGGAGGAGGATGAGCAGGAGGAGGAGGAGGAGGAGGAGGATGAGGAGGAGGATGAGCAGGAGGAGGAGGAGGAGGATGAGCAGGAGCAGGAGGAGGAGCAGGAGGAGGAGCAGGAGGATGAGGAGGAGGAAGTGGAGGAGGAGGAGGAGGAGGAGGAGGATGAGGAGGACGAACAGCAGCGACGGAGGAGGCAGCCACTCATTCAGCATTTTACAAGCTCGGTCCCTGACCGCCTCATCAGACTTTGTTTCCAGTGGCTTCGAGGCCTCTTTCCGGTTGCTGAGCATGTCTCCATCATTCCCTCACTTTGTGATTCTGTACCACACCCCAGAACTGAAATGAGACACAGCACCAAATCTGCAACATTCCAGTAATAAATTTATCAAAAACCATTACCCAAATATATACAACAACAATATTGACTAATCACCCTTGTGCAAACCCTTGCCCCCCCTCTTTACAGCCCCCTTTCCTAATCTAGTCCTCCTACGTTGTGTCTCCCCAGTGGTTGCAGCAGGGCTGGTGGAAGGCTGCTGAGTGTCGGTGCCAGAGACTACAGATGGTCTTGCAGGACGCCCTCAACCAGCTCTGGGCCTGGAAAGCCTGGCTGTAGACTGCACCATCTCAGGCTGGGCGGCAGCAGTCTGGGCTGGTTAGATAACAGGCAGCGACAAGGGCAATGGCGGAGTGGCAGTGATGGGATCAGGAATGCTGTCATCCTGAGTGATACAATAGGTTCCTGCTCTACTAACCCACTTCCAGTCCCCCGGGGCAGCACCACAGCATCCCTACCAATCTGCTGGAGCACAGATTGCTGGCCTGCTGCGACACCGTGAGATCCCTGGTGGACTGTGGTGAACCCAGTGACGATGGCAGCAGTCAGAGCTTGCGTGGCATCAAGCCGAGACTGTATGAGAGCAGTCTGAGACTCGATGGCAGCAACCAGTGACTGCATTACAGCACTAAGACGTTGCATCGCTTCTGCCTGTGCTGCAATGGAAGCTGCCACATCACCCATGACACGCGGCATGAGGTCTGGGTCCCCACGGTCTCTCTGGAAGTCCACTATCCTCTGCACAGTGGGAATGATGGTCTCCATGGTGTGCGCAGAGCCCTGCAATGTTGGAGGTGGACTCCTCCATGCTCCTTACCATTGCTGAGAGGCTCTTGGGCACCCTTGCCATTGCACCTCTCATCTCCGTCTGTATGCCCATCACCCTTCTTGTGAACGCCTCCCCATCAAGCTCCTCATCTGAGTCCTGTGCAGTAGAACTTGTGTGCGAACTCACCCTCTGGGGAGCTGACTCCGGAGCTACCCTTTCCCCCTGGCCTTGCTGCAGCCCACTCGTCCCTGGTGCATCACCCAGTGCAGACCCCTCTACTAAACTTGCCTCTAAAGATCGCGTAGTGCCAGTATCTGAGGTGGTGCCTGCGGGTGAGAGATGCAGTGACGCGCTGCTTTGCTCCTCCTCCTCTTCTCCTTCCTCACTCTCAGTGGGGTCTCAGGGACAGGCTGATCATCTGGTTGCTGATTCACTGAAAGCATAAAGGCACAACACTCGCATTAAGGTGAAGGCAGTGGGGGCAGGAAGGGAGCAAGGAACGCAGACATTCTCAGGAGGTGGAAGTGAGAAAGGTTTGTGGTGTGAGGGGGAAGTGGGATGAGATGAGAGGGGCTGAAGATACCGTTTTTGGCCCCATCAGGATCGACATCGCCGACGGCCACACCGCCAACCACCTGCTGCCCAATGAGTCGCAGCACTCGCTCCTCCAGGTCTGAGAGCTGCTGGAGCTGCGCATCACCCCTGCCTGTTCTCTGCTGCTCCCTCCTATTGTGGGCCACCTTGGCCTGCAAGAGAAACAAATGTGTTTGAGTCAGAGTCCAGCTATGTGTTTGGGCGATATGCCTGCTGTCATTGAATAGCTGTGATTGTGGGCAAGGCGTGAGATGTGGATGTGAGTTTGAGTCGGTGAAGATGTTTGGTGGGTGAGTGGTGGGGGTGTGGTTGTTTGTGCAGTGTGCACAGACTGAGGTTCAGATGCTGGTATGTAGGAGCTGTTGAAGCATGTACTCACCCTGACCACCCGAGTGAGGTTGTTGATTTCTTGTGGCACTGTGTCAGGCTGCGTTCCACCACACTACTGGCCGAGACCTCCTGGGCCACTTCCCTCCACATTGCCCTGAACACCTGAAGCGATGGCCTCCTTCCAGTGGCCGGGAACAGCATCATCCTCCTTCGCTCCACTCCAGCCTCCAATGCCACATCTGTGAACCGACGAGCTTTCTCCCTGGGAGTGGGAACAGCCGTATCCATCGATGGATTCACTCGCTCGCAGGTCACCTCGAAGCCAGCAACAAGCATCTACACAGTGATGCAACCTCCCCTTGAAGAGCTGGAAGGAACCAGTGTGAAGGATCATTGCTGAATTCATTGCACCTGAAATTCAGCAGCGTTCTGCTGGTAGCGCCCCTGTCGCGCCCCACTGAGGTCATTAGCGCTTGATTTAGCGCCTCACTTCCTTCCTGGGGTGCTAACACCCAATCTAGTAGAAGTTCAGAATCCTTAGTGCCTGGCGCTAAATTTTCAAAATTTCATAAGCTAGCGCCCCGAATGGGGCAATGCCCAATTCACCCCCTCAGTGGCTGGTTAGAGGGGATAGTTTTGTATTGAGAAACCTGAGTGAGTTTAGGACACCAGCTACACCACCGAGCTTGCACAGCGCACTGCTTTCTCCCGTGTAATAAAGGGAAATGAAATGAACAAGCCGTGGAAATAATGTTCCACAGAGTAACTATTTGTAGTGTTTTACAGATTCCCAATGTACACCTTGTGCCACTGGCTGGAAGTACTTCAGAGGCAAATGTTACTACTTTTCATCATCTGTGAGGGACTGGCATGCAGCAAACATGCATTGCTTCTCCACCCGGTCCCACCTCATAGTCATTGACACTAAAGAGGAGCAGGTAAGGATTTGCAGTCGCACGCTGGGGCACCACCAACGGCCTTCCCCCGTCTAACTTCTACCCCCAACCCTGTTGGTCGTCAGTGACCCAGCCCGTAGGAGGCTATCTCTGATCACTTCCTTGTATCGCTCTCCACTCACATCCCCTTTCCCCCTTCCAACCCCATTTACTTCTGTGTCCGCCCCTGGAAAAAACTCTGCCCCAAGTAATTTACAACGGCACTATTAAACTCCCAACTGTCCAGCCATTGCCCCTCCATTCACCACATTTCTAATCCCACCCTCACCTTTGGTTTTAATGGGCACAAGGGCACCATTGTTCTCTCTCACCCTGGACATGTATCCCAGGCTACTATGTGAGGCAAAGGAGGAGATTGCAGGGGCTCTGACACAAATTTTCAAAACCTCTCTGGCCACAGGGGATGTGCCAGAGGACTGGAGGACAGCTAACGTAGTACCATTATTCAAGAAGGGTAGTAGGGATAAACCAGGGAATTACAGGCCAGTGAGCCTAACATCAGTGGTAGGGAAATTATTGGAAAAAATTCTGAGGGACAGAATTGGTCTCCACTTGGAGAGGCAGGGATTAATTAGGGATAGCCAGCATGGCTTTGTCAAGGGAAGATCATGTCTGACCAATTTGATTGAATTTTTCGAGAGCGTGACTAGGTGTGTGGATGAAGGTAGTGCGGTGGATGTGGTTTACATGGATTTCAGTAAGGGTTTTGATAAAGTCCCACATAGGAGACTGGTCAGGAAGGTAAGAGCCCATGGGATTCAGGGTGCCTTGGCACATTGGATCCAAAACTGGCAGAAGGCAGAGGGTGATGGTGGAAGGTTATTTTTGTGACTGGAAGCCTGTGTCCAGTGGGGTACCGCAGGGATCGGTGCTGGGTCCCTTGCTGTTTGTGGTCTACATTAAAGATTTGGATGTGAATGAAAAAGGTATGATCAGTAAGTTCGCAGATGACACGAAAATTGGTGGGGTGGTAAATAGCGAGGCGGGAAGCCTCAGGCTACAGGACGATATAGATGGGTTGGTCAGATGGGCGGAACAGTGGCAAATGGAATTTAACCCTGAAAAGTGTGAGGTGATGCATTTTGGACGGACTAACAAGGCAAGGGAATACACAATGAATGGTAAGACCCTAGGAAAGACAGAGGATCAGAGGGACCTTGGTGTGCATGTACATAGATCCCTGAAGGCAGCAGAACAGGTGGATAAGGTGGTTAAAAAGACATATGGGATACTTGCCTTCATTAGCCGAGGCATAGAATATCAGAGCAGGGAGGTCATGATGGAGCTGTACAAAACGCTGGTAAGGCCACAGCTGGAGTATTGTGTGCAGTTCTGGTCGCCACACTATAGGAAGGATGTGATTGCTTTGGAGCGGGTGCAGAGGAGATTTACCAGGATGTTACCTGGGCTGGAGCGCTTCAGCTATGAAGAAAGACTGGACAGGCTGGGGTTGTTTTCCTTGGAGCAGAGAAGGCTGAGGGGGGACCTGATTGAGGTGTACAAAATTATGAGGGGCATAGATAGGGTGGATAGAAAGGAACTTTTCCCCTTAGTAGAGGGATCAATAACAAGGGGGCATAGATTCAAGGTAAGGGGCAGGAGGTTTAGAGGGGATTTGAGGAAAAACTTTTTCACCCAGAGGGTGGTTGGAATCTGGAACTCACTGCCTGAAAGGGTGGTAGAGGCAGGAACCCTCACAACATTCAAGAAGCATTTGGATGAGCACTTGAAATGCCATAGCATACAAGGCTACGGACCAAATGCTGGAAAATGGGATTAGATTAGATAGGGCTTGATGGCCGGCGCGGACGCGATGGGCCGAAGGGCCTCTTTCTGTGCTGTATAACTCTATGGCCTAGAAATTCGGTTGGTTGCGCCAGCGATTAGCGCCTAAAGAGCCCGAGAATTGGGGCATTACCCAATTTCCGGACGGGCGCAGTAAATCTAGCACCACCTGCCATATCGCGTAGCCTTTTAGTGCCAGCGCGCGCCCGCGAGTGCAGGCAGATCATGACGTCATTTCAGTGTGCAACGCCTTTTTGGCGCCCTGGACCGGATATTCGGTTGCGCCCGCAACCTTTCCGCCTGGCGCTATTAGTGACAGTTGGATGGAACGTTTCCAGGTCCTTCTCGCACTCGGGGGGCGCTATTTAAAGGGGACAGCACTAGTATAAAAGCTGCAGCCATTTGGCCTGGCCATTCTGATCATTGCTGGAGAGAGTTGCTGACCTTCAGTGGGACAGTAATCTTCTCATTGAGCCATCGGAGACTTGGGACCTTCAGCCCTGTCCGGAACAGTTGGAATGTTACAGATTACTGCGTCTTGCTCGTCTGGCATAACAATGGGAGCTGCTTTGGAGGGGAACATCCTCATGGCTGAACATTTGGCATGGGCACAGAAACGGCGGGAGAGAGGGCTGGGATTGGCCAGAAGGAGGAGGGGCAATGGACGTCGCCCAATCCGACGATACGCTGAGAGGGTTTTCAGGCAGCAGGTGTCATACCTTACCATGTCGGAGGAGCAGTGTCTGCGAAGGCTCAGATTCGGTAAGGATGTTGTGACTGAGCTGTGCCACCTGCTTGCTGAAGATCTGCAGCCATGTATACGGTGCAGGGCCTCTCTGTCGGTGGCCGTCAAAGTCACTGTTGCCCTCAACTTTTTCGCCAGCGGATCCTTTCAGGCAGCCACTGGGGACATAGCTAATATATCACAATTTGCGGTGCATTGCTGCATCCGGCAAGTGACAGCTGCCCTCTATAGAAGGAGGCGTGAATTAATCACCTTCCCTGTGACCCTGGAGAAGCAGGGGGAGCGCGCGCAGGGCTTCGCTGCTATTGCGGACTTCCCCATGGTGCAGGGGGCCATTGATTGCACACACGTGGCTTTGCGGGCACCAGTACAGAATCCCGAGGAGTTCCGCAACCGCAAGGGCTTCCACTCCCTCAACGTCCAACTGGTCTGTGACCACCGGCAGATGATCATGGCAGCCAATGCACAATTCCCTGGCAGCAGCCACGACGCGTTCATCCTGCGGCAGACCTCAGTGGCTGACCTTTTTGAGGCCCCGGCTCACCCACGAGGCTGGCTTCTTGGCAACAAGGGCTATCCTCTCTGCCCATGGCTCATGACCCCACTCCGTTTGCCCAGCACCCTGGCAGAAGAGCATTACAACAGCAGCCATCAGGTGACCAGGAACATTGTGGAGCACACAATTGGTGTGCTCAAGCAGCGTTTCCGTTGTCTAGACCATTCGGGGGGAGCCCTACAGTACTCGCCGGAGCAAGTGGCGCACATCGTCGTTGTCTGCTGCATGCTCCACAACCTGGCCATTCGACGTACCCAGCCCACCCTCAAGGTCCAGCAGAGCAGGCGGACGAGGAGGAGGAGGAGGAAGAGGAGGAGGAGCATGCAGACGAGGAGGAGGAGGAGGAAGATGGGAGGGCTCCTGAAACTGGAAGGGCCGTCCGTCAGAGGCTCATATGGACTCGGTTCTAGGCCCCTCTGACGGAATGCTGGGTGTCATTGGATCCGCGCCCTTCGGTTCGCACAAAGCCTATGAAGACCACCATGATTGTAAAGAGTCAGGAGCTCCCTTGTAAATAAAAAAAAATCTTTATTTTCCAAAAAGTGCTTCCTTCCAGCATAACAACGTCATGTCAACAGAAACCAGAACTAACTAACTAACAGATAACTCTCTGGCAAAGCCGCGAGACTAACCAAAACATGACAAACAATCACAGCAGGTGTGGAGGTCCTTGAATTCGAAAAAAGAGATGTCTCAGCACCTCCCTCTACTGTTGACCCCTTGATGGAGACCGACTTCTCTTTTGAGGTCGGCCCCTTCCCTCCCTGCAGCTCCTCCGCAATTGCACCCCAGTGGCTGCGTCAAGGCTGGGGGACGCCTGCTGAGTGTCTGGAAGCACAGAAGCCCCTGAGGGACGGCCTGGACGACCTCTGGGCTTGGAGGGCGCGGAAGCTGGCTGCTTCAGCTGGGCATGGCTGGAAGCAGTGTACCCTGCAGGTGGTGGCAGCTGCACTGCAGACGTTCCAGCGGTGGCATGAGCAATGCTCACATGCCGAGAGAGGACACCTGCAGCATCGTTGGACGACACACTGGCTCTCTGACGGGGCCGCTTCGGATCATCCGCCACAATCGACTGCTCCACAGATTCATGGCCTCCTGTGGTGCTGGAAGGGCCCGGGGTGATCCTGCCTGATGCAGATAGGGTGGCAGCAGTGAGAGTTCGCGTTGCCTCAATTTGGGTGTGGACGAGGCCCGCAAGTGACTGCGTGGCAGCAGTGAGGACCTGTGCGGCAGGTGCCATTGCTTCGGAGAAGCCCTGGCCAGTTCTTTCCATTGCTTCGGACAGTGCCAGTCTCCAGATGTGTAGGCTCCCCTGAGGCTGGAACGGATGGTCCGGCTTCCTCCTGATCATCGCCTCCGGAGTCACTGGCACTGGCAGCTTGAGGGCCCGGCTCCCGAGCTGGTGATGCAGCATCTGAAAGCAGGGAGGTGGAAGAGTGGCTTTAGCAAAAGGACAGCTTGGCAGCAAGGGATGCAAGATTGCGGCAAGGTTATGACATGGTTACACAGTGAGAAAGCATGCTGGCGGGGGGAACAAGTGGAAGGAGACAGCTGTAAAAGGTGAGGACCTTACCATCGCTGTCGACAATGGGGTCGGCAGCTGCAGTGGTTACAGGACCACTCAGACGTCCTCCAAGGATCTGGTGGACTCTCTCCTCGAGATCCGTGAGAGTGACCACTTGAGGAGGACCTCCACCGGTGCGAAGCTGGTCTTTGAGAATCCTCGCCAGCTTGGACTGCAGGGGAAAGGAGGGGAAGTGATGTTACATGATGTCCTGAGTGATCATCTCATGCCCCCCATGGTGGAAGAGCCCTTACATGATGCCTTGAGTCAAATATGCATGTGTGTGCCCAGAAAGGGCCATGGGTGCTTGCTGGCAGATGGCCAATGGGACACAGCCCACCCTGTAGCCATAAAGTCAGGTGCAAATGAAGGGATGCAGAAGTTTGCAGAAACAACACTCACCCTCACGACCCGAGTGAGGTCGTTGAATTTCTTTCTGCATTGGACAGGGCTCCTGGTTACCATGCTGCTGGAGTTGACCCTCTGGCATACATCCCTCCAAGCTCGTCGGTAGTCCTTATGATTCGGCCTCCTGCCATTGTCTGGGTAGAGAACATCTCGCCGGCGCTCCACTGCGGCCACCAATTGCTCCAGAGCCTCATTTGGTGAAGCGCTCTGCTCTCTGTCTCTCCTTCTCCATCTGGTCCACATTTTTAGCACCAGAGAAGGGCCTGTGCCGATTCTGAGGCCTGCAAGGCGCAGAGTGTGGATGCTGAAGCTGACTGACCCACCCCTTTAAGAGCTGGCCGGCGCCTGGAAGTCTTGTGGTCATCGGTAATTGAGAGCACCTGCGCTGCGCCCGTCTGCCGCGATATTGGGTTGCCCCGGAAGTTCAGCGCCTTAGGAGCCCCGTGTAATGCCTGAACTCGCGCCTCAATCACCTTTGGGGCGCTGCAACCCAATATCGCGCAAGGTGGCGATAAGTTGTGTCTGGCTATAAACTTTGCGCAGCGCCAATTCTAATGCCCCAAGTGGGGCTATAACCAATTTCTAGGCCATATATGACTCTATGGGGGAGAAATTCAGTTGTTAGCACCACCGATTAACGCCTAAAGAGGCCGAGAAGTGGGGCGTTAGCCAATTTCCGGGCGGGCGCAAGGCGCCTAGCACCTCGCCCTATATTGAGCATGCATTTAGTGCCAGCGCTAAATCTTAGCGCCCGCTCATGGGCGCAGGCTGATTATGACGTCATTTGAGTGTGCAACGCCTTTTGGGCGCCCCGGACCGGAAATTCAGTGGTGCCCCCCTCCGTAGCGCCTGGCGCTAAAAGTGACAGCTTACCTGGACCTTACCAAGTCACTCTTGGGCTGGAGGAGCGTTATTTAAAGGGGACTGGTGTGGTTTAAAAGCGGCAGCCATTTTTGGAGCACAACTTCCTCGAGAGCTACAAAGAGTTGCTGAGCTGCACACTGAGAGCCATTTGACCACTGAGCCAGCGCAGACAGACGATCTTCAGCCTTCTGACCATCACCTTGCTGTTGGTGAGCCTTGACAGCGGGGAACCTTCCTGTGGGCACTTATTATGGGTGCTGCATTGGAGGGGAACGTCCTGCTGCTGAATCATCTGGAAAGGGCACTGAGATGCTGGGAGAGGAGGGCGGGCATGGCCAGACGGAGGAGGGCCAACAGACGTCGCCACAGCAGACCTTACGCTGGCAGGGTTTTCCGACAGCAGTTTTCCTACATGAACATGCCGGAGGAGCAGTGTGTCAGAAGGCTGCGATTTAGAAAGGAGGTGGTGACTGAGCTGTGCCAGCTGCTTCAGCCAGATCTGCAGCCTCAGATAAGGTGCAGGACATCTCTGTCGGTGGCTGAGAAGATGCCTGCTGGCCTGAACTTCTACGCGAGCGGCTCTTCTCAGGCTGCGCGTCAGAGGCTGATCAGAAGTAGCTTCTAGGCCCCTCTCACGGAATGCTTGCTGCCATTCCAAGAACAGGAATGGAACCAGTCTGATACCCCCAAGCCTGTGAAGGGCAAGATGCATGTAAATAGCAAGTTTGCTGATGATACAAAGTTAGGTGGGAAAGTAAGTTGTGAGGAGGACGCAAAGAGGCTGCAATGAGATATAGACAGGTTAAGTGAGTGGGCATATGGTGGCAGATGGAGTATAATGTGCGGGAATTTGAAATTATCCACTTTGGTAGGAAGAGTAGAAAAACAGGCTATTTTCTAAAAGAGGAGCGATTAGTAAATGTTGGTATGCAGAGGGACCTGGGTGTCCTTGTACGTGAATCACAGAAATTTAACATGCAGGTAAAGCAAGCAATTAGGAAGGCAAATAATATGTTAGCTTTTATTGCAAGGGGGTTGGAGTATAAGAGTAAGGAAGTCTTGCTGCAATTATACAGGGCTTTGGTGAGACCACACCTGGGGTAATGTGTACAGTTTTTGTTTCCTTACCTAAGGAAGGATATACGTGCCTTGGAGGCGGTGCAGCAAAGGTTCACTAGACTGATTCCTGGGATGAAAGGGCTGTCCTATGAGGAGAGATTGAGTAAAATGGGCCGATGCTCTCTGGAGTTTAGAAGAATGTGAGGTGATCTCACTGAAATGTGTAAAATCCTTAGAGGATTCTGGATGTTGTCCCTGGCTTGAGAGTATAGAACTAAGGGTCACAGTCTCAGAATAAGGGGTCGGCTATTTAGAACTGAGATGAGGAGAAATATCTTCACTCAGAGGGTAGTGAATCTTTGGAATTCTCTGCCCCAGAGGGCTGTGGAGGCTCAGAAGTTGAGTATATTCAAGACTGAGATTGATTTTTGGATACTAAGAGAATCAAGGGATAGGGCAGCAAAGTACAGCTGAGCTGGAAGATCAGCCATGAACTTATTGAATGACGGAGCAGGCTCAAGGGGCTGTATGGCCTAATACTGCTCCTATTTCTTATATTGTTAATCGGCAGCACCGCCACGCTAGATGTCCACATGCACACATTCCAGCAGAGATCACTGTTTAATGATCGGGAACAGGAATTCTTGTCAATTTTGTTTCTTCCTGCCTAGCCGAACAACAACTTCCATTTATATAGCGCCTTTAACATAGTGAAATGTCACAAGATGCCTCGCAGCAGCATAATCAGACAAAATTACAAGATCACGCTGTAATTGCACTCAGCTGGCAGTGGTGGCGCTGCAGCATGACCAGTGGCAGGAGGGTGTAATTACAGCGTGAAAAGTTGACATAGCCATTTTCCATTATAAATGTGGACAGAGGAATTTAAAATGGAAAATATATAACAATAAGGAGAGAATATAAGATTCTAAAATAGGAACCAAATCGCGGTCCAAAACCCCTCCAGCACTACTTCACCCGAAGACTTTCTGTGTGCAACGCCACACAATTAGTTCATTTTAAAATATTGTGATGGTGATCACTTTTTACGTTAATATGTGTTGATTTTTTTTAATTGTAGAATTTTATGATCACCAACATACAGAATCAGCGCCACTGGATAGGGCTCAGTGACCTTACTGTGGAAGGGCAATGGCACTGGGTCGATGAGACTGAGAGTAAAACCACCGGAACGTAAGTTTGAAACGTTGCTGCTATATGGTCGCACTTTCTCCCAACTCACAGCAGAGAAGGGTTTTACATAAGCACGGACTGCAGCGGTTCAAGAAGGCGGCTCACCACCACAATTAGCAATTAGGGATGGGCAATAAATGCTGGCCTTGCCAGCGATGCCCGCTTCCCATGATAGAATTACAAAAAAGCATACCGAACGCCGTCCATTGCAAGGCTGGTGTGGCACGGAACCAGGAAAATCCCAGGTACCAATCCTTGCTCCGAGTCAGATTCGCTATTCCTATTCGAGGTGGAGGTATAGGCACGATTCACCACTGTGACCCTGGGCTAGGTGGGAGCAAAGAAAACCCGCCCGCATTCCTGCCCCTAATCACTTAGCGGTGATTCCTGCTGGAATGTGTGTGCACGCGTGGACACCTGGCTTGGCTGTACAGCCTGCCAACACTCGCTGTTTAGGTTCGCACATGGTCACTTGAGTGTGGCAATGGGCGGCAATGGTGCCCATGGAACTGTACCCGGGCATGAGTCAGTTCCTGCAGGAGAAGCATTGAGAGAGTCAGAGGGGAATAAAGGAACTAAGACCGGAGTGGGGCCACTGATCACCAAGAGGGGATTCGGCCCCTCGAGCCTGTTCCTCTTTGAAAGAGCAATTCCATTAGTCCCACCTTCCTGCCCTTTCTCCACAGCCCTGAACATTTTCCCCTTTAAGTATTTATCCACTGAGGATCTGGGAATATTTTCCTTATTTCACAGAAAATGGAGAGGCAGATAATTGTCAGACACATTCCTTCGGTTAAAGCACAATGCAACGCTGCTTGAACATAATTAAATCACATCTGTCATCTTTCAAAAGCTTAGATCCCGTACAAATGGGTTGTTTAACATTTGTTAATACTCGGTCAATTCTACCGAGCCCCACAAACCTGGGCTGAGCCACGTCTCCTTGTTCTCTGGTTGATTCTCCTGCCATTCTCTGCATTGCAGGTTCTGGGCACCCGGGGAGCCCAATAATAAAAATAAAGACGAACACTGCGCTCACACATTCAACAACGGACAGTGGAATGATGACAGATGCGCGAACACCTATAAATGGATCTGTGAACGACCATCGTTTTCATATTTCATGAATTAACCAGAAGTGACAATGTGCCGACACTGGCTCTGCTGAAGGTGCTGCAGGAAATGGTAGTAACAAACAAAGCTCAAAGTGGGAAAGATGGGGAGTGGAGAGGGGGAAGGGGGGATTTGTGGGGAGGGGATTTGTGGGGAGGGGGAGGGGGGGATTTGTGGGGAGGGGGAGGGGTTGGGTGGGGATTTGTGGGGTGGGGATTTGTGGGGAGGGGGTTTGTGGGGAGGGGGAGGGGGAAGCGTATCAAGGCGAGGGAGGTCAGTGCCGGGAATCTCTGTCGCCCTGGGTGCTACGGTTGGCCTCAGTACCTCTGGCTGGTGAGTGGAGGTAAATCGAGCAGCGTTCTTGCGATCCATCGCCACCCCCTGAACCCAGGGAAGTGGGTAAGGACCAGAACCAGGAGCAGGCTCGGCTGCGATGCCCCTCACAATCGAATAGCCAGAAGACACTCAATGTCTCAACACATGAAGAATGACACTAGAGGGTTCCTGACAATGGAGATGCCTCAGCCCGAGCGAAGGGGCGAGTGGGAAAAGAGATTAAAACTTGTTGAGGTGCAGCCGCACAATCCCCGATCCTCATCCCACTCCTCCTCTCCAACTCCCATCCCCTCCTCCTCCTCTCCCCCTCCCCCCTCATTCCATCCTCCTCCTCCTTCCCTCCTCCTCACCCCTCCTTCTCCTCCCCCTCACCCCCTCCCTTTCCCGGGATTAATGTGAACGAAGGGTCATTTCTGTTGAAGAATGCGTTGAGGAGAATGAGGTGTTGAAGTGGGTTGGACTCTGGGCCTTTCACCTCTGTGGGGGGCCTGGGTTCAAGCCCACCTCTCGAGAGATGGAGGTCCCCACTGACTGTGTGAAATGAGTTTGGTCAGCCTCAGCTTCTTCTTCTTAGGCAGTCCCTCGGAACTGAGGATGACTTGCTTCCACATTAAAAATGAGCTCGCAGGTGGCTGATTAGTCCAATGCGGGACCTACAGTCTCTGTCACAGGTGGGGCAGACAGTGGTTGAAGGGTTGGGTGGGTGGGGTGCTTGGGTTGACATGCGCTCCTTGCGCTGCTTGCGCTTGGCTTCTGCTTGCTCCCGGTGTAGAGACTCGAGGTGTTCGGCGCCTTCCCAGATGCTTCTCCTCCACTTTGTGCGGTCTTGGGCCAGGGATTCCCAGGTGTCGGTGGGGATGTTGCACTTTTTCAAGGAGGCTTTGAGGGTGTCCTTGAAGCATTTCCTCTGCCCACCTGGGGCTCTCTTGCCGTGCCGGAGCTCCGAGTAGAGCGCTTGTTTTGGGAGTCTCGTATTGGGCATGCGGACAATGTGACCCGTCCATCGGAGCTGATTGAGCGTGGTCAGAGCTTCGATGCTGGGGATGTTGGCCTGAGCAAGAACACTGACGTTGGTGTGCCTATCCTTCCAATGGATTTGCAGGATCTTGTGGAGGCAGCGTTGGTGGTACCTCTCCAGTGCTTTGAGGTGCCTGCTGTACATGGTCCATGTCTCTGAGGCATACAGCAGGGCAGGTATCACTGCTGCCCTGTAGACCATGAGCTTAGTGCCGGGCTTGAGGTCCTGGTATTCAAACATTCTCTTCCTCAGGCGACCGAAGGCTGCACTGGCACACTGAAGACAGTGTTGGACTTCGTCGTCGACGTCTGCCCTTGTTGACAGTAGGCTCCCGAGGTATGGAAAGTGGTCCACGTTGTCCAAGGCCTTGTCATGTATTTTGATAATCGGGGGGCTGCACTGTGTGGCGGGGGCAGGTTGGTAGAGGACCTTTGTCTTACGGATGTTTAGTGTAAGGCCCATGCTCTCGTATGCTTCAGTGAAGGTGTTTACGATGGTTTGGAGTTCGACCTCCGAGTGAGCGCAGACGCAAGCATCGTCTGCATACTGTAATTCGACAACAGAGGATGGGACGACCTTGGATCGGGACTGGAGGCGACGGAGGTTGAACAGTTTCCCGTTTGTTCTGTAAATTAGCTCCACTCCATTGGGGAGCTTACTGAGGGTGAGATGGAGCATTGCAGCAAGGAAGATCGAGAAGAGCGTTGGTGCGATGACACAGCCTTGCTTGACCCCTTTCGTACGTGAATTGGGTCTGTGGTGGAACCGTTGGTCAGGATCACGGCTTGCATGTCATTGCGAAGCAGGCGGAGGATAGCGACAAACTTTTGAGGGCAGCCGAATTTGAGGATTCTTTAGCGCAGCCAAGACCATCTACGGCCCAAGTACCGAAGGCCCTTCCCCACTGCGAGCCAAGAACGGAGATGTACTCATCAAGGTCAGGGAAGCAGTCAGTGCCCGCTGGAAGGAGCACTTTGAAGATCTCCTTAACCACAACTCTGTCTTCGACACGAGTGTCCTCAACTCCATCCCACAGCATGCTACCCGCCACCATCTCGGCACAACCCCAGCCCGGCATGAGGTTGAAAAGGCCATCCGACAACTGAAGAACATCAAGGCCTCAGGAGCAGATGGAATCCCCGCCGAGGCACTGAAGCATGGCGGAGAAGCACTACTGGCGCGAATTCATGAACTCATTTCTCTTATCTGGAAGGAGGAGAGCATGCCAGGGGATCTCAGAGATGCCGTAATTGTGACCATAAGAACATAAGAAATAGGAGCAGGAGTAGGCCATACGGCCACTCGGGCCTGCTCCGCCATTCAATAGGATCATGGCTGATCTGAATCTAGACTCACATCCATTTCCCTGCCCTCCCGCCGTAACCCCTAATTCCCTTATCTGCTAGGAAAATGTCTATCTCCATTTTAAATTTATTTAATGTTGCAGCTTCCACAGCTCTCTGGGGTAGCAAATTCCATAGATTTACTACCCTCTGAGTGAAGAAGTTTCTCCTCATCTCAGTTTTGAAATGGCTGCCCCTTATTCTAAGATTATGCCCCCTAGTTCTAGTCTCACCCATCAGTGGAAACATCCTCACCGCATCCACCCGATCAAGCCCCCTCACAATCTTATATGTTTCGATAAGATCGCCTCTCATTTTTCTGAACTCCAATGAGTAGAGTCCCAACCTACTCAACCTTTCCTCATACGTCAACCCCCTCATCTCTGGAATCAACCGAGTGAACCTTCTCTGAACTGCCTCGAGAGCAAGTATATCTTTTCTTAAATATGGAAACCAAAACTGCACGCAGTATTCCAGGTGTGGCCTCACCAATACCCTGTATAACTGCAGCAAGACTCCCCTGTTTTTATACTCCATCCCCCTTGCAATAAAAGCCAAGATTCCATTGGCCTTCCTGATCACCTGCTGCACCTGCATACTAACTTTTTGTGTTTCATGCACCAGGACCCCCAGATCCCTTTGTCCTGTAGCACTTTGCAGTTTCTCTCCATTTAGATAATAACTTGCTCTTTGATTTTTTCTGCCAAAGTGGATAACCTCACACTTTCCAACATTATGTTGCATCTGCCAAATCTCTGCCCACTCACTTAGCCTGTCTATGTCCTTTTGCAGGTTTTTTATGTCCTCCTCACTCACTGCTTTCCCTCCCATCTTTGTATCGTCGGCAAACTTGGATATGTTGCACTTGGTCCCTTCCTCCAAATCGTTAATATAGATTGTAAAGAGTTGGGGTCCCAGCACTGACCCCTGCGGAACACCACTAGTTACTGATTGCCAGCCCGAGAACGAACCATTTATCCCAACTCTTTGTTTTCTGTTAGATAGCCAATCTTCCACCCATGCCAGTATATTACCCCCAATCCCGTGATTTTTTATCTTGATAAGTAATCTTTTGTGTGGAACCTTGTCAAATGCCTTTTGGAAGTCCAAATACACTACATCCACTGTTTCCCCTTTATCCACCCTGTATGTTACATCCTCAAAGAATTCGAGCAAATTTGTCAAACATGACTTCCCCTTCGTAAAACCATGCTGACTCTGTCCTATTAAATTATGTTTATCCAAATGCTCTGTTACTGTTTCCTTAATAATGGACTCCAACATTTTGCCAACCACAGATGTTAGGCTAACTGGTCTATAGTTTCCAGCTTTTTGTCTACTTCCCTTCTTAAATAAGGGTGTTACATTAGCAGTTTTCCAATCTGCCGGGACCTTTCCTGAGTCCAGGGAGTTCTGGAAAATGATCACCAATGCATCCACAATCCCTACCGCCACTTCTCTCAAGACCCTAGGATGTAGGCCATCAGGTCCGGGGGATTTATCCACCTTAAGTCCCATTATTTTACTGAGTACCATCTCCTTAGTGATTTTAATCGTGTTTAGCTCCACCGCCGCCCCCCCCCCCCCATTGCCCCCTGTTTGTCCAGTGTTGGGATATTTTTAGTGTCCTCTACTGTAAAGACTGATACAAAATACTTGTTCAGCGTCTTTGCCATCTCCATGTTCCCCAGCACTAGTTTCCCAGTCCCATCCTCTAAGGGACCAACGTTCACTTTAGCCACCCTTTTTCTTTTTATATAGCTGTAGAAACTCTTGCTATCTGTTTTTATATTTTTTGCTAGTTTACTTTCATAATTTATCTTCCCTTTCTTAATTAATCTTTTAGTTATTGTTTGCTGGCTTTTAAATGCTTCCCAATCTTCTATCCTCCCACTAGATTTGGCTAATTTATATGCCCTTGTTTTCAGTCAAATACTATCCTTTATTACTTTACTAAGCCACGGATGGCTGTCTTTTCTTTTACTCCCCTTTTTCCTCAGTGGAATATACTTATCTTGAAAGATGTGAAATATCTCCTTGAATGTAGACCACTGCTCTTGTACCGTCTTACACTTTAATCTGTTTTCCCAGTCCACTTTAGTCAATTCTACTCACATACCTTCATAGTCTCCTTTATTTAAGCTCAGTATGCTGGTTCGAGATCCAACTCTCTCACCCTCAAACTGAATTTGGAATTCAACCATATTATGGTCACTCATTCCAAGGGGATCCTTTACTAGCACATTTTTTATTAATCCTGTCTCATTACACAGGACCAGATCTAAGATTACCTGCCCCCTGGTTGGTTCAGTTACATACTGCTCAAGGAACCCATCCCTAATACACTCTATGAACTCTTCCCCAATGCTGCCATGCCCAATTTGATTAGTCCAGTCAATATGAAAGTTAAAATCCCCCATAATTATAGCTGTTCCCTTATTACAAGCCCCAACTATTTCCTGATTTATACTCCGACCAACAGACTTGCAACTGTTAGGAGGCCTATAGACTACGCCGACTAGTGACTTTTTCCCCTTATTATTCCTTATCTCCACCCAAACTGTGTCACTATCCTGATCCTTTGACCCAATATCATTTCTGACTATTGCAGTGAATCCATCCTTGATTAACACAGCAACCCCACCTCCCTTTCCTTCCTGTCTGTCATTCCTAATTGTCAAATACCCTTGTATGTTTAGTTCCCAGTCATGATTATCTTGCAGCCATGTTTCCGTAATGGCCACCAGATCATACCCATGTGTAGTTATTTGCACCGTCAACTCATCAATTTTGTTACGAATGCAGCGTGCATTCAGATAAAGAACTTTCAAATATGTTTTCTGACAATTTATTCCTGCTTTTACCCCTTTTACTACTTTACCTCTATCATTATACATTCTGTCCCTTGTCCCTTCCTGACACGCTCTGGTTTTTAATTTCCCCACTGCTACCTTGCTCTATTGCCTTCTCCGCTGTCATTTTTAATTTTTGCTCTCTTAAAACCTCCCGCCCACTAATTAGTTTAAAGCCCTCTCTACAGCCCTAGTTATTCGATTCGCCAGGATTCTAGTCCCAGCACTGACCAAGTGAAGTCCATCCCAATGGAACAGCTCTCTCCTGTCCCAGTACTGATGCCAGTGTCCTAGGAAGCAAAACCCATTTCTCCCACACCAATCTTTGAGCCACGCATTTAACTCTCTAATTTTATTTACCCTAGCCAAATTTGCACGTGGCTCAGGTAGTAATCCAGAGATTATTACCCTTGTGGTTCTGCTTTTTAATTTGGCCCCTCGCTGCTCAAACTCCCTCAGCAGAACCTCCTTCCTTGTCCTATCTATGTCGTTGGTACCAACATGGACCACGACAACTGGATCCTCCCCCTCCCACTCCAAGTTTCTCTCCAGCCCAGAGGAGATGTCCTTAACCCTGGCACCGGGCAGGCAACACAGCCTTCGGGACTCTCGCTCTTGGCTGCAAAGAACTCTATCTATCCCCCTAACGATACTATCCCCTACCACTACAATATTTCTTTTAACTCCCCCCACTTGAATGGCCCCCCACTCCACGGGGCTGTGGCCAGGTTGCTCATCCTCCCCGCAGTCCCTGTTCCCATCCTCACAGGGAGTAAGAGCCTCAAACCTGTTGGACAAGAGCAAGGGCTGCGGCTCCTCCAACACTACCTCCTGGATCCCCGTACCTGCCTCACTTCTAGTCACACCATCCTGAACCTGGCCACGGACTACATCTGAATTAATTAATCTAATTGGTGTGACTACCTCCTGATACACAGAGTCCAGGTAGCTCTCCCCCTCCCTGATGTGTCTCAGTGTTTGAAGCTCGGACTCCAGCTCTTCAACACGGAGCCAGAATTCCTCGAGCAGCCAACACTTACTGCAAATGTGACCACCGTGAGCATCAATGGTGTCCACCAGCTTCCACATATTGCAGCAGCAACACATCACCTGATCTCCCATTCTATGTAATTAATTAAATTTATTAATATTATTTGTAAATACCCTCTGCCCCGATTCTAGATGATGAATATCGCACCTTAGAAACTATAAACCACAGAGTTTAAGCTTAAAAAAGAGAGAAATACTTACCAACTAATCACTTACCCACTTTCTGGTGATGTCACACTTGGATTACTTTTTACCTCTCTCCTTCCCTCCGAGTTCGGAGACTGTGAGGCCTTACCTGGTCTCTGGGGCCTTTTATAGCCCCGCTCTGCCGCTCGAGATTCCCGCCGACGCTGTGAGGCCTTACCTGGTCTCTGGGGCCTTTTATAGCCCCACTCTGCCGCTCGAGATTCCCGCCGACACTGTGAGGCCTTACCTGGTCTCTGGGGCCTTTTATAGCCCCGCTCTGCCGCTCGAGATTCCCGCCGACACTGTGAGGCCTTACCTGGTCTCTGGGGCCTTTTATAGCCCCGCTCTGCCGCTCGAGATTCCCGCCGACGCTGTGAGGCCTTACCTGGTCTCTGGGGCCTTTTATAGCCCCGCTCTGCCGCTCGAGATTCCCGCCGACGCTGTAAGGCCTTACCTGATCTCTGGGGCCTTTTATAGCCCCGCTCTGCCGCTCGAGATTCCCGTCGACGCTGTGAGGCCTTACCTGGTCTCTGTGGCCTTTTATAGCCCCGCTCTGCCGCTCGAGATTCCCGCTGACGCTATAAGGCCTTACCTGGTCTCTGGGGCCTTTTATAGCCCTGCTCTGCCGCTCGAGATTCCCGCCGACGCTGTGAGGCCTTACTTGGTCTCTGGGGCCTTTTATAGTCCCGCTCTGCTGCTCGAAATTCCCGCTGACGCTGTGAGGCCTTACCTGGTCTCTGGGGCCTTTTATAGCCCCGCTCTGCCGCTCGAGATTCCCGCCGACGCTGTGAGGCCTTACCTGGTCTCTGGGACCTTTTATAGCCCCGCTCTGCCGCTCAAGTTTCCCGCCGACGCTGTGAGGCCTTACCTGGTCTCTGGGGCCTTTTATAGCCCCGCTCTGCCGCTCGAGTTTCCCGCCGACCATCTTCAAGAAAGCTGACAAGTCCGATTGCGGTAATGACAGAGGAGTTTCCCTGCTATCTGCCACAGGGAAAGTCATCGCAAGAATCCTCCTCAATTGCCTTCTCCCAGTGGCTGAAGAGCTCCTCCCAGAGTCACAATGCAGATTCCGTCCACTAAGGGGCACAATGGACATGATCTTCACCACACGTTAATTACAAGAGAAATGCAGGGAACAGCACCAGCCACTGTACATGGCCTTCTTTGATCTCACAAAGGCCTTCGACACTGTCAACCGTGAGGGATTATGGAGTGTCCTCCTCAAATTCAGCCTCAGCCCATTGTTATTGGCAATGGGAGCAAACTGGAAGCCTCACTCAGAGAGGCAACAGGAGGGCTGGTGTGAGAGATGGGGAACTAACAGAATGGGAGAGGGGAATCTTCTGAGACTGGGTGGAGTGGAGGGAGTGATTGATAAGAGCCTGAAATGGGAAGGGTTTCCGTTCACATCCCTCACCTTGATGAGCAATGGTTTTTATTTTTAAAGTGTTTGAAATATCTCCTTTTGCTTTATGAGCCGCTACAAGTGAATCATTTCTCGTTGCTTCATAAGTGCTGGTGGGCTTCAGAATTTCCCTTGCTTGACGCTGCTCCTCGTGGGGGTGCCCACAGCTTCTGCCCCCAGTCGCAATGTTTAAATGAGGCTGAGCGGGGCTGGGTTTGGGGCCGAGAGGAAAGAAAGAACTTGCATTTCTATAGCACCTTTCACAACCTCAGGCCGTCCGAAAGCGTGAAGTGTAGGCACTGGTGAAATGTAGCAAACACGGCAGCCAATCTGTGCACAGCAAGCTCCCATAGCAAGCTTTAAAGCGCTTTGGGACGTCCTGAGGTTGTGAAAGGCGCTATATAAATGCAAGTCTCTCTATTTGTGACTTTAATGTTGTGCCTTGCATTAACGGAATGTGTTGGTGCCAGTGTGGAGTGCGGAAAGGAGCCAATCTGTACCTGACATACATGACTGTGCGACGTACTGTATATGAAGCAGAAGCATATAATTCAACTAATAAATGAATGTACAGCCACACGGGCAGAGCAGGCCCAAGAATGTGTAATGCTGCCCTGTGCCACAATCCGAGATGAACTCTCTCTATTCTACTCTGAATAAACATTTCTCTCATATACAACAAAGGGATCTTTCATTCCATCAAAACTTGGTGACCCGGGGGAAGGGACGGTCACAGTGGGTACAGGATGTTTTTTGGCCAATGTTTTTAATTCCTCCCAAGAGTCTGGGCTGTAATGCCCCCCATGGTTAAACAGCCAGTGGTCACTCAGTGTCGAGGTTCACACGGGAATGTTCGCCCCAGGCAAGATACTGGAGAACAGCCCAGTGCCTGTGGAGCCAGCCATACCCCAGTGTGAGGCACAGCACAGGGGGGCAGGGGGAGGAGAAGGGGGCAAATCAGCTGATCTGACCGGAAAATCCAATGGGCAGTGCCAGAATAGAAAGGTGTTGATTACAGGCCTCCTTTTGAAAGCTGGGTGATATTAACCTCGATTCTGCAGGATGGGAACCATCAGTAACCAGACTCTGTTACAGTCACCACCAGCACACCTCAGCTGGAGACAGGACGGGCCAGGGAAAGACAGGCAGGGTCTGCACTCCCACCCACTGCCCAGCCACACCCTGCTAGGACCCGCACTCACCAGCCAGCTCGCTGTGGAATAGCCTGCTGCCCTTCACCGTCTGGACTCACACTCAAGAGAAGAGGAGAGACGGGGCAGGGGAGAGAGGATAGAAGGGGGGCGGGGGCAAGAGGGGAAATGGGGGATGGGGAGAGAGGGGAGATGGAGGGTGGGGAAAGAGAGGAGATGAGGGGAAGAGGGGAGATGGAGGGTGGGGAAAGAGGGCAGAGGGGGAAATGGGAGATGGGGAAGAGGGGAGAAGGGAAAGGAGGTGGAACATTGGATGTAAAACCTTTTTAGAAAATAGAAAAACTGAGATATGCAAATCAGACCTGGAAACTTAAGAAGAAACTAACCGGAACTCCAAACAGATCATTTGTGAAAATGCCGTGTAATAAAATGCGGGGGAAATCCAAGAATATAAACTTTATTCTTTGGTCCTACACTGTGTTCTGGGCCTCAATGTCTCCCAAGTCTCGGCTGTGTTCCCTGTATTTAAAGTGTAAACTCCATCTAATCAGAGCCCGGTAAATACAGCCGGCTGCTGGAGACGGGAAGATGCAACAAGCAATGAAAGGTGTTGTGGGCGAGTATTGTCCGCACAGTCAGACATATTCCAGAGATAAAGGTGCCAGGCTTCAGATTGAAAGACTGGCAGCCTTTGAGAAGCGATATGTCAGCGCTCTGTCACTGCCCACACTCAGCAGCTGCTGACCCAGGCTCTCCTGGTCTACACACAGCAGTTTGTCAACAACCAATAGTTTTTGTGATTTGACACACAATCCTGAGCCGGTGTTTCTGTAACATTGCCCGGCGCCGAGCGAGCGAGAGGGAGGGAGGGAGGGAGGGAGACAGACCCGGCTCCTGTATTGGCACCGTGTGGCTCAGCAGCCCAGTACAGAATGGCCGGAGGGGACTGAGGATTATACACAGCTCAGGACAGCTTCTAAAGCTGTTGCCCCACATCGGGGGGGGGGGGGGGGGGGCGCGGGGGTGACCGTCATGGTGGAAGCAGATTCAATAGTAACTTTCAAAAGGGAATTGGATATATACTTGCAGGGGAGAAAGTCGCAGGGCTATGGGGCACGGGCAGGGGAGTGGGACTCATTGGAGAGTTCTTTCAAAGAGCCGGCACAGGCTGAATGGCCTCCTTCTGTGCTGTCTGATTCTATGAACATATATTGATCAGGGCCCGGGCTAAGGCTCCCCTCACAGCCAGCAGGGTAAGGAGACCCTTACCCCACCAGGCCCAGAGTCGGGAGGGCACTGTGCCAACACATGCCACCCATCGACCCCAACCCTCTTCTGATACACTTACAAACTGGCCCACTTCACTTTGGAAAAGGAACCAGGAGGAGGCAGAAGCCTCGAGTCTTGTTAGTCCGGTGGGGTTGAGTGAAGGGAATGAATCAATAATCCAGACAGCTCTCCCCCTCCCATGGGGTTTCGAAAGCAGCTCCAACACAGAGCTGGGCAGTGAACACACACGGACAAGCTGCCAATTTAATGCGCACTAGACCAGATACCCTGCCGAGCGTTACAGGACTTTCAAGAATGACACAGAATCTACAGCCCAGAAACAGGCCATTCGGCCCGACTGGTCCATGCCGGTGTTTCTGCTCCACACGAGTCTCCTCCCACCCCTCTCCATCTCACCCCATCAGCCTATCCTTCTATTCCTTTCACCCTCATGGGCTTATCGAGCTTTCCCCGAAATACATTTATTAATGACGCTAATCTGCAACAGTGGAGCAGTTTACGACCACTTACACCCATGAGATTTGTGTCCTGGACTCGCTCTCTCAGGTTATTTACATAGAAAAACAAGACACCAACAAGTTAGCGAGAACTAAAAAGAGAAAATGCTGGAAATACTCAGCAGGCCAGGCAGCATCTGTGGAGAGAGAAACAGAGTGAAGGTTTCAGGAGGGTGACCTTTGGTCAGAAGTTAGCGAGTAGTTTGTTTTTTCACCGCCCAGTGTTTGTGGACTGAACTCTTGTGTGAGCCTCACCTCTCGCCCAAGCCAAGAGCCCAGAGCCACAACAGGCAACGTAGAGGAGCAGGAGAGCTGGCACAGATACCCAGCAGAGAATTACAGCCACAAAGGACTACCCGAGTCACTGGGAGGAGAGTTATTGGAACATTAGGAACAGGAGCAGGCCATTCAGCCCCTCGAGCCTGTTCTGCTATTCCAGGAGATCATGGCTGATCTTCAGTTTGAACACTGGCTGACACAAGCAAAGCGAGAAATGACCACATCATCGGAACAAAGTGTTACAGTTTATTAGACAGCAAAGTACCGGGGCTGTTGTCAATTCTGGATAAATTATTACTGGGAAAACACAGCTCACCGTCCTAGTGCTCTGTGACTGTGCTTTCTTTTGTTCTCATAATAACCTTGTGAGAGAGACCAATGGAATCCCCGTACTTTAAAGAGGACACCTTCTCCAACATTGAGAGGGAGATTATCCAATTCCAGGCCCAGGGGAACGTGTTGATCTGTGGTGACCTCAATTCAAGAACTGGCGAAGAACCAGACTTCACCAATAATCAGGGAAACAATTACATATTCGGGAATAACCACTTCGATATCCCTTCCCATCCATACAGGCATAACTGTGACAAACAGACAAATACTAACGGAAAACAGCTCCTGCAGCTCTGTCGAAGCCTGGGTCTGTACCTTGTCAATGGTAGGTTCATGGGAGACCTCCTAGGAAGATCGACCTATTGCTCACCTCTTGGGTGTAGCACCGTAGACTATATGATTACGGATTTGGACCCATCCTCTTTCAGAGCATTCACAGTCAAACCACAAACAATACTGTCAGACCACAGTCAAATTACTATGTATCTTAAAAAGACAGAAACAACCAACACAGAAACACAACCCAGTAAGCTGTACAGCACCAAAAAATCATACAGATGGGCCAAAAACAGCATGGAAAAATACCAGAAAGCAATTACCAATCAAGCAACTCAAGCTCTCTTGGACACCTTTCTGGAAAACATATACACTCACAATAAAGAAGGCGTAAACCGGGCAGTGAATAACCGAAATAATATTTTTGATAATTTGGCAACAAGGTCAAACTTGAAAGCTAGCAAGAACAAACCCAAAACAAAAAACTATGAAAAATGGTTTCACCCAGATTGCCATAACATGAGGAAAAAACTTGGAAAAATATCAAACCAAAAACACAGACAGCCAGATAACGAGGAATTACGCCTTACTTATTGTCAGACACTAACACAATACAGAAACACACTCAGAACCAAAAAAGAGCAGTATATTAAGAATACACTCAGCTCCATTGAGGAATCCATTGATTCCAATTGTTTCTGGGACAACTGGAATACATTACACAAAAAACAACACGACGAATTGCCCATTCAAAATGGAGACACATGGGAAAACCACTTTGAAAAATTATACCAGAAAAACACACTAAGGCCAGAGCAACACCAAATATGCAAAAAACTGGAAAAGCTCAAAATGGCCATGAAAGATAACCAAAACCCGCTAGACTCCATAATAACAGAAAAAGAACTATTTGAAAAACTCAAGGACCTGCAACCAGGAAAAGCTTGCGGTGCAGACGGCATACTAAGCGAGATGATTAAACACACAGACGATAAAATGAAACTGGCTATCCTAAAACTCTTCAACTTGGTTCTGAGTGTCGGTTACTTCCCTGATATCTGGAACAAAGGACTCATAATGCCCATATCCAAAAGTGGGGACAAAGTCGACCCAAATAACTATCGAGGCATCTGTGTAAACAGTAACCTGGGGAAGGTATTCTGTAGTATCATAAACAAAAGACTTATAAACTTCCTTGAGGAGCACAATGTCTTGAGTAAAAGCCAAATTGGATTCCTACCAAACCATGGAACATCAGGTCATATCTTCACCCTACAGACCCTAATTGACAAACATGTTCATCAAAACAAAAGCAAAATCTACGCATGCTTTATAGATTTCCTGAAGGCTTTCAATTCCATCTGGCATGACAGTCTATTCCTGAAACTTATCGAAAGCGGGGTAGGGGGAAAAACATATGATGTAATTAAATCAATGTATACAAACAATAAATGTGCAGTTAAAATTGGAGACAAACAAACAAAATACTTCCCACAGGGGCGGGGGGTGACGCAGGGCTCGCCCATCTCACCGACACTCTTTAATATTTACATAAACGAATTGGCAAAACTACTTGAACAATCTACAGCACCCGGCCTCGCCCTATATGAATCCAAGGTTAAATTCCTCCTCTATGCAGATGACCTGGTTCTGCTGTCACCAACTAAGGAAGGTCGACAGCAGAACCTGGATCTGCTGGAGTCGTTCTGCCAGACCTGGGCCCTGACAATAAATCCCCCAAAATACAAAGTCCTTGTGTTCCAGCAAAGATCCAGACATCAGGGACCCAAAATAAATTTCACACTAGGAACAACCAAAATTGAACAAACCGCTAACTACACATACTTGGGCTTAAAAAGCAGTTCTACGGGAAATTTTCATCTGGCTGTGAATGAACTGAAAAAGAAAGCAAGAAGGGCTTTCTATGCCATTAAAAAATCAATCCAAATAGAAATCCCAATTAGCATTTGGCTCAAAATGTTTAAATCAGTAATTGAACCAATTGCACTCTATGGCAGTGAGGTATGGGGATCGCTAACACAACAAGAATTTGCAAAATGGGACAAATACCCAATTGAGATCCTACATGCAGAATTCTGTAAAAGTATCCTCTGGACTCAAAGGAAAACCGTAAACAATGCATGCAGGGCAGAACCATTAATAATCACTATCCAAAAAAGAGCCACCAAATTTTGGAAACACCTAAAAATGAGCAACTCCCACTGCTATCATTACGAAGCCCTGAAATGCCAAGAGAGGACCATAAAGAAGAATACCCTCAGTCAACTAGTCCTGGGACGCAGTGAAGTAACTACTAACACTACTAACAATAACCAGCCCCAGGACAGTGACAGCGTAACACACAGAATTCGACCCAACACAATCGTCACTAAGCAAAAGGAAAAATATCTCTCATATTGGGCAGAAACAACAAAAACCCAAAACAAACTCAATTGCTACTTGGCCCTAAACAGACAATACAACATGGCTGATTACCTGACCATGGTAAAGGATAGCAAACTGAGAAAAACCATGACAATGTACAGACTTAGTGAACATAGCCTGGCGATCGAAAAAGGTAGACACAGGCAGACCCGGCTACCAAGAGAGGACAGGATATGCTCTCACTGCAGTCAGGGAGTGGTGGAGACAGAGATGCACTTCCTCACAGCTTGTAGAAAATATCAGGGCATAAGGGAGAATTTCTACCCAAAATTCACAAAAAAATGCCCGGAATTCAGAAATTTGAATGACGACCAAAAACTCTCATACCTACCAGGGGAAGAGAGAAATTGTGTAACCTTAGCGGCACACTATGTTACAGCTTGCCATAAACAGAGGGACAACCACTAAATATAAGAAAAGAGTATATACAAATTATATGAATGTATATTTATACACTCAGGGATATATCTGTTTATACACTGTATGGATAGATCTGTATTTATGTGTTCAACCATGAATGTTTTTCGATGCTTTGGCAACATAAGATGTACTTTGTCATGCCAATAAAGCAATTTGAATTGAATTGAATTGAATTGAGAGAGACAGAGAGATGGACAGAGAAAGAGAGGGAGAGAGAGGGGGAGTGAGAGAGAGAGATACAGAGAGAGGGAGAGAGAAAGCGAGGGAGGGAGATGGAGGGAGTGCTAGAGAGAGGAAAGTGAGGGAGAGAGAGTGAGTGAGGGAGAGTGAGTGAGGGAGATTATGAGGGAGGGAGAGTGTGAAGGAGGGAGAGAGTGAAGGAGGGAGAGAGTGAGGGGGAGAGAGAGTGTGAGGGAGGGAGTGAGGGAGAGAGAGGGTGATTGAGGGAAAGAGAAGGTGAGTGAGGGAAAGAGAAGGAGAGAGCAAGCGAATGAGGGAGGGAGAGTGTGAGGGAGAGAGAGTGTGAGGGAGAGGGAGAGAGAATGAGAGGGAGAAAGAATGTGAGAAAGAATGAGAGAGAGACAGAGAGAGAGAGAGAGGAAGTGAGGAAGGGAGATGCAGGGAGAGAGTGTGTGAGAGAGAGAGTGAAGGAGAGAGAATGAGTGGGAGAGTGAGAGAGGAAGAGAGAGGGAGAGAGTGAGAGAGAGATCTAGAGAGAGGAAGAGAGAGCAGGAGAGGGAGAGAGAGTGAGGAAGATTGAGTGAGGGAGGGAGAGGATGAGGGAGGCATGAGAGGATGTGGGAGGGAGTGAGTGAGGGAGAGTGTGAGGGAGGGAGAGAGTGTAGGAGGGAAAGAGTAAGGTAGAGAGAGTGTGAGGGAGAGAGTGAGTGAGAGAAAAAATGAATGAGGGAAAGAGAGTCAGTGAGGG
The DNA here is from genome assembly GCF_052327205.1 of Somniosus microcephalus. Lineage (NCBI taxonomy): Eukaryota > Metazoa > Chordata > Chondrichthyes > Squaliformes > Somniosidae > Somniosus > Somniosus microcephalus. The sequence continues at coordinate 10,073,554 of NC_141017.1, read as the reverse complement.
AGAAAGAGAGAGAGAGAGTGAGAGAAAGCTCAAGTAGCTAGAGAGAGAGCGGGAAGAGAGATAACTGTAGCTGTAGTAAAGACAGCTGCTTTACGGTAGCTGTAGTAAAGACAGCTGCTTGACAGCAGTCATATAAATAGGAAGCCATCTTGGCCATGCGGCAGTACTGCACAAGCTGGCACTGACTCAAGACCTAATAAAGAGTACTCAACGATATCTACTTGTAAGCCTCTTAATACTAAGATATAAGATAACATTACATGGTACCAGGATTTATAGAACGCACGATACGGGCATACCACTACAATGGAAGGGATAAAACCACCGACTAGCCTGCAACTTGAAGGAAATCTGGACGAAAATTGACGTGAATTCAAACAACGCTTTCTTCTGTACCTCACAGCGATCGACGCCATGACTAGCTCTGGAACACGTAAGGTAGCTTTGTTGCTAACAGTGGCTGGCTCGCAGGCAATTGAGCTGTATAATACATTTACGTTTGCAGCAGAAGGTGACAAAAATGATCTGGACAAGGTGATAGGTTTGTTCGATAAAGACTGCACACCTAAAAATAATGAAACGTTCGAGAGATTTGTTTTTCGCTCCCGCGTGCAAAAGCAAGGAGAATCCTTTGATGTTTTTCTGACGGACTTGAAAACAAAAGCACAAACATGCAACTTTGGAGACTTGAAGGAATTGATGATACGCGATCAGGTCATCTTCAGAATACTTGACAAGAAGGTGAGGGAGAGAATGCTTAGGGACAATGACTTAACTTTGGATGCTGCAGTAAAAATATGTCATGCTAGTGAACTCTCAGCCATGCACACACAAACATTCGATAGGAGAACTACAGCAACGGGCGTGAGAGCGCTGGGACTGGACAACCTACCAGTGGATGTAGTACACAGAAGGGACAAAAGAGGGCACACAGAGTTCAGGACTATGACGCCATACTATTGCAGATGGTGCGGCAATAGACACGTGGCAAGACAATGTCCGGCTAATGGGAAGAACTGCGCAAAATGTAAAGGCAGGAATCACTTTGCTAAAATGTGCTTTTGGGAAGAGAAAACTGAAGGTAAAAAGACAGTGCATGCTATTGAGACTGAAGACACGGAATCGGAGACTTTGTATGTTGGAATTGTGCAAAATGACTTAAAACAGGGTAAAGATATGGAAAAGGAACTACATTCCGTAGGACTAAAGACTGAAGTTTGGATAGCCCCCTTGCTGGTAAATGGCACCATTGTTCCCTTCAAGCTAGATACAGGTGCTAAGGCAAACCTCATAAGCTGGAGTGATGCATGGAATCTCAAAGTGAGACCAAAAATACTGAACAAGACAGTGGCTTTGAAGGCGTACAATGGACAAAGTATTGAAACAAAAGGAACGTGTAGGCTGAATGTTAAGGTAAAAAATCGCATTCACCCATTGACGTTTGTTATAGTGCCTGAAGGACATGAGTCACTGTTGGGGGATAAGGCATGTGTGGATTTGGGCTTGGTAAAACGAGTCTATACTATTAATGAACTGAACTGTGTGCAGAGTGCCCCACAAGACAGTACAAATATAAAGCATGATGCTAGAACACACAAGTACGCAGATGTATTTCAGGGTTTCGGAGCACTGCCCTTTACATACTCCATCAAACTGAGAGATGACGCACAACCTGTGATTCACACACCCAGGAGAGTTCCAGTGGCCCTTCGTGAGAAACTGCGGAAAGAGCTAGACCGCATGGAGGGACTAGGTGTCATAAAGAAGACTGAGGAACCGACTGACTGGGTAAATTCCATGGTTTGCGTCAATTCAAAAAAGACTGATAAATTGTGTGTCTGCGTGGATCTCAAGGACCTTAACGCTAATATAAAAAGAGAGCACTATCAAATCCCTAAGAATGAGGAAATAGTCAGTGAAATGACAGGAGCAAAATTCTTCTCCAAGATGGACACCTCGCATGGATTCTGGCAGCTGAAACTTAATGAAGAGAGTGCTAAGCTGTGTACCTTTAACACCCCGTTTGGCCGATACTCTTACCAGCGCCTGCCCTTTGGCATTAGCTCCGCCCCATAAATCTTCCACAGAGCAATGGAGCAAATCATCGAGGGCCTGGATGGTGTGCGGGTGTACATAGAAACATAGAAATATAGAAGATAGGAGCAGGAGTAGGCCATTCGGCCCTTCGAGCCTGCTCCGCCATTCAATGAGATCATGGCTGATCATGCAAACCCTAGCACCCGGTCCCTACACCGACAGCCATCCCACCCAAGCCCTATCCTCGTAACCCCACGTATTTAATCCCCCCTAACACTAAGGGCCAATTTTTTTTTATATCATAACCAATCAACCTAACCCGCACATCTTTGGACGTGGATGATCCGGTAGTATGGGACTCCCCTCAGGGAGAGCACGACACCAGACTGGAAAAAACACTTCAGAGGATATGGCAGTATGGACTCAAACTAAATAAAGACAAATGTCAGTTCAGCATCAATGAAATCGCATTCCTCAGGGACAAGATTTCTGCAGAAGGGATTCAGCCAGACAAGTCAAAGGTAAAGGCCATACATGACATGGAAAAACCAAAGGACAAGAAAGGGGTTCAGCGGGCCCTTGGCATGGTTAATTACCTAGGGAAATTCATTCCAAATCTGGCAGTGAAAACCGCTCACTTGAGAAAACTGCTGCACCAAGAGACAGAGTTCCAATGGGGACATGAACATGAGAATGAATGGAAGGGGCTGCTACACATTCTAGCAGGTGAACCCCTACTGAAGTTCTTCTGCCCTGAAAAGAGGACAAAAGTGTCCACAGATGCCTCTAAGGATGGATTAGGGGCTGTCCTTCTACAGGAAGATGAAGGAGAATGGCGACCAGTGGCATATGCGTCACGCTCCATGACGGCTACAGAGTGCCGGTATGTGCAAACAGAGAAGGAGTGCCTGGGCTTGGCATTTGGGTGTGAAAAATTTCATACCTACATCTATGGACTTCCCAAGGTTATCATAGAAACTGACCATAAGCCACTGCTAGGGATCGCAAAAAAGAATCTGTGTGACATGTCATCATGGATACAGCGTCTAATGATGAGACTACAATGTTATGATTTTGAGCTCACATATGTGCCAGGGACACAAATGTTCATAGCAGATACATTATCCAGGGCTGTGCCTCGTGCCACACAAAACAGTGAAACAGAAGAGGATGTGGCCCTTCATGTGGATATGGTCTATGCAGCATTGCCTGCCTCACAGGAACAACTATCAAAGATAGCCACAGAGACATCAAAGGACCCTGTTCTGAGGAAAGTGATGAGAAATCTTCAAGAGGGTTGGAAGAAAGGGTCATGTAAACAATATCATCATATTCAGTCTGAGCTTTCTGTGGTCAATGGACTACTGCTTAAGTGTGACAGGATTGTAGTGCCCATTTCTATGCGACGAGAAATGCTTCACAGGATGCATGACGGGCACCTGGGTGTGGAAAAGTCAAAAAGGAGAGCACGTGAGGCACTCTACTGGCCAAACATGAACTCTGATATTGACCAGATGATCAGTGAGTGTGCTACATGTCAGGAGTATCACTACAAGCAAACAAAAGAGCCTCTCATTACCACAGAGCTCCCATCACAACCATGGGAAAAGGTAGGAACTGATATTTTTCACTACGAAGGAAAAGACTATTTGTTAGTTATTGATTATTACTCTAATTATCCTGAGATTGCTCTCCTACCCAGCACCATGTCAAGAGCTGTGATAACTCACCTGAAGTCAATCTTTTCCAGGCAGGGCATCCCTCGAACTCTGGTCCCTGATAATGGCTCTCCCTATGCCAGTCATGAGTTTCAGTCGTTTGCTACAGAGTATGAGTATAAGCATATAACCTCCAGCCCGCTCTACCCTCAAGCCAATGGAAAAGCGGAGAAGGGGGTACAGATTGTGAAAAGACTATTAAAGAAAGCAGCACACAGCAACACTGACCCATATCTGGCCATGATGTCATACAGGGCGGCCCCACTGGAAAGTGGCAAGTCTCCAGCTGAGCTCTTACTGCGTCACAAAATCCGTACTCGACTTCCCAGGCATGTCACACCTGATCACAGAGATGAGGTATGGGCAGACAAGGCCCGGAAACTTCGGCGGAAACAAAAAATGCTCCATGACCGCACAGCCACTGCACTAGTGCCTCTACAGGAGAAGGATGTAGTTCGCATTGAAGGGCCTGGGTCATGGAATCAAAGGGCCACCATTCTACAACAGGTCGCCCCCAGGTCATACAGTGTCATGACAGAAAATGGCAATGTGTATCGCAGAAACAGAAGGCACCTACTGAAAACCATGGCGACCTGTCAGCTGCAGGAGGACAGAGAGGATGAGCTGATGATGGAAATCCGACAGAGTGACGAGGAGATGAGGGCAATGCCACAAAGTGATGAAGTACACAGGGGTGACAATGAGACAAGGGATCCGTGTGGTACAGACATGAACTTAATGGACACAACTGGGTTGGCCTAGCAAATACCCGCTCAGCTACGCGGGTCACAGCGCACCAGAAAGCCTGTCGTTAGACTCGACCTGTAGACAAGGGAAAGAATGTAAACAGCTAATGGACTTCTGGGTGTGGGTAGTGTTTATATGTACCGGCAGTTATTGCAAGGTATAGTTACACTGACAGTTTTTACATGTTGTTAATAGTAATTAATAGTAGTTACACTGACTGTTTTTATATGTTGTTAATATGTGTTCTATGTGTTATGTTATTTTATGGTGTTTACTGTTTATGTAATCGTTGAGGGGGAAAGATGTACAGATAACTGTAGCTGTAGTAAAGACAGCTGCTTTACGATAGCTGTAGTAAAGACAGCTGCTTGACGGCAGTTGTATAAATAGGAAGCCATCTTGGCCATGTGGCAGTACTGCATGAGCTGGCACTGACTCAAGACCTAATAAAGAGTACGCAACGATATCTACTCGTAAGGCTCTTAATACTAAGATATAAGATAACATTACAGAAAGCGGGAGAGAGAGTGAGCTACAGAAAGAGAGAGAGAGCGAGGGAGAGAGTGAGAGAGAGAGACAGGCAGATCGGGACAGGCAGAGAGAGAGGGATGGGCAGAGTGAGACAGCAAGAGACAGGCAGAGTGAGAGGGACAGTCAGAGAGGTAGGGACAGGCCGAAATAGAGAAACAAACCGAGATAGAGAGACAGACAGAGAAGGAGACAGGCAGAGATATAGAGACAGGCAGAGAGAGAGGGACAGGCAGAGTGAGAAAGCGAGAGACAGGTAGAGAGAGAGGGACAGGCAGAGGGAGAAAGCGAAAGCCAGGCAGAATGAGAGAGACAGGCAGAGAGAGAAGGACGGGCAGAGAGAGAGACAGCCAGAGAGAGAGAAAGGCAGAGTGAGGCAGTGAGAGACAGGCAGAGTGAGAGGGACAGGCAGAAATAGAGAAACAAACAGAGATAGTGAGACAGACAGAGAAAGAGACAGGCAGAGAAAGAGACAGGCAGAGAGAGAGGGACAGGCAGAGTGAGAAAGCGAAAGACAGGCAGAATGAGGGTGACAGGCAGAGAGAGAAGGAAAGGCAGAGAGAGAGACAGCCAGAGAGAGAGGCAGGCAGAGTGAGACAGTGAGAGACAGGCAGAGTGAGAGGGACATGCAGAGAGAGAGGGACAGGCAAAGAGAAGAACAGGCAGTGAGAGACAGAGAGAGAGAGGCAGAGGCAGAGATAGATAGGCAGTCAGAGATAGAGAGACAGGCAGAGATAGAGAGACAGGCAGAGCGAGACTGAAAGACATGCAGAGTGAGACAGCGATAGACAGGCAGAGCAAGACAGTGAGAGACAGGAAGAGTGAGAGGGACAGGCAGAGAGAGAGAGGGACTGGCTGAGAGAGAGGGACAGGCAAAGAGAGAGACAGGCAAAGAGGGAGAGGCAGAGATAGAGGGACAGGCAGATATAGTGAGAGAGGCAGAAAAAGAGAGACAGACAAAGACAGATGGACAGGCAGAAATAGAGAAAGAGACGGAGATAGAGAGACACAGAGAGAGAGAGAGACAGGTAGAGATAGAGGGGCAGGCAGAGAGAGAGGGACAGGCAAAGATAGAGGAACAGGCAGAGAGAGAGGGACAGGCAGAGTGAGACAGTGAGAGACAGGCAGAGTGAGAGAGACAGGCAGAGAGAGAGGGGCAGGCACACTGAGACAGTCAGAGACAGACAAAGTGAGATGGGCAGGCAGAGAGAGAGGGACAGGCAAAGAGAGAGAGACAAAGAGAGACAGGCAGAGATAGATGGACAGACAGAGATAGACGGACAGGTAGAGATAGACAGACAGGCAGAGATAGATGGACAGGCAAGATAGAGAGACTGGCAGTGATAGAGAGACAGGCTGAGTGAGACTGCGAGAGACCAGCAGAGTGAGAGGGATAGGCAGAGAGAGAGAGAGACAGGCATAGATAGAAAGACAGGCAGAGATAGAGAGATGGGTAGAGTGAGATAGCGAGAGACAGGCAGAGTGAGAGGGACAGGCTGAGAGAGAGGAACAGGCAAAGAGAGAGACAGGCAAAGAGGGAGAGGCAGAGATAGAGGGACAGGCAGATATAGTGAGACAGGCAGAAATAGTGTGACAGAGATAGGATAGGCAGAAATAGAGAAAGAGACAGAAATAGAGAGACACAGAGAGAGAGAGAGACAGGCAGAGATAGAGTGACAGGCAGAGTAAGAGGGACAGGCAGAGAGAGAGGAACAGGCAACAAATGAGAGACAGGCAAAGAGAGAGAGAAAGGCAAGGAGGGAGAGACAGGCAGAGATAGGGGGATGAGCAGAGATAGAGGGTCAGGCAGAGATAGAGGGACAGGCAGAGATAGAGAGAGAGAGCCAGGGATAGAGAGACATGCAGAGATAGAGGGACAGGTAGAGATAGAGGGACAGACAGTGATAGATGGTAAGGCAGAGATAGATGGACAGGCAGAGTGAGACAGCATGTGACAGGCAGAGTGAAAGGGACAGACAGAGAAAGAGGGACAGGCAAAGAGAGTGAGACAGGCAAAGAGAGAGAGACTGGCAAAGAGAGACTGGCAGAGATAGAGGGATCGGCAGAGATAGAGGGTCAGGCAGAGATAGAGGGACAGACAGAGATAGAGGGACAGGCAGAGATAGACAGACAGGCAGAGAGAGAGGGACAGGCAGAGTGAGACAGTGAGAGACAGGCAAAGTGAGAGAGACAGGCAGAGAGAGAGAGGGACAGGCAGAGTGAGGCAGCAAGAGACAGACAAAGTGAGATGGACAGGCAGAGAGAGAGGGACAGTCAAAGAGAGAGAGACAGGCAAAGTGAAAGAGATAGGCAAAGAGAGACAGACAGAGATAGAGCGACAGGCAGAGATAGAGGGACAGACAGAGATAGATGGACAGGCAGAGATAGATAGACAGGCAGAGATAGAGAGACAGAGATAGAGACAGACAGACATAAAAAGGCAGGCAGAGATAGAGGGACATGCAGAGATAGTGAGACTGGCAGAGATAGATGGACAGGCAGATATAGATAGACAGGCAGAGATAGAGAGATAGACAGAGATAGAGACAGGCAGAGATAGAGGGACAGGCAGAGATAGAGCGACAGGCAGAGAGAGAGGGACAGGCAGAGATAGAGCAACAGACAGATATAGAGAAACAGACAGAGGTAGTGTGAGACAGGCAGAAATTGAGAGACAGACAGAGATAGAGGGACAGGCAGAAATAGAGAAAGAGAGAGAAATAGAGCGACAGGCAGAGATAGATAGCTTGGCAGAGAGCGAGGGACAAGCATAGAGAGAGGGACAGGCAGAGTGAGACAGTGAGAGACAGACAAAGTGAGAGAGACAGACAGAGAGAGCGAGGGACAGGCAGAGTGAGGCAGCAAGAGACAGACAAAGTGTGATGGACAGGCAGAGAGAGAGGGACAGTCAAAGAGAGAGAGACAGGCAAAGTGAAAGAGATAGGCAAAGAGAGACAGACAGAGATAGAGGGACAGGCAGAGATAGATGGACAGGCAGAGATAGACAGACAGGTAGAGATAGAGGGACATGCAGAGATAGAGAGACTGGCAGAGATAGATGGACAGGCAGATATAGATAGACAGGCAGAGATAGAGAGATAGACAGAGATAGAGACAGGCAGAGATAGAGGGACAGGCAGAGATAGAGCGACAGGCAGAGAGGGAGGGACAGGCAGAGATAGATAGACAGGCAGAGATAGAGAGACAGACAGAGATAGAGACAGGCAGAGATAGAGGGACAGGCAGAGATAGAGCAACAGACAGAGATAGAGAAACAGACAGAGGTAGTGTGAGACAGGCAGAAATTGAGAGACAGACAGAGATAGAGGGACAGGCAGAAATAGAGAAAGAGAGAGAAATAGAGAGACAGACAGAGATAGAGACAGTCAGAGATAGATAGACAGGCAGAGAGCGAGGGACAGGCAGAGAGAGAGGGACAGGCAGAGATAGAGGGACAGGCAGAGATAGAGGGACAGGCAGAGTGAGACAGTGAGAGACAGGAAGAGTGAGAGGGACAGGCAGAGAGAAAGAGGGAAAGGCAAAGAGAGAGACAGGGAAAGATGGAGAGGCAGAGATAGAGGGACAGGCAGATATAGTGAGAGAGGCAGGAATAGAGAGACAAAGACAGAAGGATAGGCAGAAATAGAGAAAGAGAAAGAGACAGAGAGAGAGAGACAGGTGGAGATAGAGGGGCAGGCAGAGAGAGAGGGATAGGCAGAAATAGAGGGACAGGCAAAGAGAGAGAGAAAGGCAGAGTGAGACAGTGAGGGACAGGCAGAGTGAGACAGTGAGAGACAGGCAGAGTGAGAGGGACAGGCAGAGAGAGAGACAGGCAGAGTGAGACAGTGAGAGACAGGAAGAGTGAGAGGGACAGGCAGAGAGAGAGAGGGACAGGCAAAGAGAGGGCCAGGCAAAGAGAGAGAGACAGGCAGAGATAGAGAGATGGGTAGAGCGAGACAGTGAGAGACAGACAAAGTGAGATGGACAGGCAGAGAGAGAGGGACAGGCAAAGAGAGAGACAGGCAAAGAGGGAGAGGCAGAGAAAGAGGGAAATGCAGATATAGTGAGAGAGGCAGTAATAGAGAGACAGACAAAGACAGAAGGATAGGCAGAAATAGAGAAAGAGACAGAGATAGAGAGCCAGAGAGAGAGAGAGACAGGTAGAGATAGAGGGACAGGCAAAGAGAGAGAGGAAGGCAGAGTGAGACAGTGAGAGGCAGGCAGAGTGAGACAGTGAGAGACAGGCAGAGTGAGAGTGCATGACAGGCAGAGAAAGAGTGACAGGCAGAGAGAGAGAAAGGCAAAGAGAGAGAGACAGGCAGAGATAGAGGGACATGCAGAGACAGAGAGACAGACAGGGATAGGGGGACAGGCAAAGATAGAGGAACAGGCAGAGAGAGAGGGACAGGCAGAGTGAGACAGTGAGAGACAGGCAGATTGAGAGAGACAGGCAGAAAGAGAGAGGGACAGGCAGACTGAGACAATTAGAGACAGACAAAGTGAGATGGACAGGCAGAGAGAGAGGGACAGGCAAAGAGAGAGAGACAGGCAAAGAGAAAGAGACAAAGAGAGACAGGCAGAGATAGAAAGGCAGGCAGAGATAGACGGTATAGAAATCTGGGATGTAATGCTTAAGTAATCCCCCAGATGGAGATAAATATTAAGGGATCACAATTGCCATTGTTTTAAGGTAATGTCCTGGCACACCACTTATTAAGGTAGTGGCATTGCACTCTGGGTATGACTCAGAGGTTGATCCTCCATCTTGGCTCGTGCAGTAAGAAATAGAGTATCTTGCTGGCAGCCTGTAAAGCTATGTTCTCTGCTACATGTGTATAATTAAACAGTTAATGTTTTGGTTCATGAAATCTGGCTTATCACAGTTCTTGACCTTACCACTCGGATATCACATTTGGCGATGAGGATGGGATAGATCTCAACTTGAAGAAGGAGAAATAAAAGAAAAGCACTGAATCAAGGAATCATGGCTGCTATAGTAGGACAGCTTTTGATGTTCAGACGCAGACATGGAATGATTACTGTGAGTTGCTGGGGCATTTCTTTGTAGCAAATGATTTAGTTGATGTCGGGAAAAGCAGAGCTATTTTGCTCACTTCCATGGGAAGTCAGACGTATAGTTTAATGAGAAACTTATGCATCCTGAAAAGCCTGGAGACGTACCATTTGCAAACTTAGTGGACTTGCTAAAGGAACATTTCAATCCCAGACCGAGTAAGATTGTACAGCATTTCAAATTTAATTCACGGAACAGGAAGCCGGGAGAGACTGTATTGGATTATGTAGCAGTGTTGAGAAACCTGGCACACGATTACAATTATGGGAACAGTTTGAAAGACATGCTGAGAGATAGGCTTGTTTGCGGGATAATGGATGCTCGAATGCAGAGGAGATTATTGTCCGAGACTGGGCTTACGTACAAAAAAGCGTTGGAACTTGCTCAATTAATAGAGACAGCTAACCGTGATGTAAAAGAGATACAAGGTTCAGACTGGGCTGCGAAAAAGCAAGTTGGAGGTCTGCTGGTGCACAAGTTAAATATGAGTCGGAAACCACAACGTGAGCATGTAAAGGCATGTTATAGATGCAATGAAGATCACCTGGCGAGGGAATGCAGGTTTCTGGAGGAAAAGTGCCACAAGTGTGGGAAAAAAGGACATATAACACGTGCATGCCGAGCAAAAGCTACCCTGGAGGTATACAAACCTAAAGGGGGAGGAAAGCAAAACCTAGTAAGAGAAGTGAAAAAACAGGGAGCACATCACATCAGTGGAGAAGCTGAGAAAGAAGATGATGTGTTCATATTGCATAGTATAGAAACATAGAAACATAGAAGATAGGAGCAGGAGTAGGCCATTCGGCCCTTCGAGCCTGCTCCGCCATTCAATGAGATCATGGCTGATCATCCAAATTCAGTACCCTGTCCCTGCCTTCTCCCCATATCCCTTGATCCCTTTAGCCTTAAGAAATATATCCAACTCCTTTTTGAATATATTTAATAAACTGGCCTCCACCGCCCTCTGTGGCAGAGAATTCCACAGGTTCACCACTCTCTGGGTGAAGAAATTGCTCCTCATTTCAGTCCTAAATGGCTTACCCCTTATCCTTAGACTATGACCCCTGGTTCTGGATTCCCCGGCTATCATAAACATCCTTCCTGCATCTAGTCTGTCCAGGTAGAGGACATTCCAAAAGTGGATCCTATCACTTTGCAACTGATAGTAAATGACTCTAAGGTGAACTTTGAGGTGGATACCGGATGCGGTGTTACCATAATGAATAGGTAGGAGTACTCAAAATTGTGGAACTGTGCAAAAGTTCCAGAGTTAAAGCCTTGCTCTATGCAGCTTAAAACGTATACCGGTGAACGAGTGGCGACATTGGGCACAGCTACTGTAACTGTGAAACACAGGGAGACCGTGGAGCAGCTATCTGTAGTTGTAGTATCAGGTTCTGGACCAAACTTGTTAGGTCGGGGCTGGATATGAGAACTTAAATTAGATTGGGGAGCAATAAATCAACTAGAGGGAGGCAAACAATTGTCTTTGCAAGACGTGTTGATTGAACATGAGAACGTGTTCAAGGACGAACTTGGAACATTTAGTGGCCCCCCAGCTAAGATTTATGTCAACAAGGAGGCACTGCCAAGGTTTTTTAAACAACGACCTGTGCCGTATGCCATTAAACCAAAGGTAGAGGCTGAGCTTGACCGTCTTTTGAGAGAGAACATTCTGGAACCCGTAAAATGTTCAGAATGGGCAGCTCCCATTGTACCTGTTTTAATACCAAACAATTCGGTAAGAATCTGTGGAGATTATAAATTGACTGTAAATAGGGTGTCTAAACTTGAACAGTATCCTATTCCTAAAACTGAGGATCTTTTTGCAAACCTGGCTGGAGGGAAGAAATTCACGAAGCTGGATATGAGTCATGCTTACTTGCAGATTACACTAGATGAGGAATCCAAGAAGTATGTAACCATAAATACACACAAGGGTTTGTTTACCTATAACCGCTTGCCGTTCGGTGTCTCATCTAGTCCAGCTATTTTCCAGAGGACTATCGAGGGTGTACTGCAAGGGATCCCACATGTTTCTATTTATCTGGATGATATTCTGGTGACGGGAAGAACCGACCAGGAGCATCTGAGCACTCTGAGTGAGGTACTACAAAGATTGGATAAGGCTGGGTTACGGCTCAAGAGGAGTAAGTGCACTTTCTTTGGGAATGAGGCTGTGTTCCTGGGACACAGAGTGGACGCCACAGGGCTCCATCCAATCAAGGAGAAGGTACAAGCACTGCAGGAGGCCCCAGCTCCTACCAATGTGACTTAGTTAAAAGCTTACCTGGGACTGCTAAACTATTATAACAGGTTTTTACCAAATTGGCAACAGTGTTAGCACCTCTTCACAAACTTCTGCACAAGGAGACACTGTGGCAGTGGGAAGAGGAACAGAGGGCTTCATTTGAACAGTCTAAGAAACTGATGCTGTCCTCGGATGTGCTGGTTCACTACAATGCAGAAAAAGACATCATTCTCTCTTGTGATGCTTCACCTTACGGGGTGGGGGCAGTTCTTTCACACAGCTTGGAAGATGGAACAGAAAGACCGATAGGGTTTATGTCTCGAACTCTGACCCCAGTGGAAAAAAACTATTAAACTATTCCCAGTTAGATAAAGAGGGATTAGCAGTAATGTTTGGGTTACAGAGGTTTTACAAGTACATATATGGCAGGAAATTCACCATATGCACCGATCATAAACCTCTTCTATCTTTTTTTAATGAGATGAAAGCAGTACCACAGATGGTATCACCCCGGATCCAGAGGTGGGCAGTGGCGTTGAGGGCATATGAGTATGTCATCATTTACAAGGCGGGCAAGTACCATGGGAACGCAGATGCCTTGAGCTGTCTTCCACTACCAGGTACACCTATCCATGCAGCTCCAGAGGACAGAGTTTTGATGTTGGAGGGCACGGACATGGCAATTGTGACCGCGGAACACGTAAGGACATGGACAGGTAAAGATCCAGTACTGTCTAGAGTCCGAGAATATGTAATGAGGGGTTGGCCACAACATCCAGAAGGGACTGATTTCGCACCTTACACTGTCAGGAAAACAAAGCTGAGTGTGCAGGATGGTTGTGTGTTGTGGGGAGCTCGAGTGATTATTTCACAGCCAGCACGACAGTCTATCCTCGTGCAACTACATCAGTGTCATCCTGGAGTTTCGCTTATGATAGCATTGGCAAGGAGTTACTTGTGGTGGCCAAAGTTAGATGAGGAGATAGAAAATCTGGTCAAGACATGCAGCACTTGTCAAGTACACAGGAAGGCACCAGCAGCGGCTCCACTCCACCCCTGGGAGTGGCCAGATAAACCATGGAGAAGATTACATGTAGATTATGCGGGTCCATTCATGGGAAAGATGTTCCTCATAATCATTGATGCACATTCCAAATGGATGGATGTGTATCCTGTAAATTCTGCTTCATCTACTGTTACTATAGACTGCCTGCGTAGGAGTTTTAGTAATCAAGGGATACCGGAGATCGTAGTAAGTGACAATGCCACGTGTTTTGTTAGTACAGAAAAAAAAGAGTTCATGAGAAACAATGGCACAGTGCACGTGACATCAGCTCCATATCATCCGTCTTCAAATGGACATGCGGAGAGAGCCGTACAAACATTTAAGGAGATGATGTAAAAAAGTGTGGAAGGGAGTTTGGCAGCAAAGGTGTCACGAGTTCTGTTCAGCTACAGAATAACACCTCAATCTACCACAGGACTCTCTCCTGTGGAGTTGTTGTTAGGACGTCGACTACGCTCCACTCTTGACCTGGATCACCCAGATCTAAAAAGGAAGGTGGAAAACCGACAAATCAAACAAAAGGAGAACCATGACAGAAGGACAAAGAGCCGCAGTTTGGAGAATGAGATGCGGTCCTTACCCGGAATTTCAGTTATGGTCCAAAATGGATTCCTGGCGTCATAGACTCAATGACCGGTCCAGTCTCATATACAGTCATGGTGGGAACTGGTCAGGTAGTGCGCAGACATGTGGATCAGATACTGACCAGACAAAGGGAAATCGAACTGGAGGTTCCAGAGGAAATGTTGGACGACAAGTTGGTCCCCAGTTATCCAAATGCATCGGTGGTACCAGCACCACGAACAGAGCCAGTTATACCTGGACCCCTTCGTCAGGAGGAAACCATCATAGCAGTCAGATACTCTGAGTACTGCTCAGGAGCAGCAGGTGGCTCTACCACAACCAATCAGGGACTTGACTGTAAGACATTCACCAAGGACTCACAAGCCACCAGAGAGATTGATCATGACCTGCTAGATTGGTTCAGTATGGACTATCATTAAAGGAGTTTCCTTATGGACTTTTTAAGAATGTTGTTAAGAAATTATTGTAAACATAAGTGGGGGGGGATATCGTAATCTGGGATGTAATGCTTAAGTTATCCACCAGATGGAGACAAACATTAAGGGATCACAATTACCGGTGTTTTAAGGTAATGTCCTGGCACACCACTTATTAAGGTAGTGGCATTGCATTCTGGGTATGACTCAGAGGTTGATCCTCCATCTTGGCTCGTGCAGTAAGAAATAGAGTATCTTGCTGGCAGCCTGTAAAGCTATGTTCTCTGCTACATATGTATAATTAAACAGTTAGGCCTAGAAATTCAGTGCCCTTAGCACCGATTTTGCGGCGCTAGAGGGCCTAGCGCTGCAATTGGCACCGGTTCCTAAATTGCCTGGGGCCCTTCCGCGGCGGTAGACCGGTAGCGCTGCGCCGGCACCGATGACGTCATCGGTGTGCGCAGCGTCCCGGTTGCCGTGGTAACCCGGCCCCAAGCCAAAATTCAGTTGCGCCCGCCTCGCCCGTGGCAGGCGCAACTAATACTCTGGCAACAGAGTCTTCCCCCAGTGTGCGCCGGCGCATAAAGTTGGAGCGGCGGCCGGCCGCGTTCCCGGCGGCCGCCTGCCCGCACCTCCCTTCCCGGGCTCCTGCATTCCCCCCCCGCGGCCCTGATCAGTGTCTCATGCGAGCCCGGCACTTCCCCGAGGTGCCGGGCTCAGATGTCGGGTCAATCCGCCGGACAGTTGTCGGCTGCAGGCAGCTCCTCCTTAACAGGAGGAGGAGGCCTGCAGTTCCCCCACCTGCCGCACCGCATCGGGTGCCGCAGCGGGGGATTAGTGCCGGGAAACCCAAGTTCACGCCCGTTTTGAGGCGCTAAAGGAGGGTTTTAGCGCCCGCCGCCGTCTGGGCCCGGCGCACCCGAATTTTCGTCGGGCGCTGCCGCATTACCGCTGGCGCAAACTTTCTGGCGCTACAGCCCTGGCAAGACCAGAACCCAATTCCTAGGCCTTAAAGTTTTGGTTCCTGAAGTCTGGCTTATCACAGTTCTTGACCTTACCACTCGGATATCACAAATGGACAGGTAGAGATAGACAGACAGGCAGAGATAGATAGACAGGCAAGATAGAGAGACTAGCAGTGATAGAGAGACAGGCTGAGTGAGACTGCGAGAGACCAGCAGAGTGAGAGGGATAGGCAGAGAGAGAGAGAGAGACAGGCATAGATAGAGAGACAGGCAGAGTTAGATAGATGGGTAGATTGAGACAGCGAGAGACAGGCAGAGTGAGAGGGACAGGCTGAGAGACAGGGACAGGCAAAGAGAGAGACAGGCAAAGAGGGAGAGGACAGAGATTGAGGGACAGGCAGATATAGTGAGACAGGCAGAAATAGAGAGACAGACAGAGATAGGATAGGCAGAAATAGAGAGACAGAGATAGAGAGACACAGAGAGAGAGGGAGACAGGCAGAGATAGAGTGACAGGCAGAGATAGAGGGACAGGCAGAGATAGAGGGACAGACAGAGATAGAGGGACATGCAGAGACAGAGAGACAGGCAGAGATAGAGAGACAGGCAGAGATAGAGGGACATGCAGAGACAGAGAGACAGGCAGAGATAGTGGGACAGACAGAGATAGAGGAACAGGCAGAGATAGAGGGACATGCAGAGACAGAGAGACAGGCAGAGATAGTGGGACAGACAGAGATAGAGGAACAGGCAGAGATAGACAGACAGGCAGAGAGAGAGGGACAGGCAGAGTGAGACAGTGAGAGACAAGCAAAGTGAGAGAGACAGGCAGAGAGAGAGAGGGACAGGCAGAGTGAGGCAGCGAGAGGCAGACAAAGTGAGATGGACAGGCAGAGAGAGAGGGACAGTCAAAGAGAGGGAGACAGGCAAAGTGAAAGAGATAGGCAAAGAGAGAGAGGCAGAGATAGAGGGACAGGCAGAGATAGATAGACAGGCAGAGATAGAGAGACAGGGATAGAGACAGGCAGAGATAAAAAGGCAGGCAGAGATAGAGGGACACGCAGAGATAGAGAGACTGGCAGAGATAGATGGACAGACAGATATAGATATACAGGCAGAGATAGAGGGACAGGCACAGATAGAGGGACAGGCAGAGATAGATAGACAGGCAGAGATAGAGCGACAGACAGAGATAGAGAAACAGACAGAGGTAGTGTGAGACAGGCAGAAATTGAGAGACAGACAGAGTTAGAGGGACAGGCAGAAATAGAGAAAGAGACAGAAATAGAGTGACAGACAGAGATAGAGACAGTCAGAGATAGATAGACAGGCACAGAGTGAGGGACAGGCATAGAGAGAGGGACAGGCAGAGTGATACAGCAAGGGACAGGCAGAGTGAGACAGCACATGACAGACAGAGTGAGAGGGACAGGCAGAGAGAGAGGGACAGACAGAGATAGAGGGACAGGCAGGGACAGAGTGACCGGCAGAGATAGAGGGACAGGCAGAGAGAGAGTGGCAAAGAGAGAGAGAGAGAGAACCAGAGATAGAGAGACAGGCAGAGATCGAGAGACAGGCCAAGATAGAGAGACAGGCAGAGTGAGACAGTGAGAGGCAGGCAGTGTAAGAGGGACAGGCAGAGAGAGAGCAACAGGCAGTGAGAGAGACAGGCAGAGAGAGACAGGCAGAGTAAGACAGTGAGATATAGGCAGATTGAGAGGGACAGACAGAGAGAGAGGGACAGGGATAGAGAGAGACAGGAAAAGGGAGAGAGACAGGCAAAGATAGAGGGAGAGACAGAGATAGAGAGACAGGCAGAGTGAGAGGGACAAGCAGAGAGAGAGACAGGCAAAGTGAGAGAGACAGGCAGGGATAGAGGGACAGGCAAAGATAGCGGAACAGGCAGAGAGAGAGGGACAGGCAGAGTGAGATAGTGAGAGACAGGCAGAGTGAGAGAGACAGGCAGAGAGAGAGAGGGACAGGCAGAGTGAGACAGTGAGAGACAGACAAAGTGAGACGGACAGGCAGTGAGAGAGGGGCAGGCAAAGAGAGAGAGACAGGCAAAGAGAAAGAGACAGGCAAAGAGAGACCAGCAGAGATAGAGGGACAGACAGAGATAGACGGACTGCTAGAGATAGACAGGCAAAGATAGATAGACAGGCAAGATAGAGAGACTGGCAGTGATAGAGAGACAGGTGGAGTGAGACTGCGAGAGACCAGCATAGTGAGAGGGACAGGCAAAGAGAGAGAGAGACAGGCATAGATAGAGAGACAGGCAGAGATAGAAAGACGGGTAGAGCGAGACAGTGAGTGACAGGCAGAGTGAGACAGTGAGAGACATGCAAAGTGAGAGAGCCAGGCAGAGAGAGAGAGGGACAGGCAAAGATAGCGGAACAGGCAGAGAGAGAGGGACAGGCAGAGTGAGATAGTGAGAGACAGGCAGAGTGAGAGAGACAGGCAGAGAGAGAGAGGGACAGGCAGAGTGAGACAGTGAGAGACAGACAAAGTGAGATGGACAGGCAGTGAGAGAGGGGCAGGCAAAGAGAGAGAGACAGGCAAAGAGAAAGAGACAGACAAAGAGAGACCAGCAGAGATAGAGGGACAGACAGAGATAGACGGACTGGTAGAGATAGACAGGCAAAGATAGGTAGACAGGCAAGATAGAGAGACTGGCAGTGATAGGGAGACAGGTGGAGTGAGACTGCGAGAGACCAGCAGAGTGAGAGGGACAGGCAAAGAGAGAGAGACAGGCATAGATAGAGAGACAGGCAGAGATAGAAAGACGGGTAGAGCGAGACAGTGAGTGACAGGCAGAGTGAGAGGGACAGGCTGAGATAGAGGGACAGACAGAGATAGAGGGACATGCAGAGATAGAGGAACAGGCAGAGAGAGAGGGACAGGCAGAGAGTGAGGGACAGGCAGAGAGAGAGGGACAGGCAGAGTGAGACAGTGAGAGACATGCAAAGTGAGAGAGACAGGCAGAGAGAGAGAGGGACAGGCAGAGTGAGGCAGCGAGAGACAGACAACGTGTGATGGAGAGGCAGAGAGAGAGGGACAGTCAAAGAGAGAGAGACAGGCAAAGTGAAAGAGATAGGCAAAGACAGACAGGCAGAGATAGAGGGACAAACAGAGATAGACGGACAGGCAGAGATAGAGAGACAGAGATAGAGACAGGCAGAGATAGAGAGACTGGCAGAGATAGATGGACAGGCAGATATAGATAGACAGGCAGAGATAGAGAGACAGACAGAGATAGAGACAGGCAGAGATAGATGGACAGGCAGAGATAGAGCGACAGACAGAGATAGAGAGACAGACAGAGGTAGTGTGAGACAGGCAGAAATTGAGAGACAGACAGAGATAGAGGGACAGGCAGAAATAGAGAAAGAGAGAGAAATAGAGCGACAGACAGAGATAGAGACAGTCAGAGATAGATAGACAGGCACAGAGTGAGGGACAGGCATAGAGAGAGGGACAGGCAGAGTGAGACAGTGAGAGACAGGCAAAGTGAGAGAGAGAGGCAGAGAGAGAGAGGGACAGGCAGAGTGAGGCAGCGAGAGACAGACAAAGTGTGACGGACAGGCAGAGAGAGAGGGACAGTCAAAGAGAGAGAGACAGGCAAAGTGAAAGAGATAGGCAAAGACAGACAGGCAGAGATAGAGGGACAGGACAGATAGAGGGACAGACAGAGATAGACGGACAGGCAGAGATAGAGAGACAGAGATAGAGACAGGCAGAGATAAAAAGGCAGGCAGAGATAGAGGGACACACAGAGATAGAGAGACTGGCAGAGATAGATAGACAGGCAGAGATAGAGGCCTAGAAATTCAGTGGTGTTAGCGCCCACTTAGCGCCTAAAGAGGCCTTTTCCCCGGCGCTGTTGGTAGCCTGGAATTCAGTGCAGCGCAAATGGTGGTGTTAGCCGGTAGCGCTGCGCCGGCACCGATGACGTCATCGGTGTGCGCAGCGCCCCGGTTCCAACGCGATGCCGGCCCGACGCCCAAATTCAGTTGCCGCCGCCTCACCCGTAGCGGGCGCAAAGAGCGTTTGTAAAACGGGGCCTTGCAGCTCCGAGAGGCCGGGGCGTAAAGGTGGAGGTGCGGCCGGCCGCTTGGCCGCTCCTTCCTCCCCGGACTCCCACACCACCCCTCCCCGTGGCATTGGTCTCTGGCCCCCGCGAGCCCGGCACTTCTCCGTGGTGCCGGGCTCATTTGCCGGGGGAATCCAGCGGCGATCTCACAGTTGCAGGCAGCTCCTCCTTAAGAGAAGGAGGAGGCCTGCAGTACCCCAGACTGCCGCACCGCATCGGGTGGCGCTGCGGCAGCTGGACGCCTGAAATTGACTTTCAGCGACCCAAGCGGAAGCGGCCAAACCCTGCAATAGCGCACGCCTCCGTCTTGGGGCGCTGCAACTGAATTTCAGGCAGGTGCTACGGGAATCCGGGCGTGCGCTAACTTTCGGGCGCTAAAGACCTGGCGCGGCGATAGCGAATTTCTAGGCCAGAGAGACAGAGATAGAGACAGACAGAGATAGAGAGACAGGCAGAGTGAGACAGGGTGAGACAGGCAGAGTGAGACAGGGAGAGACAGGCAGAGTGAGAGTGCATGACAGGCAGAGTGAGAGAGATAGGCAGAGAGAGAGAGACAGGCAACGAGAGAGACAGGCAGAGTGAGAGAGATAGGCAGAGATAGAGAGACAGGCAAAGAGAGAGAGACAGACAGAGATAGAGGGACAGGCAGTGATACAGATAGGGTGTTCTGACCTTACACCAAGGGGTCCTGACCTCACACCCGGGGGGGGGCCCTGACCTTACACCCAGGGGTCCTGACCTCACACCCGGGGGGGGGGCCCTGACCTCACACCCGGTGGGTCCTGACTTCACACACAGGGGGGTCCTGACCTCACACCCAGCGTGTCCTGACCTCAGCCAGGGGGGTCCTGACCTTACACCCAGGGGGTCTAAATGCCCACTAAACAGATAACATGCCTGGGACAATGATTTCCAGATAGTTTGCCAACAGACTCTGTCTTGCAGAAGATTTGCAGAGTTTTCCGTTCACTGAGGGTTTGACGATATATCTACAGAACTAGGGTCGAGTCTAAAAGTGCAAGCAACAGTTCTGCAGGGGTTACGGTACTCGGTGCATGTTGAATACTGCTGGTGCGGAATCCCAATTGATTCCACAATGTCTAAAGCCCAAGTTTGGTAGTTGTCAGCACCGGGTCTTTGACCACTCGAGTCGGTCCCAGGGAGGCCAACGTACCGCGGGACACACCCCATAAGAGAAGAGGTCCACAGTAAGGAGACAATGGGAAGAAGCCTTGAAGCAGGCAGGCAAAGGAGGAGAGTCAAGCAAGAACAGGGTCCTTCTGCCTGGACGGTTTCCCAGGAAGCCTCTCGGCAATAAGTGGAGTTGGAGGAACCACAGACTGTCACCATGTTCATGGGATGGCATAGAATTCCTACCGGAGAGAGGCAGCTGGTCCAAGAACCACCAAAGAGCAACGGAGAACTGGCTGCTTGGTCGGCCTTATCTCAGCTGCTTTGGGCCGTCCATGGCAATTTAACACCAGGAGAGTTTGTCAGGAACCGGCAGTAGATTCTGATATGGTCGGCAGTCAGTCAACCATTGATCTCATGGGAAGGGAAATGAGATAGAGGCACCAAAAAGAGGGGAGGAGAGGGGAGGAGAGGGGAAGGGAGGAGAGGAGAGGAGAGGGGGGAGAGGGGAAGGGGGGAGTGGAGAGGGCAGGGGAGGAGGGGGAGGGGAGGTGAGGGGCGGAGAGGGGTGTAGATGGGAAGGGAGGGAGGAGAGGGTAGGGAGGGGAGGGAGGCGAGCAGAAGGGAGGAGAGGAGAGAGGAAGGGAGGGGCGGAGAGGAGAGGGAGGATAGGGGAGGGGAGGGGAGGGCAGGAGAGGAGGGGGAAGGGAGAGGAGGAGAGGAGGAGAGGAGAGGAAGGATAGGGGAGGGGAGGAGAGGGGAGGGCAGGAAATGGCAGGAGAGGAGGGAGGAGAGGGGAGGAGAGGGAGATGAAGGGAGGGGAGGAGAGGGGGTGGGGAGGGAAAGCGAGGGAGGGGAGGAGAGGGGAAGGGAGGAAGGCGGAGCGACGGCAGCAGAGGGGAAGGGAAGCGAGGGGGAGGGAGGGGAGGAGAGGGGAAGGGAGTAGCAGAGAGGGGAGATGAGGGGTGGAGGGGGTGGAGAGGGGAGGGAGGGGAGGAGAGATGAGTGGAGGAGAGGGAAGGGGAGGAGAGTGGAAAGGCGGAGCGGAGAGGGGAGTTGAGGGGTGGAGAAGGGAGGGTGGAGAGGGGAAGGGAGGAGAGTGGAGGGGAGCGGAGGGAAGAGACGTTAGGGAGGGGAGGCAGGAGAGCGGAAGGGTGGAGAGGAGAGGAGAGGAGAGGGGCGGAGAGGGGAGTAGAGGGGAGGGTAGGGAGGAGGGGGGAAGGGATGGGAGGAAAGGAGAGGAGAGGGAGGATAAGAACATAAGAACATAAGAAATAAGAGCAGGAGTAGGCCAATCGGCCCCTCGAGCCTGCTCCACCATTCAATAAGACCATGGCTGATCTGATCCTAACCTCAAATCTTCTATCACTCTCCATCCCACCCGAACCCATGTGATCTCCCGGGAGAGGCAAAAAAACAGATAAAAAACCCAATGGCCAATTTGGGAGAAAAAATCTGGGAAATTCTTCTCCGACCCATCTAGGCGATCGAAACTCTTCCAGGAGATCACTCTGTCCCTATATTTTCTACAGTACTTACCTTCTGTAAAGGCGATCTTCACCCCAGCCAGGAACAGGAATAAAACCATCTCCTGAAATCTAACACACAATTAGAACACAAGAAGTAGGAACAGAACCATGCTACACGGCCCCTGGGCCCGCTCCACTACCCACAGGGCCATGACCATTCCGAACCGAGACTCATGTCCAATTTCCTGCCCGCTCCCCGTAACCCTTAATTCCCTTTACTTCTAGGAAACCACCTATTTCTGTTTTAAATTTATTTAATGATGTAGCTTCCACAGCTTTCTGGGGCAGCAAATTCCACAAACCTACCACCCTCTGAGTGAAGAAGTTTCTCCTCATCTCAGTTTTGAAAGAGCAGCCCCTTATTTTAAGATTATGCCCCCTAGTTCTAGTTTCACCCATCATTGGGAACATCCTCACCGCATCCACCCGGTCAAGCCCCTTCACAATCTTATATGTTTCAATACGATCGCCTCTCATTCTTCTGAACTCCAATGAGTAGAGTCCCAATCTACTCAACCTCTCCTCATATGACCACCCCCTCATCCCCGGGATTAACCGAGTGAACCTTCTTTGTACTGACTCGAGAGCAAATATGTCTTTTCTTAAGTATGGACACCAAAACTGTATGCAGTATTCCAGGTGCGGTCTCACCAATACCTTGTATAACTGCAGCAATACCTCCCTGTTTTTATATTCTATACCCCTAGCAATAAAAGCCAACATTCCATTGCCCTTCTTGATCATTTGCTGCACCTGCATACTAACTTTTTGAGTTTCGTGCACCAGGACCCCCAGATCCCTTTGTACTACAGTACTTTCCAGTTTCTTGCCATTAAGATAATAACTTGCTCTATGATTTTTCCTGCCAAAGTGCATAACCTCACACTTTCCAGTATTGTATTCCATCTGCCAAATCTCTGCCCACTTACTTAGCCTGTCTATGTCACTTTGCAGGTTTTTTATGTCCTCCTCACTCACTACTTTCCCTCCCATCTTTGTATCATCTGCAAACTTTGATATGTTATACTCGGTCCCCTCCTCCAAATCGTTAATATAGATTGTAAAGAGTTGGGGACCCAGCACTGACCCCTGCGGAACACCACTAGTTACTGATTGCCAGTCTGAGAATGAACCATTTATCCCAACTCTCTGCTTTCTGTTAGAGAGCCAATTCTCCACCCACGCCAGAATATTACCCCCAATCCTGTGATTTTTTATCTTGAGCAATAATCTTTTGTGTGGCACCTTGTCAAATGCCTTTTGGAAGTCTAAATACACTACGTCCACTGGTTCTCCTTCATCCATCCTGTATGTTACTTCCTCAAAGAACTCAAGCAAATTTGTCAAACATGACTTCCCCTTCATGAAACCATGCTGAGTTTGTCCTATTAAATTATGTTTATCCAAATGTCCCGTTACTGTCTCCTTAATAATGGACTCTAACATTTTACCAACCGGAGATGTTAGGCTAACAGGTCTATAGTTTCCAGCCTTCTGCCTACTACCCTTTTTAAATAAGGGTGTTACATTAGCAGTTTTCCAATCTGCCAGGACCTTTGCTGAGTCCAGGGAGTTTTGGAAAATTATTACCAATGCATCCACAATCCCTACCGCCACTTCCCTCAAGACCCTAGGGTGTAAGCCATCAGGTCCAGGGGATTTATCCGGCTTAAGTCCCATTATTTTACCAAGTACCACTTCCTTAGTGATTTCAATCATATTTAGCTCCTCTCCCCCTGGAGCCCCCTGTTTGTCCAGTGTTGGGATATTCTTAGTGTCCTCTACCGTAACGACTGATACAAAATATTTGTTCAGCGTTATTGCCATCTCCATGTTTCCCACCATTAATTTCCCAGTCTCATCCTCTAAGGGACCAACATTTACTGTAGCCACCCTTTTTCTTTTTATATAACTATAGAAACTTTTGCTATCCGTTTTTATATTTTTTGCTAATTTCCTTTCATAATCTATCTTCCCTTTCTTAATCAATCTTTTAGTTATTTTTTGCTGTCTTTTAAAGACTTCCCAATCTTCTATCTTCCCACTAGATTTGGCTACCTTATATGCCCTTGTTTTTAGTCGGATACTATCTTTAATTACTTTACTTAGCCACGGATGGCTATCTTTTCTTTTACACCCTTTTTTCCTCAGTGGAATATATTTTTTTTGGAAGTTGTAAAATAACTCCTTAAATGTACACCACTGATCATGTACCGTCTTACCCTTTAATCTATTTTCCCAGTCCACTCTAATCAATTCCGCTCTCATACCTTCATAGTCTCCTTTATTCAAGCTCAGCACGCTTGTTTGAGATCCAACCTTCTCACCCTCTACTTGAATATGGAATTCAACCATGTATGGTCACTCATTCCAAGGGGATCCTTTACTAGGACATTTTTAATTAATCCTGTCTCATTACACAGGACCAAATCTAAGGTTGCTTGCCCCCTGGTCGGTTCAGTTAGATACTGCTCAAGAAATCCATCCCTAATACACTCAATGAACTCATCCTCAAGGCTGCTCTGCCCAGTTTGATTTGTCCAGTTAATATGATAGTTAAAATCCCCCATAATTATAGCTGTTCCCTTATTACAAGCCTCAACTATATCCTGATTAATACTCCGTCCAACAGAGTTGCAAATGTTCGGAGGCCTATAGACTACGCCCACTAGTGTTTTTTTCCCCTTATTATTCCTTATCTCTACCCAAACTGTTTCACTATCCTGCTCCTTTGACCCAATACCATTTCTCTGTATTATAGTGATTCCTTCCTTTATTAACATAGCCACCCCACCTCTCCTCCCTTCCTGCCTGTCCTTCCTGATTGTTAAATAACCTGGTATGTTTAATTCCCAGTCATGGTCACCCTGCAGCCATGTTTCTGTAATGGCCACAAGATCATACCCATATGTAGTTATTTGTGCCGTTAACTCATTCATTTTGTTACGAATGCTACGTGCATTCAGATAAAGAACTTTCAAATATGTTTTGTGACACTTAGTAGTCGAATGGAATATTTCGACAGGATCCACTGCTGGTGCTTCCTCCGCAGTAGGCAGTGGCAGGCGTGATAGCCCATCAGCATTTCCATGCTGTTTCGTGCCCTTATATTCAATCTCATAGTGGTGCACCCCTAGAAAGAGTGACCATCTTTATAGTCGTTGCGCAGTCATCACCGGAACGCCCTTCTTCGGATTAAAAATGGAGACAAGAGGCTGGTGATCAGTCAGCAAGGTGAATTTCTGCCCGTGCAGATAGTGATTGAACTTTTTCAATCCCCACACTAGGCTGAGGGCCTCCCTGTCAATCTGGGCGTAGTTACGCTCGGCTGAGGTTAGTGATCGTGACGCAAAGACTATTGGCCTCTCTGAGCTGTCTGAGAATTTGTGCGACAGCACCGCTCCAATGCCGTAGGGTGACGCATCACATGCCAACCGAATTGGTAATGCTGGGTTGTAATGGGCCAATACCTCTTTCGATGTGATTAGTGTTTTGCTCTTCTGGAAAGCTCGTCTACATTCGTCACTCCACTTCCATGGCACCCCAGTTTGCAGTAGGGTGTTCAGTGGGTGTAGTATTGTAGACAAATTTGGCAACAACTTATGGTAGTAGTTTACCAGCCCGAGGAACGACCTCAGTTGTGACAAATTTCCCAGTGCTGGAGCCTTGACTACTGCCTCAATCTTCTCTGGGGACTTATGTAACCCCTCTTTATCGATAACGTGGCCACAATACGAGATCTGTTTTCTAAAAAACTCGCAATTGGGGCGGTTAGCTCGGAGCCCATATTCCTGCAATCTAGTGAGCACCTGCTCCAGGTTGGCAAGGTCATCACTGTCATTTTCGCCCATGACAAGGATGTCGTCCAAATAACACTGGGTCCCTGGGATCCCTTGCAGGACTTGTTCCATTGCCCTCTGCCAAATAGCTGGAGCTGATGCTACCCCGAATACCAGCCGGTTGTATTGGTAGAGACCTTTATGGGTGTTGATTGTGAGGTATTTTTTTGATGTTTCTTCTACTTCCATTTGCAGATACGCCTGGGCCAGATCAATCTTCGTGAAGCGTTTCCCTCCAGATAGCGAGGTGAAAATATCTTCAATCCGCGGAAGTGGATATTGTACAGTGTGAAGGACCGGGTTCACTATTACCTTAAAGTCCCCACAGATGCGAACCTTCCTTGGTTCCCCAGGCGTGCTGCTCAACGACTTTTTCATCACAGGGACGATGGCTGTAGCCCACTCGCTCCAGTCTACCTTGGACAGTACACCTGAACATTCCAGACTCTCCAGCTCTGCTTCGATGGCTGGGCGGATCGCATAAGGTACCGGTCTGGCCTTAAAAAATTTTGGGCTTGCGTTTTCTTCAATTTTAATCATCGCTGTCATGCCTTTTAGTGTTCCGAGTCCTTGCTGGAACACTTCTTTCATGTCAGTTAGGATCTTTGACAGTCGCCCAGGTGTGACGTCGTCATCCTTTTTGTCAGCCACAGTCAGTGCCTGTATGGAATGCCAATCCAGTTGTATTTTCCGGATCCATTCATGTCCCAGTAATGGTGGTCCTCCATCTTGCAATACATACAGGTCTAGTTTTGGTGTTTCCTTACCGTTATATATAACGGTCACCCTTATTTTTCCTTTGGGGTAGACTTTTTGCCCCGTGTACGTCTTCAAAATAATTTTTGTGTCTCTCAAGGGTATGTGTGAGAATAGCCGCTCGTAGTCCCGTCGGTTTATGACTGTTAGGGCTGATCCTGTGTCCAATTCCATCTTTACCTGGAGTCCTGCTATCTTGAGAGTGACCCAAATGGTTCGGTGATCCTCCATTGTGATCACATTATGTAGTTTCAGACAACTCAGTTCCCTGCTTTCGGAGTCGTTATCACTTTTTTGTTCATCTGAACTATTCTCCGTCATCTTATGTACCTTCTTGTACTTTCCTTTGGTAGGTTTCTTATTGCTGGTTTTCTTTCCCGACCTGCAGAATCGTGCTATGTGTCCTAATTTTCCACACTGTCTGCACACTTTGTCTTTGAACCAGCAATCATTCTGGTCATGTGTTGTTCTACCACAGCGATAGCACTGCTCTGTTCTATATGACATTTCGTTTGTGCCATATTCTTGCGGTCTCTGTTGTATCTCTGCAGCGCCCCGTGCTGCTGCTTCATATGATACCGCAATGCTGAAAGCCTTTTCCAGCGTAAGGTCCTTTTCAGATAAAAGCCGTTTCTGGGTTCCTTCACTTTGAAGCCCACACACAAACTTGTCCCTTAAGGTATCTGCCAGTTCCGCTCCAAACTGGCAGTGTTTCGATAGTTTGCGCAGTTCTGTTAAATAATCAGCATTGCTTTCATCCTTATGCTGCTTCCGTTTGTGAAACTTGAATCTTTCTGCTATCAGCAGCGGTGTGCGGTTTAAATGTTCCTGTAGTATCGTTGCTATGTCTTCAAAACTCTTTTCCATTGCCTTCGTTGGGGTTACTAGATTTCGTAATAACCCATACGTCTTTGCACCCATTAAATTTAACAATACCGATGCTTTCTTGTCATCTGACACCTCATTTGCCTGGCAGTATACCTCTATTCGTTCGACATATGTAGTCCAATCTTCGACTTCATTGTCAAACGCGGTGATACTGCCACTCTTCGGCATTTTGGGTGTGGTTTAAAATGGCATCTCCCAATGGCTTAAAATGGCATCTCCCGCTCTTTCCTTCCTCCCCCGCTGCTGCCAACACCGCTCCCGGCAGTTCTCATGGCAATGGCGGCGCCCTGTAGGTTTCGCGCGCTTCTCCTGCGCTGCTGCCAACGCCGCTCTCGGCGGTCCTTGTGGCAATGGCGGCGCCTTGCGGGTTTCTGCGCGTCTCTCTCTCCCTCTTTTCGACGCTGCTCGGCCCCTGAACACCGGCTGCGCCATGTGTGCTCTGCCCTCTCTCTCTCTCCCCCGTCGACGCTGCTCGGCCCTTTGCTGTGCCGCTCGGTCGGGCTCTAGCCCGCCGTTGTCCGGGAAGGGTCTGTGTACTATCTGTTGCCAGCCCGTTTCGCTGGTCCACCTCGACTGGAAAGCCAATCCTGGCTCTCGACAGCCTCCCCCCGCAATTCTCGAGTCTCTGCTGGATGACTGGGTGGTTGCCCGTGGTCAACGCCCGAGTCTCTGGCCTTGACCTCCAATCCACTGATCTCCAGGAATGAATCCCCGGGAGATGATGCAGAGTTGCAGGTAGGTTCGAACTTGCCTTGTCGCCAATGCTGTGTCTGTGTATAATAAGACACAGACTGCAGGAGAACGGTACAACAGGTGTTTACTCAACGTGGCTCACACGGGAACTGATCTGTACAGATTACTACTCAGTGCTATATACAGGTGTGGTCACTGCTGGTACTGCAGTATACATGAGCTGTAAAAGATAGTTCCCCCCCTTAAAGGTTCTGACAGGTCATCTTGTTGGACTCTTGTACTTCACCCTGCACAACCTTCCTCATTTCTACTTCACTCTTCACAACCTTCATCATCTCTACTTCACCCTTCACAACCTTCCTCATCTCTACTTCACCCTTCACAACCTTCCTCATCTCTAGTTCACCCTTCACAACCTTTCTCATCTCTACTTCATCCTTCACAACCTTCCTCATCTCTACTTCACCCTTCACAACCTTCCTCACCTCTACTTCACTCTTCTCAAACTTCCTCATCTCTACTTCACCCTTTACCACCTTCCTCATCTCTACTTCACCCTTCACAAACTTCCTCATCTCTAATTCACCCTTCACAACCTTCCTCATCTCTACTTCACCCTTCACAACCTCCCTCATCTCTACTTCACCCTTCACAACCTTCCTCATCTCTACTTCATCCTTCGCAACATTCCTCATCTCTACTTCATCCTTCGCAACCTTCCTCATCTCTACCTCACCCTTCACAACCTTCCTCATCTCTACTTCACCCTTCGCAACTTTCCTCATCTCTACCTCACCCTTCACAACCTCCCTCATCTCTACTTCACCCTTCACAACCTTCCTCATCTCTACTTCATCCTTCACAACCTTCCTCATCTCTACTTCACCCTTCACAACCTTCCTCATCTCTACTTCACCCTTCAGAACCTTCCTCATCTCTACTTCACCCTTCACAACCTTCCTCATCTCTACTTCACCCTTCGCAACTTTCCTCATCTCTACTTCACCCTTCACAACCTTCCTCATCTCTACTTCACCCTTCACAACCTTCCTCATTTCTACTTCCATAAGACTATAGTCATTTATCCTCCAAACTTTCCATCGTGGCTCCATGTAATCTACAAACGCATTCTCCTCCATGTTTCTCCTCCTCCTAAACCATCTCTGCCTCGAATCCATTCTTTCGCAGGGCACAGAACTCTGCAACTCCTCCTCGCCTCCTGCTTTATCAATGCCTAAAATCAGTTTGCACACAGTGAATAACTTTGCAGCAGCCATTTTGTGCACTGTAAGATCCCACATTGAGCAATGAGGTGAATAACTAATGTGTCTTTGGTGGTGTTGGGTGAAGGTTAATTGTTGGGTATAGTGGGAGAATTACTTGTTCTTCTTCAATTAGTGCCATGGGATCCGTAACATCTACCTGACGAAGCAGAACTGGCAGATGGGGCCTCAATTTATTGTCACATCTGAAGGATGTCACCTTTGACAGTGCTGCACTCCCTCTGTACCACACTGGAATCCTTAGTCTGGGTTGACATAAGTCCTGGAGTGGGGTTTGAACGCACGACCTTCTGACTCTGATGTGAGAGTGCTATGACTGAGCCAAGGCTGACTATGAAGGAAAGGTCTGCTCCAGCATTGCACAGTGGAAAACAGACCGATTCCCTGTGGAGAACAGGAGCCACAATCAAAGACATGGCTGCCAAGGAGAGGAACATAGGAACAGGAGTAGGTCATTCAGCCCCTCGAGCCTGTTCTGCCAGGTACTGAGATCATGGCTTATCTGTAGCTCAACTCCATTTACCTGCCTTATCACTGGACACTCTTACCTAATAAAAATCTGTCAATCTCAGTATTGGAAATTTTAATTAGTCCCCAGCATCCACAGCCTTTTGGGAGAGAGAGTTCCAGATTTCCACTACTCTTTGTGTGGAAGAAGTGCCTCCTGATTCAACACTCTTGAATAGCCTGACTCTAATTTTAAGATTCTGCCTCCTTGTTTTGAATTCTGACACCAGAGGAAATAGTCTCTCTGTATCTACTCTATCGAATCCTTTATAATTTTAAACTCCTTCAGTGTCAGCCATGGCTCAGAGGGCAGCGCTCTCACCTCCGAGTCAGAAGGTTATGGGTTCAAGCTCCACTCCAGCACAAACTCCAGGCTGAGACTCCCAGTGCAGTACTGAGGGAGCGCTGCATTGTCCGAGGTGCCGTCTTTCAGATGGGACGTTAAACCGAGGCCCCGTCTGCTCTCCCAGGATCCCACTGCACTATTTCAAAGAAGAGCAGGGGAGTTCTCCCCGGTGTTCTGGCCAATATTTATCCCTCAACCAAGATCACTAGAAACAGATTATCTGGTCATTATCACATTGCTGTTTGTGGCAGCTTGCTGTGCACAAATTGCCTCCCACGCCTCCTACATTACACCAGTGGCTACACTCCAAAAGTACTTCACTGGTTTTCAAGTGCTTTGGGATGCCCTGAGGCTGTGAAAGGCGCTGTATAAATGCAACTTCTTTATTTCGACAGAATTCCGAACTGGAACGATTTACAACAAGTTGCATTTATATAGCGCGTTCAACATAGTAAAATGTCCCAAGGCACTTTACAGGAGCGTTATCAAACAAAATTGACACTGAGAAACATAAGGAGATATTGGGACACATGTTAGGTATTAAGGAGCGTCTTAAAGGAGGAGAGAGAGGTGGAGAGGTTTAGGGAGGGAATTCCAGAGTTTAGGGCCTAGGCAGCTGAAGGCACGGCCGCCAGTGGGGGAGCGATTAAAATCGGGGGTGTGCAAGAGGTCAGAATTGGAAGAGAGCAGAGTTCTCGGGGGGTTGTGGGGCTGGAGAAGGTTACAGAGATAGGGAGGGGCGAAGCCAGGGAGGGATTTCAAACAAGGATGAGAATTTTAAAATGGAGGCGTTGCCGTCAAGGGCGCCAATGTAGGTCAGCGAGCACAGGGGTGATGAGTGAGCGGGACTTGGTGCGATTTCAGGTACGGGCAGCAGAGCTCCGGATGAGTTCAAGTTTATGGAGGGTGGAAGATGGAAGGCCGGCCAGGAGAGCGTTGGGTGGCCAAGTCTAGAGGTAACAAAGGCATGGATGAGCTGAGGCAGGGGCAGAGTCGGGCGAGGTTACAGATTTTACATTGACATTTATACAGCGTTTTGACATAACAAAACATGGCAAAGCACTTCACAAAGGAGAGTAGCAACACGGAGCAGGGGCAGGAGAGGGAGCGGAGGGGACCGAATGTACAGGCAAAACGAGAAATAGTGAGGATGTGGCAGAGCCACCAAGGGACTCTTATATCAATGTACATAATTATCTGTAACAGAATGAATCTGTACCTGTATTCGTTTTACTACATGTAAATAGCGCGGTCCCTAGAGGGTTAAGACCAAACACGATGATGTCACCACGTGGGTCACGTGACGTTCCCAACGGCGGGAAACGTGATGCAGGAGCTCCCTCTCTCAGTCCTCGTGGAGCCAGCATTGAGCATAGACCTGTTTGTTAGTTCTCCTGCGTTTGATTGTTACTTCTGCAAAACAGTATTAAACTTCGTTTGGTTAACAGACTGACTCGATCTCAGTCTTTTGATTAGGAATCTGACAATTCCTACAGTGATGACCCCGAACTTTCGCGAACGATCTTTGCGGAGGAAGCGACGTGCAACGAGATGATGGAAGCGTACGTGGTGGCTTTGAAGCTCCCTCAGTTCTGGGAACAACAGGCGGCCTCCTGGTTCGTGCAAGCGGAAGCTCAGTTTGAACTGCGAAACATCATGGCGGATCAGACCCGTTACCTCTACGTGGTCTCCGCACTCGACGGCTCCACGGCTTCAAGGATCATCAACCTGCTTGAAAACCCCCCGGTCGACAGCAAGTACAAAATGCTAAAAGCGCGGTTAATTCAGGTTTTCGGCCTCACGAAGGCGGAACGCGCACACCGTTTACTTACGCTGCCCGGGTTAGGCGACTCCAAGCCATCGGAGTTAATGTGCCAGATGCTCACACTCCTTCACTCCGAACCGCAATGCTTCCTCTTTCGAGAGTTGTTTTTGAGCCAATTGCCCGAGCAGGTACAGGCAGCCCTCGCAAGATCGGATGCTACGGATTGCGTCGCACTTGCCGCTGAGGCAGACACCATTTATGCGGTCACTGCGCCGCCACGAGGCAACCCCCCCTCGTGGATCCCGCCCCGACGCCTCCATCGCCCGGCTTGTGCTTTTACCACGCCCATTTCGGCGCGAGAGCCAGATGCTGCCGGCCTCCCTGCAGTTTCACGCCTCAACCGAAGAAAAAACACCAGCGCCAAGTCCGGGAAAGGAAGCCCGAGCCTGAGGGATGTCCCACGGCCGCGATGGCGAGTGGCGATTCCGGGAAGCTCCTTTATATTACTGATTCCATCTCCGGCCGACGATTTTTATCCGACACAGGGGCGCAGTGTAGCATCATGCCCGCCTCCGTCCTCGACATCCAGACTGGGAGGCGTGGTTTTCCCCTCCAGGCCACCAACGGCGGTGCTATCCGTACTTTCGGTAAACGGCGAGCCAAGGTGTGTTTCGGCGGACAGCATTTTCAATGGGACTTCATCACCGCCAAAACCTCGCAAGCCATCCTCGGCGCAGATTCGACGCGGCCACTTTCAACTCCATCCCTTGTTTCCGCAGCACAGTTGTGTTGCACACAGTCTCCTGTGCTACGCCCGCACCTAATGAATTCACTCGCCTGCTCGGGGAATTTCCGGAGCTAACCAAGCCTACTTTCTCCTCATCCACCGGCAAACACGGCGTGGAGCACCACATCGCAATGACCGGCTTTCCGGTTTACGCATGAGCTCGCCGCCTGGAACTCCTCAAACTCGTGGCCGCTAAGGCAGAATCCGCCGCAATGGAGCAGTTGGGGATTATTCGCCAGTCGAATAGTCCCTGGTCCTTGCCACTCCATATCGTCCCGAAACCCGGTGGCGGATGGCGGCCATGCGGTGACTACCGACCCCTTAATGACGTTACAACTCCCAATCGGTGCCCAATACCGCATATACAGGATTTCTCCGCGCATTTGGCGGGAAAGTCAATATTCTCGAAGGTCGACCTCGTACGGGGGTACCATCAAGTGCCGGTACACCCCCAAGACATCCAAAAGACGGCGGTCATTACTTCTTTTGGCCTCTTCCAGTTCCTCCGGATGCCGTTTGGGCTTAAGAATGCGGCGCAGGCGTTTCAGCGTCTGATGGATTCAGTGCTCCGGGACCTTCCCTTTTTATTCGTCTACCTTGACGATATTCTGATCGCCAGCTCCACCAAAGAGGAACACATCTGCCAGTTGTGCACCCTGTTTCGCCGCCTCCATCAGCATCGTTTCATAATCAACCCAGCCAAATGTCAGTTCGGCCAACCACATATCGACTTCTCGGGCCACCGCATCACTTCGGAGGGTGCGATGCCGCTTCAGTCGAATGTAGAGGTGATTACAGTTTTCCCATGGCCGCAGTCCACCAAGGACCTCCAGGAGTTCCTGGGTATGGTAAATTTTTACCACCGTTTCGTTCCCAGGGCTGCTCAACTTATGCAACCACTCTACGAGGCTCTCAGGGGAAAGCCGGGTAAAGGGCCCGTGGTTTGGACGCCCGAGATGGACTGCGCCTTCAGCGACATGAAGACCGCTCTTGCAAACGCAACTATGTTGGCACACCCACTGCCGGGTGCCACTTTCGCTCTCACGACCGACGCTTCGGACTACGCCATAGGCGCCGTGCAAGAACAGTGGGTCGGCGGCATGTGGCAGCCACTGGCGTTTTTTAGTCGCCAACTACGACGTAATGAGCGCAAATACAGCACGTTTGACAGGGAGTTGTTGGCGCTGTTTCTGGCTATCCGCCATTTTCCATTTTTATTAGAGGGGTGTCACTTCACCGCGTTCGTGGATCACAAGCCACTGACGTTTGCTATGGCCAAGACCGCCGAACCGTGGTCGGCTCGACAGCAGCGACAACTTACCTTTATTTCGGAGTTTACTACCGACATCCAGCACGTGGCCGGAAAGGACAACGTGGTGGCTGATTGTCTTTCGCGTGCGACCGTCCAAGCCGTTCAGCTGGGGATCGACTATTCCGAACTGGCTGCCGACCAAGCCACCAATCCAGAAACACAGGCGTTCCGTTCCGACTCAACCTGCCTCCAGCCAGCAGATGTGCAGTTCCACTCAGCATACACCTCCGTGCTCTGTGACGTCTCCTTGGGGGATCCCCGCCCGATCGTTCCGACCTCCTGGCGTCGCAAAGTTTTCAATGCCATACACGGACTTTTGCATCCTGGTGCGAAGGCATCTCAAAGATTACTGGCATCTAAATTCGTCTGGAGAGGGATGCGTAAAGATGTTTGTGACTGGGCTAACACCTGCGCCGTGTGTCAAAAATCTAAGGTTCAACGACATGTAAAAGCCCCCTTGGCCACTTTCGAAGTGCCAGAACGCCGTTTCGACCATGTCCACGTAGACCTCGTTGGGCCGCTTCCGCCGTCACAAGGGTTCACACACCTCCTGACCATGGTTGACCGCACTACAAGATGGCCAGAGGCGGTTCCTTTGGCGTCTACTACCTCCGCTGATGTCGCCAGGGCTTTTATCTCCTCGTGGGTCGCCCGTTTCGGTGTCCCATCAGATATTTCGTCCGACCGCGGTCCACAGTTTTCGTCTGAACTTTGGAAAGCTGTAGCCTCAGGTTTGGGCACCAAGCTCCATCACACCACGGCCTACCGCCCGCAGGCGAACGGGTTGTGTGAGCGTTTCCATCGGTCGCTAAAAGCGTCGCTAAGGGCCACCCTTCAGGGCACTGCATGGGTAGATCGACTCCCGTGGGTTCTGCTTGGTTTGCGCACGGCGCCTAAAGAAGACCTGCAGTCATCTTCCGCGGAACTGGTGTACGGCCAGCCACTCCGGGTGCCGGGTGATTTCTTGCCATCGCCAACTAAGCCGTGGTCCGCGGCTGATCAACTCAGCACCCACCGAGAAACGGCCAACTCCTTTAAGCCGATTCCGATGTCGCACCACGGCCTTCCTTCCTCTCATATTCCAACGGAGTTAAGGCAGGCCGAGTTTGTCTTCGTTCGCCATGATGCCCATCGCGGTCCACTCCAGCCTCCTTATACGGGCCCCTTCCGGGTGCGGGAGGCTGGCGACAAGAGTTTTTTGGTCGACATCGGGGACAAACCCGACTACATTTCGATTGACCGCCTCAAGCCCGCGCACCTGGACCTCAACCGGCCGGTTGAAACTGCACAGCCACCACACCGTGGTCGACCGCCCGCTGCTACTACGTCCGAACGGATCGTTCCACCTGTCAGCCCATCTACCGCTCCACAAATTCCTCTCCGGGAATATAGGAGTCGTTCGAACAGACTTGTCCGACCTCCTCTTCAATTGACTTTCACTATTAAAGATAATTCTGGGGGGGCGCATGTGGCAGAGCCACCAAGGGACTCTTACATCAATGTACATAATTATCTGTAGCAGAATGAATCTGTACCTGAATTCGTTTTACTACATGTAAATAGCGCGGTCCCTAGAGGGTTAAGACCAAACGCGATGACGTCACCACGTGGGTCACGTGACGTTCCCAACGGCGGGAAACGTCATGATGTCATGACGTCAGAGGGAGGAGCTCTCTCTCTCAGTCCTCGTGGAGCCAGCATTGAGCATAGACCTGTTTGTTAGTTCTCCTGCGTTTGATTGTTACTTCTGCAAAACAGTATTAAATTCGTTTGGTTGACAGACTGACTCAATCTCAGTCTTTTGATTAGGAATCTGACAATTCCTACAAGGAGACATTTAAAGATGGAGGGAAGAAAGAAGGATTAAAAGGGAGGGGTTTCAGGGAGGTTGTCCCGAAGACTATATCATTGTCACAGTAATGCCACTGATGGATTGAGCTGTGATTTACTGAAACATTGCAAAATAGTAAAACAGAAACTAAAATCTCTTCACATGTTTAGCAATCTAAATCAGAGCAGAATATTTTGCATAATACAGTTTTTAAGGAGATTTTTTCAGTGTGCATTCTCTAAAGCACCTTGAATCACCCTGTATAAAGGAACCTCTGTGCACTTTCTCCACAGCCTCCTGTGCATCGACTTCAGTCTGCGGCAGTGAGCATGCTGTCTTACAGGGAGACGTGTGCCCGGGAGCATCGAGGCATAGAGTACAAAAGCAAGGATGTTATGGTGAACCTTTATAAATCACTGGTTAGACCCCAACTGGAGTATCGTGTTCAATTCTGGGCCCCACACTTTAGGGGGGAAATGGCGGAGGGCACCAGGTGTATATGATGCCACGTGGAATAGAAAGGGTTAATCTGGAGCATTATTTCACATTAACCCATGAGAGCAGGACAAGGAGACACGGGTACAAACTGGGAAATGGCAGGTTCAGGACTGACAACAGAAAGCCCTTCACACACAGAGTGAACAACACACAGTGGCCTCTGGGTAGGGAAGAGGAGGCAGGAACTCTGCAGTTAAATAGTGCGATAGGGGCGAGGTCATAGGTTTCATTGGAAGAGGTAGATGGGCTGAATGGCCTCCCTTGGCCATCATGGTCTTTGTGATATCACAAAATGGACATGTCTAACACACCCATTTCAACAGCACGATCACCCTCGGTTCACACATACCACCCATTACCTCAAATCACAGTCTCTTTGACCCATCCAGCCAGTTCCACTGCTTCGCCCCTTCCACCCCAAGCACACGCAGCTCTTCCTCATCCGATAACATCCCATTGCCACCTGCCGTCAATGCTTTATTGGGAATTCTAAAACCATCCAGTGGGAATGACGTGTTCATAGAATCATAGAAACTTATGACACAGAAGGAAGCCATTCGGCCCATCGTTTCTGTCCCAGCTGAAATAGAGCTATCGAGCCTAATCCCACTTTCCAGCTCTTGGTCCGTAGCCCTGTAGGTTACGACACTTCAACTGCATATCCAAGCACTTTTTTAATGTAATGAGGCTTTCTGCCTCTATAACCCTTTCAGGCATTGCATTCCAGACCCCCACCACTCTTGGGTGAAAAAGATTCTCAACTCCCCTCTAATACTTCTACCAATTACTTTAAATCTATGCCCCCTGGTTATTGACCTCTCTTCTAAGGGAAATAGGTCCTTCCTATTCACTTTATCGGGGCCCCTCATAATTTTATACACCTCAGTCACGTCTCCCCTCAGCCTCCTCTGTCCCAAAGAAAACAACCCCAGCCTGTCCAATCTTTCCTCATAGCTAAAATTCTCCAGTCCCGGCAACATCCTGGTAAATTTCCTCCGTATGCTCTCTAGTGCAATCACATCCTTCCTGTAATGTGGTGACCAGAACTGTACACATTATTCTAGCTGTGGCCGAACTAGTGTCGAGCTTCCAGTCGCCTGTCATTTTAATTCACCGCTCCATTCCCACTCAGACCTCACCGTCCTTGGCCTCTTGTATTGTTCCACGGAAGCTCAACGTAAACTCGAGGAACAGCACCTCATCTTCCGATTAGGCACTTTGCAGGCTTCCGGACTCAATATCGAGTTCAACAATTTCAGATCATAACCTCGGCCCCTATTTCATTTTTTCTTGTAATTTTTCCACTCCTTTTCCCCCCCCGCCTTTCCTTTTGTTTCTGTCTCACACCTGGCAGCTATCTCTTGCCCTGCCAGTACACTTTACACCTAATCTCAGCCTATTACCATCTCGTCTAGCTCTTTTGTTTCTTTCACTTCTTTTGTCCGATCGCAGCCCTGCCTTCGATCTAGTTTCTTTTCTTTCCAGTTTTGAAGAAGGGTTCAACCCGAAACGTCAACTCAAATTTCACTCCACAGATGTTGCCTGACCTGCTGAGTTTTCCAGCATTTTCTGTTGTTATTTCGGATTTCCAGCATCTGCAGTATTTTGCTATCGTACTGTATGCCTACATATTTGCTCTTCTATCTATCTCTGACTATTTGGGGTCTATAGTACAGTCCCAGCAGTGTGATTGGCCCTTTTTTGTATTTCAGTTCAACCCATACAGCCTCATTTGATGATCCTTCTAACATATCATCCCTCCTCACAGCTGTAATTGTTTCTTTAACCAATATTATGACACCCCTCCTTTTTTTTATCCCCCTCTCTATCTCATTTGAAAATCCTGTAACCAGGAATGTTGAGCTGCCATTCCTGCCCTTCTTTCAGCCATGTCTCAGTAATAGCTATGATATCATACTTCCAAGTGTCTATCTGTGCCCTCAGCTCATCTACCTTATTCCCTATACTCCATGCATTGAAGTATATAACATTAAGCACTGCCAAACCCTTTTCTTGTCTATTTCCTAGCCTTTCTTTCCTCTGCCTTCCAAGTTAACTTTCTAATTTTCTGCCTTAAATTCCAACTTTGCTTCCCTCCTTTCTGAAAACACTCTCAGGTTGACATTCCTCTGCCAAGCTAATTTAAACCCTCCCCAACAGCACTGGCAAACCGCCCCATGAGGATATTGTTCCAGGCCCTGTTGAGGTGCAACCCATTTGGTTTTTACAAGGCCCACGTCCCCCAGAACTGGTCCCAATGCCTCAGGAATCTAAAGCCCTCCCTCCTGCACCATCTCTCCAACCACACATTCATCTGCTCTATCCTCGTATTTCTGTACTCACTAGCACATGGCACCGGGAGTAATCCGGAGATTGCTACCTTTGAGGTCCTGCTTATTAATCTCTTTCCTAGCTCCCTAAAATCTGCTTGCAGGACCTCATCCCTCTTTCTACGTATGTCATTGGTACTGAGATGGACCACAACATCTGGCTGTTCACCCTCCCCCCCTCAGAATGTCCTGCTGCCGCTCAGTGACATCCTTGACCCTGGCACCAGGGAGGCAACATAATATTCTGGAATAGTGTGCAGTGGAAGAAAGAACCTACGACAGTGAATATCTACAAACCCAAAGAGATCTGTATAAAAGCCCTCAGTCTGAGAGCAGGTTTAGGGCAGGAATGCCTGATGGACCCCTCAAGGTCCTCAGTTCAGGGCATTGCCATTTAAACCCATCATCTAAAAACAGAAGTGTGTGTCCATCAGAAAATATTTATAAAATAACAACAGAAAATGCTGGAAAAACTCAGCAGGTCAGGCAACATCCGTGGAGAGAAATTTGAGTTGATGTTTCGGGTTGGACCCTTCTTCAAAACTGGAAAGAAAAGAAACTAGATCGAAGGCAGGGCTGCGATCGGACAAAAGAATAAAAGAAAGTAATGAAGATGAACAAGGTTGAAGAGCCAAACGGAGATCCCGTCGAAGAGAAGAACTTCTTCAAGGTAGGCATTCCTAGAAGAGGTGTGGCAGTGAACCAAACACTAGTACGATAGCAAAATACTGCAGATGTTGGAAATCTGAAATAACAACAGAAAATGCTGGAAAAACTCAGCAGGTCAGGCAACATCCGTGGAGAGAAATTTGAGTTGACGTTTCGGGTTGGACCCTTCTTCAAAACTGGAAAGAAAAGAAACTAGATCGAAGGCAGGGCTGCGATCGGACAAAAGAATAAAAGAAAGTAATGAAGATGAACAAGGTTGAAGAGCCAAACGGAGATCCCGTCGAAGAGAAGAGCAGAACTTCTTCAAGTTAGGCATTCCTAGAAGAGGTGTGGCAGTGAACCAAACACTAGTACGATAGCAAAATACTGCAGATGTTGGAAATCTGAAATAACAACAGAAAATGCTGGAAAAACTCAGCAGGTCAGGTCCAACCCGAAACATCAACTCAAATTTCTCTCCACGGATGTTGCCTGACCTGCTGAGTTTTTCCAGCATTTTCTGTTGTAATTTCAGATTTCCAACATCTGCAGTATTTTGCTATCGTACAGAAAATATTTATAGTTGTGGTTTATCAGAGAAACACTGCAAGCGCAGCAAGAGGAACTGAGTGAGGCAAAAAGTCCCATTTCTCTAACAGCCTCTCACACGTTCTTCAAAGACAAGAAGTTCATCCAGCTGGTGACATGGAGCTAGACAATTGTCAAAATCTCAGTGATTTTTATTCTGATCAACTAATAGGAGGCAGAGGAAAACAGGAGTTGAAGCCAGGTACACATCAGTGATCTGATCATTATTGTAGAGTTTATTCAGTTTGAGTTAATTAGTTCGAATTCATTAACACCTTCAGATCAATTAACAACAGTGAAAAGGTCATTTCTCATTGGTTGGGGAGCGTGTTGTTAGGAAATTCCACTTCTTCAGAAAAACTGATGGATTTAGATCTGAACAGTGAAATAAAGCAGTGGGGCCAGAAACCCCCCGTGACCATCCCTTTAACTGATGGTGTTGTTAGCACACAGCGAAATAAAGCAGTGGGGTCAGAAACCCCCCGTGACCATCCCTTTAACTGATGGTGTTGTTGGCTCACACTGAAATCTGTGAAGAAGGTGATGATGTAAAGATGCTGGATGAAGGATGGTGAAATGTTGAAGAAATGGTGAGGACAGAGGGGTGAGATGAACGAATGGTATTTATTCCTTGTACCCTGCAGATTACCTGAGTAAATGATATTTTGTGCCTGTTGTTTGTAACTGTCCATAACTTGCATCACTTCAGTTTCCGGCCCAGTTTAGATCTCTAACCTGCTGTTGATGAATGTTCTTAAATTGAAGAAATGTGTGTTCGAGAGGCCCAATAGTGCAAAGTTTCAAACATTCCAGTGTTGACAACAACACTCGGCTCCTCTGCCTCCTCTCCAGGTCCAAATGAGAAAAGGTTTGGAGCCTTTTTCACAAGACGGTTCCCTCTAATCCTTTCAGTGATGACTTTCTCTTACACTTTGCAGAAACTGGTGTCCGATCAGCAGAGCCTGTCGGAGGAAAACGGTCACCTCTGGTCATCTACATTCTCCTGGGTCTCTCCATCCTGCTGTCTGTAGTGGTTCTTGGCACTGCAGTTATACTGTGTAAGTTTTGTGATATTTGAAACTATGGAATTTACTGTTGTGAATTCTGCAATGATAGTTAACAAAGCTAATTCAGAGCTGTGCATCAATTAGCATGCATTAATAATGTAGGTATCGGGCCAGAACTTGCTGAAACTATAACTGTGTGAAAAAAGCACGCCATTATTAACGTACAAATTGTCCGACATCTTGTGGCAAGGAAGAGATACCCTGTGAATTGCGAATCACCACAAGTTGCTGGACGATTTGTGCCGCTCCGCCATTAGCCTCGCGAAAACGGTATCTCGCCCTTAACCTCCCCGTGAGTTTCCTGAAGTTGCTGCATTTGCACATTAATTGTCCATTAAACTCTGCTCAGAAAATTAAGTCTAGTAATTAACAGCATAGGTACCCTTTAAACAATGCAATATTTGTTAATGAGTGCCAGTCAACCTCCCTGGCCCAGAAAGTGAACAATTAAATGTGTGGAATCTCATTCCTTCAGGTACTGAATTGCTGTTGGAGATTTTAAAAATGTAAAATTTAAAAACATTTTTTCCCACTTTTCCTTCCTGCCTCTTTCTTCTCTCTCTCTTAATTCAATCTTTTGTTGGCATTGAATTCACCCTCTTCTCAGTCATTCCTAGTTCATTTCTCAGTCCCTACATTTCATTGATTAAGGAGTTAGACTGTTGGTCCTGTCATTCACTAAGGCCCATGATGGCCCTTCGCCGCACCGCTCTCAGCTCGAACGTCCAGCAAATTACAGCGCAAAAAACCTTTGAGCTGAAGGGGGCAGGAAAAAGTCTAACTAAAGGCTAACATCGCAAGATGCCCCACTCCAGCAAGATTTGGCCCAATATTAATTCAGTAGTGGGACTGGGGATCAGTATTATTAAAACTGGACAGCGTGGGCAGGACACATAATAACACCTTATAGAAAATACAGGCTCACTGATCTAATAACAACAAAAACCACAACTTGTATTTATATAGTGCCTTTAATGTAGTAAAATGTCCCAAGGTGCTTCACAGAAGTATTATAAGACAAAAAATGTGACACCAACCACATAAGGAGAAATTAGGGCAGGTGACCAAAAGCTTGGTCTAAGAGCTAGGTTTTAAGGAGCGTCTTAAAGGAGGAAAGAGAGGTAGAGAGGCAGAAAGGTTTAGAGAGGGAATTTCAGAGCTTAGGGCCCAGGCAACAGAAGGCACGGCCACCGATGGTTGAGCGGTTATAATCAGGGATGCTCAAGAGGGCGTTAGAGGAGCGCAGATATCTCGGGGGGTTGTGGGGCTTGAGGAGATTACAGGGATAGCGAGGAGCGAGGCCCTGGAGGGATTGAAAACCAGGATGAAAATTTTGAAATCAAGGCATTGCTTAACCGGGAGCCAATGTAGGTCAGCGAGCGCAGGGCTGATGGGTGAACGGGACTTGGTGCGAGTTAGGACATGGGCAGCCGAGTTTTGGATGACCTCAAGTTTACATAGGGTAGAATGTGGGAGGCCAGCCAGGAGTGTATTGGAATAATCAAGTCTAGAGGTAACAAAGGCATGGATGAGCTGGAAAGGTCGAGAGAAGTGGTGGTGAGGTAGAGGTGGGTGTCGTCAGCGTACATGTGGAAATTGACGCTGTGTTTTTAGATGATGTCACTAAGGGGCAGCATGTAGATGAGAAATAGGAGGAGGCAAGGATAGATGCTTGGGGGACTCCAGAGGTAACGATGCGGGAGTGGGAAGAGAAGCCATTGCAGGTGATTCTCTGGCTACGATTAGATAGATAAGAATGGAACCAGGCAAGTGCAGTCCCACCCAGCTGGATGACGGTGGAGAGGCTTTGGAGAAGGATGGAGTGGTCAACTGTGTCAAAGGCTGCAGACAAGTCAAGAAGGATGAGGAGGGATAGTTTACCTTTGTCACAGTCATAGGATTTCATTTGTCACTTTGATGAGAGCTATTTCGGTACTGTGGCAGGGGCGGAAACCTGATTGGAGGGATTCAAACGTGGAGTGCTGGGAAAGATGGTCACGGATTTAGGAGGCGACAATAGGTTCAAGGACTTTGGAGAGGAAAAGGAGGTTGGCGATGGGACGGTAGTTTGCAAGGACAAAGGGGTCAAGGTTTTTTTGAGGAGAGGGGTGATAACGCCAGATTTGAGGGAGAGGGGGACAGTACCTGAGGAGAGAGAACCGTTAACAATATCAGCTAACATGGGAGCTAATAAAGGAAGTTGGGTGGTCAGCAGTTTGGTGGGAATAAGGTTGGGGAAGCAGCAAGTGGGTCGCATGGACAAGATGCACATGGAGAGGTCAAGAGGGGAGATCTGAGAGA
Source organism: Somniosus microcephalus (assembly GCF_052327205.1). Lineage (NCBI taxonomy): Eukaryota > Metazoa > Chordata > Chondrichthyes > Squaliformes > Somniosidae > Somniosus > Somniosus microcephalus. The sequence goes on along the minus strand of NC_141017.1, from coordinate 10,029,978 downwards.
AATGGGAAAAAGATACTAGTTCAGGGCTAGGGCAGTGGGGAACTTTAGAGGAACCATCTTAGCTCCTTCAAGTGCAAGGGACACAAATTGAGCATATCTGGCCCACAACTAGTTTAGCCATCCATCACCAGATCTGGCGGGCCTGCATCAAGTGCTATCGGACCTCACTCTCCGCTGCCAAAGCCGCCCAATAATCCAGGATCACCCTGAATGGCATAGACAACCCGGCTTCTTTTCTCCACTATCAACCATCTCCTGAAACCCCTCTCCCATGCCCGCTCCATCCTCACATGCAACAACCAGTACGAAGAGCTCATGGATTTCTTTGTCATTAAGATTGAGACCATCTGTTCAGCTGCCTCTGCTGCTTCCGCACCTCCCCTAGCACACCGGGCCAAACCTGCCCCCAGGCTCTTCCCTTACTGAGTGCTAATCCTGTGTCTTTGTCTAGTTTCTCTCCTATCTCCCCTGCTGCACTCTCTCATCTCAGCTTGTCTATGAGACCCATCCCCTGCTCTCTTGACACCCTTCCCACCAAACTGCGGACCACCCAACTTCCCTTCCTGCCGCCATGCTAATTGACATAAATTATTCCCTCTCTGCATGTACTGACCATCTATCAAAACTGCTCTTGAGAGACCTGCAGCTGGACAGCAGAGAGGGGAGCAAAAGAGAGGGAGAAGCAAAGGGGTGAGCAGCAGAGGGGGCGCTGCACAGATAGGGGGCAGCAGAGGGTGCGCTGCACAGAGAGGGGGCAGCAGAGGGGGCGCTGCACAGAGAGGGGGCAGCAGAGGGGGCGCTGCACAGAGAGGGGGCAGCAGAGGGGGCGCTGCACAGAGAGGGGCAGCAGATGGGGCGCTGCACAGAGAGGGGGCAGCAGAGGGGGCACTGCACAGAGAGGGGGCAGCAGAGGGGGCGCTGCACAGAGAGGGAGCAGCAGAGGGGGCGCTGCACAGAGACGGGGCAGCAGATGGGGCGCTGCACAGAGAGGGGGCAGTAAGGGGGGTGCTGCACAGAGAGGGGGCAGCAAAGGGGGTGCTGCACAGAGAGGGGGCAGCAGAGGGGGCGCTACACAGAGAGGGGGCAGCAGAGGGGGCGCTGCACAGAGAGGGGGCAGCAGAGGGGGCGCTGCACAGAGAGGGGGCAGCAGAGGGGGCGCTGCACAGAGAGGGGGCAGCAGATGGGGCGCTGCACAGAGAGGGGGCAGCAAAGGGGGCGCTGCACAGAGAGGGTGCAGCAGATGGGGCGCTGCACAGAGAGGGGGCAGTAAAGGGGGCGCTGCACAGAGAGGGGGCAGCAGAGGGGACGCTGCACAGAGAGGGGGCAGCACAGAGAGGGGGCAGCAGAGGGGATGCTGCACAGAGAGGGGGCAGCAAAGGGGGTGCGGGGCAGCAGAGGGGGAGCTGCACAGAGAGGGGGCAGCAGAGGGGGCGCTGCACAGAGAGGGGGCAGTTAAGGGGGCACTGCACAGAGAGGGTGCAGCAGAGGGGGCGCTGCACAGAGAGGGGCAGCAGAGGGGGCGCTGCACAGAGAGGGGGCAGTAAAGGGGGCGCTGCACAGAGAGGGGGCAGCAAAGGGGGCACTGCACAGAGAGGGGGCAGCAGAGGGGGCGCTGCACACATAGGGGGCAGCAGAGCGGGCGCTGCACAGAGAGAGGGCAGCAGAGGGGGCGCTGCACAGAGAGGGGGCAGCAGAGGGGGCGCTGCACAGAAAGGGGGCAGCAGAGGGGCGCTGCACAGAGAGAGGGCAGCAGAGGGGGCGCTGCACAGAGAGGGGGCAGCAGAAGGGGCGCTGCACAGAGAGGGGGCAGCAGAGGGGGCGCTGCACAGAGAGAGGGCAGCAGAGGGGGTGCTGCACAGAGAGGGCGGCAGAGGGGGCGCTGCACAGAGAGGGCAGCAGAGAGGGTGCTGCACAGAGAGGGGGCAGCACAGGGGGCGCTGCACAGAGAGGGGGCAGCAGAGGGGGCGCAGCACAGAGAGGGGGCAGCAGAGGGGGTGCTGCACAGAGAGAGGGCAGCTCACAGGGGCGCTGCACAGAGAGGGGGCAGCTCACAGGGGGCACTACCCACGACACAGGGCATACAGGCCGAGGCTGAGTTTCCTTGACATGTCCGAACAGCAGTGTTTCAGGAGGCTCAGGTTGTCATGTCAGGTGGTGGCAGACATCTGCAGCCTCCTAGAAGAAGACCTGCTCCCTTCTGGACCTGGTTGGCCACCAGTGGCTGTAAAAGTGACCACAACCCTCAACCTTTTTGCCTCCGGATCCTTCCAGGACACGACCGGAGACATATCCAGGATCTCCCAGTCGGCAGCCCAACAATATATAAGAGAGGTGAGTGATGGCCTGTTTGCCAAGGCTGGCAATTGTGTCGACATCACCTGAGGTGAGGCTAGTCAGAATGAGCGGACACTCGGGTTTGTATCTCTGGCTGGCTTCCCACAGGTGCAGGGCATCATCGACTGCACGCACGTTGCAATCCGTGCACCCCAGATCAACCGGGAGTATTCGTCAACCACAAGGGCTTCCAATCCATCAATGTGCAGCTGCTGTGCAACCGCAAGGTTCCCGGGGAGCTGCCATGGTGCTTTCATCCTGCGGTAGTCCAAGCTCTCTGATGTCTTTGGAGCTGCAAGCAGACTTAAGGCATGGCTGCTAGGAGACAAAGGTTACCCACTTCAAACTTGGCCGATGACACCCGTGAAAACCCACCAATGAAGCCCAAGAGCAGTACAACAAAAGCCATATGACAACCAGATGTGTCACTTAGCAAGCAATCGGCATGCTCTAGATGCGCTTCAGGTGCCTGGACACATCTGGAGGCGCCCTTCATTATGCACCAGCCAGGGTGTCCAGAATGATCGTGGTGTGCTGCGCTCTGCACATCATTGCGCAGGATAGGCTCCACAGGAGGAACAAGGCGCTGAGTGCACACCATCTACAGGTGGATCCGAGGAGGAAGAGGAGCAGGAGCAAGAGGAATATGGCAACCCCAATGCAGCACCAGCCACTCACATTGCTGTCCGGGTGCCAGGGATTCCCTTATGGCTGTAAGGTTCAGTTAGATGCCAGCACTGGACCGATGTAGCAATCACACCCAACAGCCACTCTCCTCGCTCCTCTCCTCAATCCCACTAAAACAAAGCAGTTCTATAGACAACCAATCACCTATTACACATCCATTGATCTGTCATCCTATTTAAGGTATCCAGAGACGTTGTGATCAAGGGCTGCATGGTCTCATTTGATTGCTGTGATTGATGTTCCATGAGGAATTGTACTCACCCTTCCTGACCTGGTTAGGTCATTATAGCGCTTCCTGCACTGAATCCAGGAACGTGGCACAATGCTCCTGCTGCTCACTTCCTGGGCCACCTCCAGCCAGGCCTCCTTTGTGCCAGCAGCAGGTTTCTTCTTCCCATTGCTGGCGAAGAGGATCTCTCTCCGGCTCCTGACAGCATTCAGCAGTACATCGAGCGATGCATTATTAAAGTGGGACGCAGCCTTTGAGCGTCCTGAGTCCATTTGTACAATGGCTGTCTCTGGGCAAAAACTCCCAACTCCTCCAAATTCCATCTTTGAAATGGACCTTTAAATACTCGAGTTGAGATTATGTCAGGCAGGTCCGCACCACGCCCGGTGCCGCGCATTCGATGTCAAACCCGGAAGTAAAATGATAATGAGGTAGCCATGTTAAAATTCCACAGACAGAGATGCTGAAATTCCTTCCTGATTTCCCACCCGACATTGCACATCCCGCTCCAAACACACCGCGGAGTTATTATTGGGGCCATTGTCTCAGGCTGATCCAAAATGTTCCAAACCTCAGCATTCTATTGGACCCCGACTTTAGCTTCCAACCCCATATCCTTTCCATCGCGAAGACTGCCTACTTCCACTTCCGTAACATCACCCACCATGTGCTGCTGAAACCCTCATCCATGCCTCTGTCCCCTCCAGACTCGGCTGTTCTCCTGCCCGGCCTCCAATGTTGCACTCTCCATAACCTTCAGCTCATCCAAATCTCTACTGCCCATATCGTGTCCCACATCCCAAGTCTCACTCACTCATCACCCCTGTCCTTACTGAACTACATTGGCTCCAGGTCCCCCAATCCATTCATGGCCCAGCCTTTCCCTATCTCTGTAACCTACTTCAGCCCTAAAACCTGAGCTTTCTCCTTGTCCTCCCTACAATTGTGTTGTGTGTTCAGAACTCTCAAAGGAATACACATCCTCACCTCGTGTGAGGAAACATCAAAGTCAACAGCAAGCAAGAATAATGATGGTGACGCGACCATTAGTCTATTCACGGTATCATTAAACTCCAAACTGGTATCAGAACAGCCTCTTAGCTGCCATTTGTGTACAAACTATTCTAACCTGTGCCACGGTGTGTTTCTGGGTTGAGAGCTAAAGCTGTCTTTCCATTTCAGTTCCACAGATGTTCAGTGAAATGAAAGCGTCATTGGCCAATTTCAAGATGGAACTTTCCCAGATAAAGAGTAACAGTAAGTGTTAAATGCCAGTCAGGATCTCCAGTTCAAAGGGCTCTCTAGTTTTTCAGATGGTCTGCTCATTCTTCGAGGATTGATCTCCAGTGCATTTCACACTGGAGTGTTTGGCTTGGTTCGAATTTTGAACCAATCAAGTATAAGTGGATTTGATTGGTTCACATTTCCCATGGGCCCATTATAAAAGCACTACAGATTTTTATGTTGTGAACACATTGGGGGAATTCCCAGAGAAGAAAATTAAATAGATAATAAATGAGTGTCCATGTACTGTACAATTAAAATCAATAGAATCTTACAGCACGGTAGGAGGTCATTCAGCCCATCACGTGTGCTGGCTCTCTGGGATTACAACAGTGACTGCACTTCAAAAGTACTTCATTGGCTGTAAAGCACTTTGAGACATCCGGTGGTCGTGAAAGGCACTGTATAAATAAAAGTCTTTCTTTTTTTCCGACATTATTTCTGGTTGGCCATTCCAGGTCTTAAAAACCGTTTGTATAAAACAATTCCTAACCTCTCCCTTCATTGTGTTGCTGATCATCTTCAAATCTTCAGTTGATGCCCTCCGGTTAGCAACCCACCAAACAATGGAAGCAGTTTTGTCTGTTTTGTCCTGTGAAAATCTCTCGTGTTCGAAAGCAAAATTGATCTTGTTCTACAAACAGTGCCACACGATCTCAAGTGTTGTTCCTCTTTCAGTTACAGGAACGTCTGAGGAGACAAGAAGCTCAGTCGCTGAACTTAGGACTGACATTTCACAGCTGAAGGAGAGTAAGTTTAATAACCATCAGGGAGACCTTTGATCTCCAATTATTCATACTGGAAACTATCAGAATGGTGACACTGGGATCAGGTGGATTGTAAATACTGCACAGATACTGATCACCGGCTCTGGTTACTACAGACATTTATATTGATGCACAGAGTGGGATTAAATGGAATGGAATGAACAGAGTGCTTTATTTGGGAGTTTGGAAGGAGTGGAAATTTGGAGAAGAGGGGGAAGGAGTTGCTGCTTGTTGCCTACGCTACTTGTAGTGCTTTGTGTTACAGGCAGATATTTAATTTCAGTACCCTTAACTTAATCTAGATCAAGAAAGTAGTCAAGAAACTACACTGTAAACTAAGTTACCTAAATACAAATTTATTAAATAAAACAAGGTCATATTGGGATGACAGTGTAGGTGGTGTGCCGCAACTGCAGCATGTGGGAGTTTGTGGAGAGCTTTGTGATCCCGGACAACCACATTTGCAGGAAGTGCCTGCATCTTGAGGAACTTCAGCTCAGAGTTTTTGAGCTGGAGTCTGAGGTACAGACATTGCGGGGCATCAGGGATGCGGAGAGTTACCTGGGTACTTTGATCCAAGAGGCAGTCACACCCCTTAGGTTAGATAGTGGTACAGGTCTGGTTAGTGGTCAGGGACAGGAGGGTGTGATTGCAACTCAGGCAGGTAAGGGAACTCCAGGTACAGTGCTGGAGGAGCCTCGGCCTTTGCCGTTGTCCAACAACTATGAGGTTCTTGCTCCCTGTGTGGATGAGGGAAAAGCCTGCAGGATGGATGAGCAAGCTGACCTGGGTGGGTAAGGCCTCCTGTGCCGACGCCTGTTGGCCCTTCTCCATCTGGCCATGACTGGCACTGGGGATGCTGCACAGAGAGGGGGCAGCAGATGGGGCGCTGCACAGAGAGGGGGCAGTAGAGGGGGCGCTGCACAGAGAGGGGCAGTAGAGGGGGCGCTGCACAGAGAGGGGGCAGCAGAGGGGGCGCTGCACAGAGAGGCGGCAGCAGAGGGGGCGCTGCACAGAGAGGGGGCAGCAGAGGGGGCACTGCACAGAGAGGGGGCAGTAAAGGAGGTGCTGCACAGAGAGGGGGCAGCAGAGTGGGCGCTGCACAGAGAGGGGGCAGCAGAGGGGGCGCTGCACAGAGAGGGGGCAGCAGAGGGGGCGCTGCACAGAGAGGGGGCAGCAGAGGGGGCGCTGCACAGAGAGGGGGCAGCAGAGGGGGCGCTGCACAGAGAGGGGGCAGCAGAGGGGGCGCTGCACAGAGAGGGGGCAGCAGAGGGGGTGCTGCACAGAGAGGGGGCAGCAGAGGAGGTGCTGCACAGAGAGGGGGCAGCTCACAGGGGGCGCTACCCTCGACACAGGACGTACAGGCCGAGGCTGAGTTTCCTTGACATGTCCGAACAGCAGTGTTTCAGGAGGCTCAGGTTGTCATGTCAGGTGGTGGCAGACATCTGCAGCCTCCTAGAAGAAGACCTGCTCCCTTCTGGACCTGGTTGGCCACCAGTGGCTGTAAAAGTGACCACAACCCTCAACCTTTTTGCCTCCGGATCCTTCCAGGACACGACCGGAGACATATCCAGGATCTCCCAGTCGGCGGCCCAACAATATATAAGAGAGGTGAGTGATGGCCTGTTTGCCAAGGCTGGCAATTGTGTCAACATCACCTGAGGTGAGGCTAGTCAGAATGAGCGGACACTCGGGTTTGTATCTCTGGCTGGCTTCCCACAGGTGCAGCGCATCATCGACTGCACACACGTGGCAATCCGTGCACCCCAGATCAACCAGGAGTATTCGTCAACCGCAAGGGCTTCCAATCCATCAATGTGCAGCTGCTGTGCAACCGCAAGGTTCCCGGGGAGCTGCCACGGTGCTTTCATCCTGCGGTAGTCCAAGCTCTCTGATGTCTTTGGAGCTGCAAGCAGACTTAAGGCATGGCTGCTAGGAGACAAAGGTTACCCACTTCAAACTTGGCCGATGACACCCGTGAAAACCCACCAATGAAGCCCAAGAGCAGTACAACAAAAGCCATATGACAACCAGATGTGTCACAATCGGCATGCTCAAGATGCGCTTCAGGTGCCTGAACAGACCTGGAGGCGCCCTTCATTACGCACCAGCCAGGGTGTCCAGAATGATCGTGGTGTGCTGCGCTCTGCACATCATTGCGCAGGATAGGCTCCACAGGAGGAACAAGGCGCTGAGCGCACACCATCTACAGGTGGATCCGAGGAGGAAGAGGAGCAGGAGCAAGAGGAATATGGCAACCCCAATGCAGCACCAGCCACTCACATTGCTGTCCGGGTGCCAGGGATTCCCTTATGGCTGTAAGGTTCAGTTAGATGCCAGCACTGGACCGATGTAGCAATCACACCCAACAGCCACTCTCCTCGCTCCTCTCCTCAATCCCACTAAAACAAAGCAGTTCAAAAACAACCAATCACCTATTACACATCCATTGATCTGTCATCCTGTTTAAGGTATCCAGAGACGTTGTGATCAAGGGCTGCATGGTCTCATTTGATTGCCGTGATTGATGTGCCATGAGGAATTGTACTCACCCTTCCTGACCTGGTTAGGTCATTATAGCGCTTCCTGCACTGAATCCAGGAACGTGGCACAATGCTCCTGCTGCTCACTTCCTGGGCCACCTCCAGCCAGGCCTCCTTTGTGCCAGCAGCAGGTTTCTTCTTCCCGTTGCTGGCGAAGAGGATCTCTCTCCGGCTCCTGACAGCATTCAGCAGTACATCGAGCGATGCATTATTAAAGTGGGACGCAGCCTTTGAGCGTCCTGAGTCCATTTGTACAATGGCTGTCTCGAGGCAAAAACTCCCAACTCCTCCAAATTCCATCTTTGAAATGGACCTTTAAATAATCGAGTTGAGATTATGTCAGGCAGGTCCGCACCACGCCCGGTGCCGCGCATTCGATGTCAAACCCGGAAGTAAAATGATAATGAGGTAGCCATGTTAAAATTCCACAGACAGAGATGCTGAAATTCCTTCCTGATTTCCCACCCGATATTGCACATCCCGCTCCAAACACACAGCGGAGTTATTATTGGGGCCATTGTCTCAGGCTGATCCAAAACGTTCCAAACCTCAGCATTCTATTGGACCCCGACTTCAGCTTCCAACCCCATATCCTTTCCATCGCGAAGACTGCCTACTTCCACTTCCGTAACATCACCCACCATGTGCTGCTGAAACCCTCATCCATGCCTCTGTCCCCTCCAGACTCGGCTGTTCTCCTGCCCGGCCTCCAATGTTGCACTCTCCATAACCTTCAGCTCATCCAAATCTCTACTGCCCATATCGTGTCCCACATCCCAAGTCTCACTCACTCATCACCCCTGTCCTTACTGAACTACATTGGCTCCAGGTCCCCCAATCCATTCATGGCCCAGCCTTTCCCTATCTCTGTAACCTACTTCAGCCCTAAAACCTGAGCTTTCTCCTTGTCCTCCCTACAATTGTGTTGTGTGTTCAGAACTCTCAAAGGAATACACATCCTCACCTCCTGTGAGGAAACATCAAAGTCAACAGCAAGCAAGAATAATGATGGTGATGCGACCATTAGTCTATTCACGGTATCATTAAACTCCAAACTGGTATCAGAACAGCCTCTTAGCTGCCATTTGTGTACAAACTATTCTAACCTGTGCCACGGTGTGTTTCTGGGTTGAGAGCTAAAGCTGTCTTTCCATTTCAGTTCCACAGATGTTCAGTGAAATGAAAGCGTCATTGGCCAATTTCAAGATGGAACTTTCCCAGATAAAGAGTAACAGTAAGTGTTAAATGCCAGTCAGGATCTCCAGTTCAAAGGGCTCTCTAGTTTTTCAGATGGTCTGCTCATTCTTCGAGGATTGATCTCCAGTGCATTTCACACTGGAGTGTTTGGCTTGGTTCGAATTTTGAACCAATCAAGTATAAGTGGATTTGATTGGTTCACATTTCCCATGGGCCCATTATAAAAGCACTACAGATTTTTATGTTGTGAACACATTGGTGGAATTCCCAGAGAAGAAAATTAAATAGATAATAAATGAGTGTCCATGTACTGTACAGTTAAAATCAATAGAATCTTACAGCACGGTAGGAGGTCATTCAGCCCATCACGTGTGCTGGCTCTCTGGGATTACAACAGTGACTACACTTCAAAAGTACTTCATTGGCTGTAAAGCACTTTGAGACATCCGGTGGTCGTGAAAGGCACTGTATAAATAAAAGTCTTTCTTTTTTTCCGACATTATTTCTGGTTGGCCATTCCAGGTCTTAAAAACCGTTTGTATAAAACAATTCCTAACCTCTCCCTTCATTGTGTTGCTGATCATCTTCAAATCTTCAGTTGATGCCCTCCGGTTAGCAACCCACCAAACAATGGAAGCAGTTTTGTCTGTTTTGTCCTGTGAAAATCTCTCGTGTTCGAAAGCAAAATTGATCTTGTTCTACAAACAGTGCCACACGATCTCAAGTGTTGTTCCTCTTTCAGTTACAGGAACGTCTGAGGAGACAAGAAGCTCAGTCGCTGAACTTAGGACTGACATTTCACAGCTGAAGGAGAGTAAGTTTAATAACCATCAGGGAGACCTTTGATCTCCAATTATTCATACTGGAAACTATCAGAATGGTGACACTGGGATCAGGTGGATTGTAAATACTGCACAGATACTGATCACCGGCTCTGGTTACAACAGACATTTATATTGATGCACAGAGTGGGATTAAATGGAATGGAATGAACAGAGTGCTTTATTTGGGAGTTTGGAAGGAGTGGAAATTTGGAGAAGAGGGGGAAGGAGTTGCTGCTTGTTGCCTACGCTACTTGTAGTGCTTTGTGTTACAGGCAGATATTTAATTTCAGTACCCTTAACTTAATCTAGATCAAGAAAGTAGTCAAGAAACTACACTGTAAACTAAGTTACCTAAAGACAAATTTATTAAATAAAACAAGGTCATATTGGGATGACAGTGTAGGTGGTGTGCCGCAACTGCAGCATGTGGGAGTTTGTGGAGAGCTTTGTGATCCCGGACAACCACATTTGCAGTAAGTGCCTGCATCTTGAGGAACATCAGCTCAGAGTTTTTGAGCTGGAGTCTGAGGTACAGACATTGCGGGGCATCAGGGATGCGGAGAGTTACCTGGGTACTTTGATCCAAGAGGCAGTCACACCCCTTAGGTTAGATAGTGGTACAGGTCTGGTTAGTGGTCAGGGACAGGAGGGTGTGATTGCAACTCAGGCAGGTAAGGGAACTCCAGGTACAGTGCTGGAGGAGCCTCGGCCTTTGCCGTTGTCCAACAACTATGAGGTTCTTGCTCCCTGTGTGGATGAGGGAAAAGCCTGCAGGATGGATGAGCAAGCTGACCTGGGTGGGTAAGGCCTCCTGTGCCGACGCCTGTTGGCCCTTCTCCATCTGGCCATGACTGGCACTGGGGATGCTGCACAGAGAGGGGGCAGCAGATGGGGTGCTGCACAGAGAGGGGGCAGTAGAGGGGGCGCTGCACAGAGAGGGGCAGTAGAGGGGGCGCTGCACAGAGAGGGGGCAGCAGAGGGGGCGCTGCACAGAGTGGCGGCAGCAGAGGGGGCGCTGCACAGAGAGGGGGCAGCAGAGGGGGCACTGCACAGAGAGGGGGCAGTAAAGGAGGTGCTGCACAGAGAGGGGGCAGCAGAGGGGGCGCTGCACAGAGAGGGGGCAGCAGAGGGGGCGCTGCACAGAGAGGGGGCAGCAGAGGGGGCGCTGCACAGAGAGGGGGCAGCAGAGGGGGCGCTGCACAGAGAGGGGGCAGCAGAGGGGGCGCTGCACAGAGAGGGGGCAGCAGAGGGGGCGCTGCACAGAGAGGGGGCAGCAGAGGGGGTGCTGCACAGAGAGGGGGCAGCAGAGGAGGTGCTGCACAGAGAGGGGGCAGATCACAGGGGGCGCTACCCTCGACACAGGACGTACAGGCCGAGGCTGAGTTTCCTTGACATGTCCGAACAGCAGTGTTTCAGGAGGCTCAGGTTGTCATGTCAGGTGGTGGCAGACATCTGCAGCCTCCAAGAAGAAGACCTGCTCCCTTCTGGACCTGGTTGGCCACCAGTGGCTGTAAAAGTGACCACAACCCTCAACCTTTTTGCCTCCGGATCCTTCCAGGACACGACCGGAGACATATCCAGGATCTCCCAGTCGGCGGCCCAACAATATATAAGAGAGGTGAGTGATGGCCTGTTTGCCAAGGCTGGCAATTGTGTCAACATCACCTGAGGTGAGGCTAGTCAGAATGAGCGGACACTCGGGTTTGTACCTCTGGCTGGCTTCCCACAGGTGCAGCGCATCATCGACTGCACACACGTGGCAATCCGTGCACCCCAGATCAACCAGGAGTATTCGTCAACCGCAAGGGCTTCCAATCCATCAATGTGCAGCTGCTGTGCAACCGCAAGATTCCCGGGGAGCTGCCACGGTGCTTTCATCCTGCGGTAGTCCAAGCTCTCTGATGTCTTTGGAGCTGCAAGCAGACTTAAGGCATGGCTGCTAGGAGACAAAGGTTACCCACTTCAAACTTGGCCGATGACACCCGTGAAAACCCACCAATGAAGCCCAAGAGCAGTACAACAAAAGCCATATGACAACCAGATGTGTCACAATCGGCATGCTCAAGATGCGCTTCAGGTGCCTCAACAGACCTGGAGGCGCCCTTCATTACGCACCAGCCAGGGTGTCCAGAATGATTGTGGTGTGCTGCGCTCTGCACATCATTGCGCAGGATAGGCTCCACAGGAGGAACAAGGCTCTGAGCGCACACCATCTACAGGTGGATCCGAGGAGGAAGAGGAGCAGGAGCAAGAGGAATATGGCAACCCCAATGCAGCACCAGCCACTCACATTGCTGTCCGGGTGCCAGGGATTCCCTTATGGCTGTAAGGTTCAGTTAGATGCCAGCACTGGACCGATGTAGCAATCACACCCAACAGCCACTCTCCTCGCTCCTCTCCTCAATCCCACTAAAACAAAGCAGTTCTATAGACAACCGATCACCTATTACACATCCATTGATCTGTCATCCTATTTAAGGTATCCAGAGACGTTGTGATCAAGGGCTGCATGGTCTCATTTGATTGCCGTGATTGATGTGCCATGAGGAATTGTACTCACCCTTCCTGACCTGGTTAGGTCATTATAGCGCTTCCTGCACTGAATCCAGGAACGTGGCACAATGCTCCTGCTGCTCACTTCCTGGGCCACCTCCAGCCAGGCCTCCTTTGTGCCAGCAGCAGGTTTCTTCTTCCCATTGCTGGCGAAGAGGATCTCTCTCCGGCTCCTGACAGCATTCAGCAGTACATCGAGCGATGCATTATTAAAGTTGGACGCAGCCTTTGAGCGTCCTGAGTCCATTTGTACAATGGCTGTCTCTGGGCAAAAACTCCCAACTCCTCCAAATTCCATCTTTGAAATGGACCTTTAAATACTGGAGTTGAGATTATGTCAGGCAGGTCCGCACCACGCCCGGTGCCCCGCATTCGATGTCAAACGTGGAGGCAAATGATAATAAAGTAGCTACACTAAAATGCCACAGACAGAGGTGCTAAAATTCCTTCCTGATTTCCCACCCGACATTGCACATCCCGCTCCAAACACACCGCGGAGTTATTATTGGGGCCATTGTCTCAGGCTGATCCAAAATGTTCCAAACCTCAGCATTCTATTGGACCCCGACTTCAGCTTCCAACCCCATATCCTTTCCATCGCGAAGACTGCCTACTTCCACTTCCGTAACATCACCCACCATGTGCTGCTGAAACCCTCATCCATGCCTCTGTCCCCTCCAGACTCGGCTGTTCTCCTGCCCGGCCTCCAATGTTGCACTCTCCATAACCTTCAGCTCATCCAAATCTCTACTGCCCATATCGTGTCCCACATCCCAAGTCTCACTCACTCATCACCCCTGTCCTTACTGAACTACATTGGCTCCAGGTCCCCCAATCCATTCATGGCCCAGCCTTTCCCTATCTCTGTAACCTACTTCAGCCCTAAAACCTGAGCTTTCTCCTTGTCCTCCCTACAATTGTGTTGTGTGTTCAGAACTCTCAAAGGAATACACATCCTCACCTCGTGCGAGGAACATCAAAGTCAACAACAAGCAAGAATAATGATGGTGACAGGACCATTAGTCTATTCACGATATCATTAAACTCCAATCTGGTATCAGAACAGTCTCTTGGCTGCCATTTGTGTACAAACTATTCTAACCTGTGCCACAGTGTGTTTCTGGGTTGGGAGCTAAAGCTGTCTTTCTATTTCAGTTCCACAGGTGTTCAGTGAAATGAAAGCGTCATTGGCCGATTTCAAGATGGAACTTTCCCAGATAAAGAGTAACAGTAAGTGTTAAATGCCAGTCAGGATCTCCAGTTCAAAGGGCTCTCTAGTTTTTCAGATGGTCTGCTCATTCTTCGAGGATTGATCTCCAGTGCATTTCACACTGGAGTGTTTTGCTTGGTTCAAATTTTGAACCAATCAAGTATAAGTGGATTTGATTGGTTCACACTTCCCATCGGCCCATTATAAAAGCACTACAGATTTTTATGCTGTGAACACATTGGGGGAATTCCCAGAGAAGAAAATTAAATAGATAATAAATGAGTGTCCATGTACTGTACAATTAAAATCAATAGAATCTTACAGCACGGAAGGAGGTCATTCAGACCATCATGTGTGCTGGCTCTCCGGGATTACAACAGTGACTACACTTCAAAAGTACTTCATTGGCTGTAAAGCACTTTGAGACGTCTGGTGGTCGTGAAAGACGCTGTATAAATAATAGTCTTTCTTTCTTTTTTTCCGCCACTATTTCTGGTTGGCCATTCCAGGTCTTAAAAACCATTTGCATAAAACAATTCCTAACCTCTCCCTTCATTGTGTTGCTGATCACCTTCAAATCTTCAGTTGATGCCCTCCAGTTACCAACTCGCCAACCAGTGGAAACAGTTTTGTCTGTTTTCTCCTGTGAAAATCTCTCGTGTTCGAAAGCAAAATTGATCTTGTTCTACAAACAGTGCCACACGATCTCAAGTGTTGTTCCTCTTTCAGTTACAGGAACGTCTGAGGAGACAAGAAGCTCAGTCGCTGAACTTAGGACTGACATTTCACAGCTGAAGGAGAGTAAGTTTAATAACCATCAGTGAGACCTTTGATCTCCAATTATTCATACTGGAAACTATCAGAATGGTGACACTGGGATCGGGTGGATTGATAATACTGCACAGATACTGATCACCGGCTCTGGTTACTACAGACATTTATATTGGTGCACAGAGTGGGATTAAACGGAGTGGATTGAACAGAGTGCTTTATTTGGGAGTTTGGAAAGAGTGGAAATTTGGATAAGAGGGGGAAGGAGTTGCTGCTTGTTGCCTACGCTACTTGTAGTGCTTTGTGTTACAGGCAGATATTTAATTTCAGTACCCTTAACCTAATCTAGATCAAGTAAGTAGTCAAGAAACTACACTGTAAACTAAGTTACCTAAATACAAATTTAATTAAATAAAACAAGGTCATATTGGGATTGCAGTGCAGGTGGTGTGCCGCAACTGCAGCATGTGGGAGTTAGTGGAGAGCTTTGTGATCCCGGACAACCACGTTTGCAGTAAGTGCCTGCATCTTGAGGAACTTCAGCTCAGAGTTTTTGAGCTGGAGTCTGAGGTACAGACATTGCGGGGCATCAGGGATGGGGAGAGTTACCTGGGCACTTTGATCCAAGAGGCAGTCACACCCCTTAGGTTAGATAGTGGTACAGGTCTGGTTAGTGGTCAGGGACAGGAGGGTGTGATTGCAACTCAGGCAGGTAAGGGAACTCCAGGTACAGTGCTGGAGGAGCCTCAGCCTTTGCCCTTGTCCAACAACTATGAGGTTCTTGCTCCCTGTGTGGATGAGGGAAAAGCCTGCAGGATGGATGAGCAAGCTGACCTGGGTGGGTAAGGCCTCCTGTGCCGACGCCTGTTGGCCCTTCTCCGTCTGGCCATGACTGGCACTCTCTCACGGCGTCTCTGAGCCCTCTGAATGCAATGCAGTAAGCCAACCTTTGCACCCATTACAGTCCCCATTAGATGTATCGAATTAATGCTATGGCACTGAAGTTCCGGTTCGGGGCGCACAAAGGGCGTTGCACCATGAAATGACGTCAGGATCAGCGCGCGCAGCTGAGTGGGCACAACTGTTTTGCACCGCCGCTAATTCTTGACTGAAGTTCGCGAGAGGTGCAGATCGCGCCGCGCCCGGGCGCCAGCCGCCTCGCGCCCCGCTTCTCGGCCTCTTAAGGCGCTAGCGGCTGGCGCTAACCACTGAGTTTCTAGGCCCAAGACTTTTACAGATTTATGTAGGAAATCTAAACAATATGATATAAAAGTAACTAACAATAGATGTTTGGAACAATCTTCCACAAATGGCAGTTTATGCTGGGTCAACTGTTAATTTTAAATCTAACCAAAGATATTAAGGGATTGGGGTAAAGGCAGGTACATGGAGTTAGGTCAGAGATCAGCCAGAATCACATTGAATGGCGGAAAAGGCTCGAGGGGTTAAAAGGCCTCCTCCATTCCTATGTTCCCTTCCCCATCACTAACTCCATCCGATCCATATCGCTAACTTCATCACTTCCCCATCACTAACACCATCCCTTCCCCATTTCTAAAACCATCCCATTCCCTTCACTAACTCCACCCGTTCCCCATCACTAAATCCATTCCTTCCCCATCACTAACTCCATCCCTTCCCCATCACTAAATCCATCCCTTCCCCATCACTAAATTCATCACTTCCCCATCACTAACTCCATTGCTTCCACATCATTAAATCCATCCCTTCCCCATCCCGAACACAATCATTTCCCCATCATTAACTCCATCCCTTCCCCATAACTGACTGCATCCCTGCCCCATCACTAACTACATCACTTCCCGATCACTAACTCCATCATTCCCCATCATTAACTCCATTACAGTCCAATCACTAATTCCATCCCTTCCCCATCACTAAATCCATCACTTCCCCATCACTAACTCCATCCCTTCCCCATCACTTAGTCCAGCCATGTCCCATCACTAACTCCATCCCTTCCCCATCACTAAATCCATCACTTCCCCATCACTAACTCCATCCCTTCCCCATCACTAACTCCATCCCTTCCCCATCACTAACTCCATCCCTTCCCCATCACTAACTCCATCCCTTCCCCATCACTAACTCCATCCCTTCCCCATCACTTACTCCATCCCTTCCCCATCACTAAATCCATCCCTTCCCCATCACTAACTCCATCCCTTCACCAGCACTAACTCCATCCCTTCCCCATCACTAACTCCATTCCTTCCCCATCACTAACTCCATCCCTTCCCCATCACAAACTCCATCCATTCCCCATCACTAAATCCATCCCTTCCCCATCACTAACTCCATCCCTTCCCCATCACAAACTCCATTTCTTCCCATCACTAACTCCATTCCTTCCCCATCACTAACTCCATCCCTTCCCCATCACTAACTCCATCCCTTCCCCATCACTAAATCCATCACTTCCCCATCACTAACTCCATCCCTTCCCCATCACTTAGTCCATCCATGTCCCATCACTAACTCCATCCCTTCCCCATCATTAACGCCATTCCTTCCCATCACTAACTCCATCACTTCCCCATCACTATCTCCATCCCTTACCCATCAGTAAATCCATCCCTTCCCCATCACTAACTCCATCCCTTCCCCATCACTAACTCCATCCCTTCCCCATCACTAACTCCATCCCTTCCCCATCACTAACTCCATCCCTTCCCCATCACTATCTCCATCCCTTCCCCATCACTAACTCCATCCCTTCCGCAACACTAACTCCATCCCTTCCCCATCACAAACTCCATTTCTTCCCATCACTAACTCCATTCCTTCCCCATCACTAACTCCATCCCTTCCCCATCACTAACTCCATCCCTTCCCCACCACTAACTCCATCCCTTCCCCATTACTAACTCCATCCCTTCCCCATCACTAACTCATCCCTTCCCCATCACTAACTCCTTCCCTTCCCCATCACTAAATCCATCCCTTCCCCATCACTAACTCCATTCCTTCCCCATCACTAACTCATCCCTTCCCCATCACAAACTCCATCCCTTCCCCATCACTAAATCCATCCCTTCCCCATCACTAACTCATCCCTTCCCCATCACTAACTCCATCCCTTCCCCATCACTAAATCCATCCCTTCCCCAGCACGAACTCCATTTCTTCCCCATCACTAACTCCATTCCTTCCCCATCACTAACTCCATCCCATTCCCATCACAAACTGCATCCCTTCCCCATCACAATCTCCATCCCTTCCCCATCACTAACTCCACCCTTTCCCCATCTATAACTCCATCCCTTCCCCATCACTAAATCCATCCCTACCACATCACTAACTCCATCGAAGTTACCATCACTAACTCCATCACTTCCCCATCACTAACCCCTTCCCATACCCATCACCAACTCCATCCCTTCCCATCACTTAATCCATCCCTGTCCCATCACTCACTCCATCCCTTCCCCATCACTAACTCCATCCCTTCCCAATCACTATCTCCATCCCTTCCCCATCACTAACTCCATCCCTTCCCCATCACTAACTCCTTCCCTTCCCCATCAGTAACTCCATCCCGTCCCCATCACTATCTCCATCCCTTCCCCATCACTAATTCCATCCCTTCCCCATCAGTAACTCCTTCCCTTCCCCATCACTAAATCCTTCCCTTCCCCATCACTAACTCCATCCCTTCCCCATCACTGACTCCATCCTTTCCCCATCACTAACTCCATTCCTGCCCCATCAGTAACTCCATCCCATCCCCATCACTAATTCCATCACTTCCCCATTACTAACTCCAAACCATTCCATCACTAACTCCATCCCTTCCCCATCACTAACTCCATTCCTTCCCCATCACTAAATCCATCCCTTCCCCATCACTAACTTGGTCCCTTCCCCATCACTAACTCCATCCCTTCCCCATCACTAACTCCATCCCTTCCCCATCACTAACTCCATCCCTTCCCCATCACTAACTCCATCTCATCCTCATCATTAACTCCATCTCTTCCTCATCACTAACTCCATCCCTGCCCCATCACTAACTCCATCCCTTCGCCATTACTAAATCCATTCCTTCCCCATCACTAACATCATCCCTTTTCCAACATGAGATCCATCCCTTCCCCACAACTACATCCATCCCTTCCGCATCACCATCTCCATTTCTTCCCCATCACTAACTCCATCCCAGTCCCATCACTAAACCCATCCCTTCCCCAACACTAACACCATCACATCCCCATCACCAACACCATCCCTTCCCCATGACTGACTCCATGCCTTCCCCATCACTAAATCCATCATTTCCCCAACAATAACACCATCACATCCCCATCACCAACACCATCCCTTCCCCATGACTGATTCCATGCTTTCCCCATCACGAACTCCATCCCTTCCTGATCACTAACTCCATCCCTTCCCCTTCACTATCTCCATCCCTTCCCCACCAATAAATCCAACACTTCCCCATCACTAACAGCATCACTTCCCCATCACTAACTCCTTCCCTTACCCATCACGAACTCCGTCCCTTCCCCATCACTAACTCCATTCCTTCCCCATCACTAACTCCATCCATTCCCCATCACTAACTCCATGCCTTCCCCATTATTAACGCCATCCCTTCCCCATCATTAACTCCATCCTTTCCCCATAACTAACTCCATCCCTTCCCCATCACTGACCACATCCCTTCCCCATCACTAAATCCGTCCCTTCCCCAACACTGAGTCTATCACTTCCCCATCACTAACTCCAAACCATCCCATCACTAACTCCTGCTCTTCCCCATAACTAACTCTTTCACTTCCCCATCACTAACTCCATCCCTTCCCCATCACTAACTCCATTCCTTCCCATCATTAACTCCATCCCTTCCCCATCACGAAATCCATCCCTTCCCCATCATTAACTCCATCCCTTCCCCATCACTAACTCCTTCGCTTCCCCATCACTAACTCCATCCCATCCCCATCACTAATTCCATCCCTTTCCCATCACTAATTCCATCCCTTCCCCATCACTTACTCCATCCCTGTCCCATCACCAAATCCATCCTTTCCCATCACTTACTCCATCCCTGTCCCATCACTCACTCCATCCCTTCCCCATCACTAACTCCATCCCTTCCCCATCATTAACTCCATCCCTTCCCCATCATTAACTCCATCCTTCCCTGGTCATTAATTCCATCCCTTCCCCATCATTAACTCCATCCCTTCCCCATCACTATCTCCATCAGTAACTCCATCCCTTCCCCATCACTATCTCCATCCCTTCCCCATCACTAACTCCATCCCTTCCCCATCACTATCTCCATCCCTTCCCCATCACTAACTCCATCCCTTCCCCATTAGTAACTCCTTCCCTTCCCCATCACTAAATCCTTCCCTTCCCCATCACTAACTCCATCCCTTCCCCATCACTAACTCCATCTCGTCCTCATCATTAACTGCATCTCTTCCTCATCACTAACTCCATCCCGGCCCCATCACTAAATCCATCGCTTCGCCGTCAACAACTCCATCCCTTCACCATTACTAAATCCATTCCTTCCCCATCACTAACATCATCCCTTTTCCAACATGAGATCCATCCCTTCCCCACCACTACCTCCATCCCTTCCCCATCACCATCTCCATTTCTTCCCCATCACGAACTCCATCCCAGTCCCATCACTAAACCCATCCCTTCCCCACCACTAACACCATCACATCCCCATCACTAACACCATCCCTTCCCCATGACTGAATCCATGCCTTCCCCATCACTAAATCCATCCCTTCCCCACCACTAACTCCATCCCTTCCCCATCACTAACTGACTCCCTTCCCCATCACTAACTCCGTCTCTTCCCCATCACTAACTCCGCCCCTTCCCCATCACTAACTCCCTCCCTTCCCCATCACTAACTCCATCCCTTCCCCATCACTAACTCCATCCCTTCCCCATCACGAACTCAATCCCTTCCCCATCACTAACTCCGTCTCTTCCCCATCACTAACTCCGCCCCTTCCCCATCACTAACTCCATCCCTTCCCCATCACTAACTCCAGCCCTTCCCCATCACTAACTCCATCCCTTCCCCATCACTAACTCCATCCCTTCCACATCACTAACTCCATCCCTTCCCCATCACTAACTCCATCCCTTCCCCATCACTAACTCCTTCGCTTCCCCATCACTAACTCCATCCCATCCCCATCACTAACTCCATCCCTTTCCCATCACTAACTCCATCCCTTCCCATCACATACTCCATCCCTGTCCCATCACCAAATCCATCACTTCCCATCACTTACTCCATCCCTGTCCCATCACTCACTCCATCTCTTCCCCATCACTAACTCCATCCCTTCCCCATCATTAACTCCATCCCTTCCCCATCATTAACTCCAACCCTTCCCCATCACTATCTCCATCACTTCTCCATCAGTAACTCCATCCCTTCCCCATCACTAACTCCATCCCTTCCCCATGACTAAATCCATCCCTTCCCGAGCACTAAATCCATCCCTTCCCCAACATTTTCTCCATCCCTTCCCCATTACTTACCCCATCCCTTCCCCATCACTGATTCCATCCCTTCCCCATCACTAAATCCATTCCTTCCCCATCACTGACTCCATCCCGTCCCCATCACTAAATCCATTCCTGCCCCATCACTAACTCCATCCCTTCCCCATCACTAACTCCATTCCTGCCCCATCAGTAACTCCATCCCTTCCTCATCACTAAATCCATTCCTTCCCCATCACTGACTCCATCCCTTCCCCATCACTAACTCCAAACCATCCCATCACTAACTCCATCCCTTCCCCATCACTAACTCCAAACCATCCCATCACTAACTCCATCCATTCTCCATCACTAACTCCATCCCTTCCCCATCACGAACTCCATCATTTGCCCATCACTAACTCCATCCTTTCCCCATCACTATCTCCATCATTTCCCCATCAGTAACTCTATCCCTTCACCATCACTTCCCGATCGCTAACTCCATCACTTCCCCATCATTAACTCCATTACGGTCCAATCACTAATTCCATCCCTTCCCCATCACTAAATCCATCACTTCCCCATCACTAACTCCATCCCTTCCCCATCACTTAGTCCATCCATGTCCCATCACCAACTCCATCCCTTCCCCATCATTAACGCCATTCCTTCCCATCACTAACTCCTTCGGTTCCCCATCACTAACTCCATCACTTCCCCATCACTAACTCCATCCCTTCCCCATCACTAACTCCATCCCTTCCCCATCACTAACTCCATCCCTTCCCCATCACTAACTCCATCCCTTCCCCATCACTGACTCCATCCCTTCCCCATCACTAAATCCATCCCTACCACATCACAAATCCCATCGCTGTTACCATCACTAACTCCATCCCTTCCCCATCACTAACTCCACCCTTTCCCCATCAATACCTCCATCCCTTCCCATCACTTAATCCATCCATGTCCCATCACTAACTCCATCCCTTCCCCATCACTAACTCCATCACTTCCCCATCACTAACTCCATCCCTTCCCCATCACTAACTCCATCCCTTCCCCATCATTAACTCCATCCCTTCCCCATCACTTACTCCTTCCCTTCCCCATTACTAACTCCATCCCTTCCCCATCACTAACTCATCCCTTCCCCATCACGAACTCCATCCCTTCCCCATCACTAAATCCATCCCTTCCCCAGCACTAACTCCATCCCTTCCCCATCACTAAATCCATCCTTTCCCCATCACTAACTCCATCCCTTCCCCATCACTAAATCCATCCCTTCCCCATCCCTAACTCCATCCCTTCCCCATCACTAAATCCATCCCTTCCCCATCACTAACTCCATCGCTTCCGCAACACTAACTCCATCCCTTCCCCATCACAAATTCCATTTCTTCCCATCACTAACTCCATTCCTTCCCCATCACTAACTCCATCCCATCCCCATCACTAACTGCATCCCTTCCCCATCACTAACTCCTTCCCTTCCCCATCACTGACTCCATCCCTTCCCCATCACTAAATCCATCCCTACCACATCACAAACTCCATCGCAGTTACCATCACTAACTCCATCCCTTCCCCATCACTAACTCCACCCTTTCCCCATCTATAACTCCATCCGTTCCCCATCACTAAATCCATCCCTACCACATCACTAACTCCATCGAAGTTACCATCACTAACTCCATCACTTCCCCATCACTAACTCCTTCCCATACCCATCACCAACTCCATCCCTTCCCATCACTTCATCCATCCCTGTCCCATCACTCACTCCATCCCTTCCCCATCACTAACTCCATCCCTTCCCCATCACTAAATCCATCCCTTCCCCATCACGAACTCCATCATTTGCCCATCACTAACTCCATCCTTTCCCCATCACTATCTCCATCATTTCCCCATCAGTAACTCTATCCCTTCACCATCACTTCCCGATCGCTAACTCCATCACTTCCCCATCATTAACTCCATTACGGTCCAATCACTAATTCCATCCCTTCCCCATCACTAAATCCATTACTTCCCCATCACTAACTCCATCCCTTCCCCATCACTTAGTCCATCCATGTCCCATCACCAACTCCATCCCTTCCCCATCATTAACGCCATTCCTTCCCATCACTAACTCCTTCGGTTCCCCATCACTAACTCCATCACTTCCCCATCACTAACTCCATCCCTTCCCCATCACTAACTCCATCCCTTCCCCATCACTAACTCCATCCCTTCCCCATCACTAACTCCATCCCTTCCCCATCACTGACTCCATCCCTTCCCCATCACTAAATCCATCCCTACCACATCACAAATCCCATCGCTGTTACCATCACTAACTCCATCCCTTCCCCATCACTAACTCCACCCTTTCCCCATCAATACCTCCATCCCTTCCCATCACTTAATCCATCCATGTCCCATCACTAACTCCATCCCTTCCCCATCACTAACTCCATCACTTCCCCATCACTAACTCCATCCCTTCCCCATCACTAACTCCATCCCTTCCCCATCATTAACTCCATCCCTTCCCCATCACTTACTCCTTCCCTTCCCCATTACTAACTCCATCCCTTCCCCATCACTAACTCATCCCTTCCCCATCACGAACTCCATCCCTTCCCCATCACTAAATCCATCCCTTCCCCAGCACTAACTCCATCCCTTCCCCATCACTAAATCCATCCTTTCCCCATCACTAACTCCATCCCTTCCCCATCACTAAATCCATCCCTTCCCCATCCCTAACTCCATCCCTTCCCCATCACTAAATCCATCCCTTCCCCATCACTAACTCCATCGCTTCCGCAACACTAACTCCATCCCTTCCCCATCACAAATTCCATTTCTTCCCATCACTAACTCCATTCCTTCCCCATCACTAACTCCATCCCATCCCCATCACTAACTGCATCCCTTCCCCATCACTAACTCCTTCCCTTCCCCATCACTGACTCCATCCCTTCCCCATCACTAAATCCATCCCTACCACATCACAAACTCCATCGCAGTTACCATCACTAACTCCATCCCTTCCCCATCACTAACTCCACCCTTTCCCTATCTATAACTCCATCCGTTCCCCATCACTAAATCCATCCCTACCACATCACTAACTCCATCGAAGTTACCATCACTAACTCCATCACTTCCCCATCACTAACTCCTTCCCATACCCATCACCAACTCCATCCCTTCCCATCACTTCATCCATCCCTGTCCCATCACTCACTCCATCCCTTCCCCATCACTAACTCCATCCCTTCCCCATCACTAAATCAATCCCTTCCCCATCACTAACTCCATCCCTTCCCCATCACTAACTCCATCCCTTCCCCATCACTGACTCCATCCTTTCCCCATCACTAACTCCTTCCCTTCCCCATCAGTAACTCCATCCCATCCCCATCACTATCTCCATCCCTTCCCCATCACTAACTCCATCCCTTCCCCATCAGTAACTCCTTCCCTTCCCCATCACTAAATCCTTCCCTTCCCCATCACTAACTCCATCCCTTCACCATCACTTACTCCATCCTTTCCCCATCACTAATTCCATTCCTGCCCCATCAGTAAATCCATCCCGTCCCCATCACTATCTCCATCCCTTCCCCATCACTAACTCCATCCCTTCCCCATTAGTAACTCCTTCCCTTCCCCATCACTAAATCCTTCCCTTCCCCATCACTAACTCCATCCCTTCCCCATCACTAACTCCATCTCGTCCTCATCATTAACTGCATCTCTTCCTCATCACTAACTCCATCCCGGCCCCATCACTAACTCCATCGCTTCGCCGTCAACAACTCCATCCCTTCACCATTACTAAATCCATTCCTTCCCCATCACTAACATCATCCCTTTTCCAACATGAGATCCATCCCTTCCCCACCACTACCTCCATCACTTCCCCATCACCATCTCCATTTCTTCCCCATCACGAACTCCATCCCAGTCCCATCACTAAACCCATCCCTTCCCCACCACTAACACCATCACATCCCCATCAATAACACCATCCCTTCCCCATGACTGAATCCATGCCTTCCCCATCACTAAATCCATCCCTTCCCCACAACTAACTCCATCCCTTCCCCATCACTAACTGACTCCCTTCCCCATCACTAACTCCGTCTCTTCCCCATCACTAACTCCGCCCCTTCCCCATCACTAACTCCCTCCCTTCCCCATCACTAACTCCATCCCTTCCCCATCACTAACTCCATCCCTTCCCCATCACGAACTCAATCCCTTCCCCATCACTAACTCCGTCTCTTCCCCATCACTAACTCCGCCCCTTCCCCATCACTAACTCCATCCCTTCCCCATCACTAACTCCAGCCCTTCCCCATCACTAACTCCATCCCTTCCCCATCACTAACTCCATCCCTTCCCCATCACTAACTCCATCCCTTCCCCATCACTAACTCCATCCCTTCCCCATCACTAACTCCTTCGCTTCCCCATCACTAACTCCATCCCATCCCCATCACTTACTCCATCCCTGTCCCATCACTCACTCCATCTCTTCCCCATCACTAACTCCATCCCTTCCCCATCATTAACTCCATCCCTTCCCCATCATTAACTCCAACCCTTCCCCATCACTATCTCCATCACTTCTCCATCAGTAACTCCATCCCTTCCCCATCACTAACTCCATCCCTTCCCCATGACTAAATCCATCCCTTCCCGAGAACTAAATCCATCCCTTCCCCATCATTTTCTCCATCCCTTCCCCATTACTTACTCCATCCCTTCCCCATCACTGATTCCATCCCTTCCCCATCACTAAATCCATTCCTTCCCCATCACTGACTCCATCCCGTCCCCATCACTAAATCCATTCCTGCCCCATCACTAACTCCATCCCTTCCCCATCACTAACTCCATTCCTGCCCCATCAGTAACTCCATCCCTTCCTCATCACTAAATCCATTCCTTCCCCATCACTGACTCCATCCCTTCCCCATCACTAACTCCAAACCATCCCATCACTAACTCCATCCCTTCCCCATCACTAACTCCAAACCATCCCATCACTAACTCCATCCATTCTCCATCACTAACTCCATCCCTTCCCCATCACGAACTCCATCATTTGCCCATCACTAACTCCATCCTTTCCCCATCACTATCTCCATCATTTCCCCATCAGTAACTCTATCCCTTCACCATCACTTCCCGATCGCTAACTCCATCACTTCCCCATCATTAACTCCATTACGGTCCAATCACTAATTCCATCCCTTCCCCATCACTAACTCCAAACCATCCCATCACTAACTCCATCCCTTCCCCATCAATAACTACATTCCTTCCCCATCACTAAATCCATCCCTTCCCCATCACTAACTCCTTCGCTTATCCATCACTAACTCCATCCCATCCCCATCACTAACTCCATCCCTTCGCCATCATGAACTCCATCGTTTGCCCATCACTAACTCCATTCTTTCCCCATCACTGACTCCATCCTTTCCCCATCACTAACTCCATTCCTGCCCCATCAGTAACGCCATCCCATCCCCATCACTAACTCCATCACTTCCCCATTACTAACTCCGAACCATCCCATCACTAACTCCATCCATTCCCCATCACTAACTCCATCCCTTCGCCATCATGAACTCCATCGTTTGCCCATCACTAACTCCATCTCTTCCCCATCACTAACTCCATCCCTTCCCCATCATTAACTCCATCCCTTCCCCATCATTAACTCCAACCCTTCCCCATCACTATCTCCATCACTTCTCCATCAGTAACTCCATCCCTTCCCCATCACTAACTCCATCCCTTCCCCATGACTAAATCCATCCCTTCCCGAGCACTAAATCCATCCCTTCCCCATCATTTTCTCCATCCCTTCCCCATTACTTACTCCATCCCTTCCCCATCACTGATTCCATCCCTTCCCCATCACTAAATCCATTCCTTCCCCATCACTGACTCCATCCCGTCCCCATCACTAAATCCATTCCTGCCCCATCACTAACTCCATCCCTTCCCCATCACTAACTCCATTCCTGCCCCATCAGTAACTCCATCCCTTCCTCATCACTAAATCCATTCCTTCCCCATCACTGACTCCATCCCTTCCCCATCACTAACTCCAAACCATCCCATCACTAACTCCATCCCTTCCCCATCACTAACTCCAAACCATCCCATCACTAACTCCATCCATTCTCCATCACTAACTCCATCCCTTCCCCATCACGAACTCCATCATTTGCCCATCACTAACTCCATCCTTTCCCCATCACTATCTCCATCATTTCCCCATCAGTAACTCTATCCCTTCACCATCACTTCCCGATCGCTAACTCCATCACTTCCCCATCATTAACTCCATTACGGTCCAATCACTAATTCCATCCCTTCCCCATCACTAACTCCAAACCATCCCATCACTAACTCCATCCCTTCCCCATCAATAACTACATTCCTTCCCCATCACTAAATCCATCCCTTCCCCATCACTAACTCCTTCGCTTATCCATCACTAACTCCATCCCATCCCCATCACTAACTCCATCCCTTCGCCATCATGAACTCCATCGTTTGCCCATCACTAACTCCATTCTTTCCCCATCACTGACTCCATCCTTTCCCCATCACTAACTCCATTCCTGCCCCATCAGTAACGCCATCCCATCCCCATCACTAACTCCATCACTTCCCCATTACTAACTCCGAACCATCCCATCACTAACTCCATCCATTCCCCATCACTAACTCCATCCCTTCGCCATCATGAACTCCATCGTTTGCCCATCACTAACTCCATCTCTTCCCCATCACTAACTCCATCCCTTCCCCATCATTAACTCCATCCCTTCCCCATCATTAACTCCAACCCTTCCCCATCACTATCTCCATCACTTCTCCATCAGTAACTCCATCCCTTCCCCATCACTAACTCCATCCCTTCCCCATGACTAAATCCATCCCTTCCCGAGCACTAAATCCATCCCTTCCCCATCATTTTCTCCATCCCTTCCCCATTACTTACTCCATCCCTTCCCCATCACTGATTCCATCCCTTCCCCATCACTAAATCCATTCCTTCCCCATCACTGACTCCATCCCGTCCCCATCACTAAATCCATTCCTGCCCCATCACTAACTCCATCCCTTCCCCATCACTAACTCCATTCCTGCCCCATCAGTAACTCCATCCCTTCCTCATCACTAAATCCATTCCTTCCCCATCACTGACTCCATCCCTTCCCCATCACTAACTCCAAACCATCCCATCACTAACTCCATCCCTTCCCCATCACTAACTCCAAACCATCCCATCACTAACTCCATCCATTCTCCATCACTAACTCCATCCCTTCCCCATCACGAACTCCATCATTTGCCCATCACTAACTCCATCCTTTCCCCATCACTATCTCCATCATTTCCCCATCAGTAACTCTATCCCTTCACCATCACTTCCCGATCGCTAACTCCATCACTTCCCCATCATTAACTCCATTACGGTCCAATCACTAATTCCATCCCTTCCCCATCACTAACTCCAAACCATCCCATCACTAACTCCATCCCTTCCCCATCAATAACTACATTCCTTCCCCATCACTAAATCCATCCCTTCCCCATCACTAACTCCTTCGCTTATCCATCACTAACTCCATCCCATCCCCATCACTAACTCCATCCCTTCGCCATCATGAACTCCATCGTTTGCCCATCACTAACTCCATTCTTTCCCCATCACTGACTCCATCCTTTCCCCATCACTAACTCCATTCCTGCCCCATCAGTAACGCCATCCCATCCCCATCACTAACTCCATCACTTCCCCATTACTAACTCCGAACCATCCCATCACTAACTCCATCCATTCCCCATCACTAACTCCATCCCTTCGCCATCATGAACTCCATCGTTTGCCCATCACTAACTCCATTTTTTCCCCATCACTGACTCCATCCTTTCCCCATCACTAACGCCATTCCTGCCCCATCAGTAACGCCATCCCATCCCCATCACTAACTCCATCACTTCCCCATTACTAACTCCAAACCATCCCATCACTAACTCCATCCCTTCCCCATCAATAACTCCATTCCTTGCCCATCACTAAATCCATCCCTTCCCCATCACTAACTCCTTCGCTTACCCATCACTAACTCCATCCCATCCCCATCACTAACTCCATCCCTTTCCCATCACTAACTCCATCCCTTCCCCATCACTTACTCCATCCCTGTCCCAACACCAACTCCATCCCTTCCCATCACTTACTCCATCCCTGTCCCATCACTCACTCCATCCCTTCCCCATCACTAACTCCATCCCTTTCCCATCATTAACTCCATCCCTTCCCCATCATTAACTCCATCCCTTCCCCATCATTAACTCCATCCCTTCCCTGGTCATTAATTCCATCCCTTTCCCATCATTAACTCCATCCCTTCCCCATCACTATCTCCATCACTTCTCCATCAGTAACTCCATCCCTACCCCATCATTTTCTCCATCCCTTTCCCATTACTTACTCCATCCCTTCCCCATCACTGATTCCATCCCTTCCCCATCACTAAATCCATTCCTTCCCCATCACTGACTCCATCCCGTCCCCATCACTAACTCCATTCCTGCCCCATCACTAACTCCAACCCTTCCCCATCACTGACTCCATCCCTTCTCCATCACTAACTCCATTCCTGCCGCATCAGTACCTCCATCCCTTCCCCATCACTAAATCCATTCCTTCCCCATCACTGACTCCATCCCTTCCCCATCACTAACTCCGAACCATCCCATCACTAACTCCATCCCTTCCCATCATTAACTCCACCCCTTCGCCATCATGAACTCCATCGTTTGCCCATCACTAACTCCATCCTTTCCCCATCACTATCTCCATCATTTCCCCATCAGTAACTCTATCCCTTCACCATCACTTCCCCATCACTAATTCCATCCATTCCCCATCACTAACTCCATCCCTTCCCCATCACGAACTCCATCCCTTCCCCATCCTGAACACAATCATTTCCCCATCACTAACTCCATCCCTTACCCATTACTGAATGCATCCCTGCCCCATCACTAACTCCATCACTTCCCGATCACTAAATCCATCACTTCCCCATCACTAACTCCATCCCTTCCCCATCACTTAGTCCATCCCTTCCCATCACTAACTCCATCCCTGTCCCATCACTAACTCCATCCCTTCCACATCACTAACTGCATCCTATTCCCATCACTAACTCCATCCCTTCCCCATCACTAAATCCATCCCATCCCCATCATTAACTCCAACACTTCCCCATCATTAACTCCATCCCTTCCGCATCACTAACTCCATCCCTTCCCCATCACTAACTCCATCCCTTCCCCATCGCTAACTACATTCCTTCCCCATCACTAACTCCATCCCTTCCCCATCACTAACTCCATTCCTTCCCATCACTAACTCCATCCCTTCCCCATCACTAAATCAATCCCTTCCCCATCACGAACTCCATCCCTTCCCCATCACTAACTCCACCCCTTCGCCATCATGAACTCCATCGTTTGCCCATCACTAACTCCATCCTTTCCCCATCACTATCTCCATCATTTCCCCATCAATAACTCTATCCCTTCACCATCACTTCCCCATCACTAATTCCATCCATTCCCCATCACTAACTCCATCCCTTCCCCATCACGAATTCCATCCCTTCCCCATCCTGAACACAATCATTTCCCCATCACTAACTCCATCCCTTCCCCATTACTGACTGCATCCCTGCCCCATCACTAACTCCATCACTTCCCGATCACTAACTCCATCACTTCCCCATCATTAACTCCATTACGGTCCAATCACTAATTCCATCCCTTCCCCATCACTAAATCCATCACTTCCCCATCACTAACTCCATCCCTTCCCCATCACTTAGTCCATCCCTTCCCATCACTAACTCCATCCCTGTCCCATCACGAACTCCATCCCTTCCACATCACTAACTGCATCCTATTCCCAACACTAACTCCATCCCTTCCCCATCACTAAATCCATCCCATCCCCATCATTAACTCCAACACTTCCCCATCATTAACTCCATCCCTTCCGCATCACTAACTCCATCCCTTCCCCATCACTAACTCCATCCCTTCCCCATCGCTAACTACATTCCTTCCCCATCACTAACTCCATCCCTTCCCCATCACTAACTCCATCGCTTCCCCATCACTAACTCCATCCCTTCCCCATCACTAAATCAATCCCTTCCCCATCACTAAATCCATCCCTTCCCCATCACTAACTCCATCCGATCCCTATCTCTAACTCCATTCCTTCCCATCACTAACTCCATTCCTTCCCCATCACTAAATCCATCCCTTCCCCATCACTAACTCCATCCGATCCCTATCTCTAACTCCATTCCTTCCCATCACTAACTCCATCCCTTCCCCATCACTAACTCCATCCCTTTCCCATCACTAACTCCATCCCTTCCCCAACACTAACTCCATCCCTTCCCCATCACTAACTCCATCCCTTCCCCATCACTAAATCCATCCCTTCCCCATCACTAACTCCATTCATTCCCCATCACTAAAACCAACCCTTCCCCATCACTAAATCTGTCATTACACCATCACTAACTCCATCCCTTCCCCATCACTAACTCCATCCCTTCCCCATCACTAACTCCATCCCTTCCCCATCACTAACTCCATCCCTTCCCCATCACTAACTCCATCCCTTCCCATCACTAACTCCATCCCTTCCCCATCACTTACTCCATCCCTTCCCCATCACTAAAACCAACCCTTCCCCATCACTAAATCTGTCCTTACACCATCACTAAATCCATCCCTTCCCCATCACTAACTCCACCCCTTCCCCATCACTAACTCCATCCCTTCTCCATCACTAACTCCATCCCTTCCCAATCACTAACTCCATCCCTTCCCCATCACTAAATCCATCGCTTCCCCATCACTAACTCCATCCCTTCTCCATCACTAACTCCATCCCTTCCCAATCACTAACTCCATCCCTTCCCCAACACTAACTCCATTCCTTCCCCATCACTAACTCCATCCCTTCCCCATCAGTAAATTCACCCCTTTCTCATCACTAGCTCCATCCCTTCCTCATTAGTTACTCCATCACTTCCCCATCACCAGCTCCATCCGTTTCCCATCACTAACGCCATCCCTTCCCATCACCAGCTCGATCCCTTCCCCATCACTAACTCCTTCCCTTCCCCATCACCCACTCCATCCCTTCCCTATCACTAACTCTGTCCCTTCCCCATCACTAACTCCATCCCTTCCCCATCACTAACTCCATCCAATCCCCATCACTAACTCCATCCCTTCACCATCACTAACCATGTCCCTTCCACATCACTAACTCCATCCCTTCCCCATCACGAACTACATCCCTTCCCCATCACTGACTCCATCCCTTCCCTATCATTGACTCCATTCCTTCCCCATCACTAACTCCATTCCTTCCCATCACGAACTCCATCCCTTCCCCATCTCTATCTCCATCCCTTCCCCATCATAAACTCCATCCCTTCCACATCACTAATCTATCCCTTCCACATCACTAACTGTATCACTTTCCCAGCACTAACTCCATCCCTTCCCCATCACTAAATCCATCCCATCCCCATCATTAACTCCATCCCTTCCCATCACTAACTCCATCCCTTCCCCATCACTAACTCCATCCCTTCCCCATCACGAACTGCATCACTTCCCCATCACTAAATCCATCCCTTCCCATCACTAACTAAATCCCTTCCCAATCACTAACTCCAACCCTTCCCCATCACTAAAACCAACCCTTCCCCATCACTAAATCTGTCCTTACACCATCACTAACTCCATCCCTTCCCCATCACTAACTCCATCCCTTCACCATCACTAACTCCATGCCTTCCCCATGACTAACTCCATCCCTTCCCCATCACTAACTCCATCCCTTCCCCATCACTAACTCCATCCCTTCCCCATCACTAACTCCATCCCTTCCCCATCACTAACTCCATCCCTTACCCATCACTAAAACCAACCCTTCCCCATCAATAAATCTGTCCTTACACCATCACTAACTCCATCCCTTCCCCATCACTAACTCCATCCCTTCCCCATCACTAACTCCATCCCTTCCCCATCACTAACTCCATCCCTTCCCATCACGAACTAAATCCCTTCCCAATCACTAACTCCAACACTTCCCCATCACTAAAACCAACCCTTCCCCATCATTAAATCTGTCCTTACACCATCACTAACTCCATGCCTTCCCCATGACTAACTCCATCCCTTCCCCATCACTAATTCCATTCCTTCACCATCATGAACTCTATCCATTCCCCATCACTAACTCCATCCCTTCCCATCACTAACTCCATCCGTTCCCCATTCACGAACTCCATTCCTTCCCCATCACTAAATCCATCCCATCCCCAACACTAACTCCATCCGTCCGCATCACTAACTCCATCCCTTCCCCATCACTAACCATGTCCCTTCCACATCACTAACTCCATCCCTTCCCCATCACTATCTACATCCCTTCCCCATCACTGACTCCATCCCTTCCCCATCATAAACTCCATCGCTTCCCGATCACTAACTCCACCCCTTCCACATCACTAACTCCATCCCTTCCCCATCACTAAATCCATCCCATCCCCAACATTAACTCCATCCCTTCCCCATCATTAACTCCATCCCTTCCCCATCACTAACTGCGTGCATTCCCCATCACTAACTCCATCCCTTCCCCATCACTAACTCCATCCCTTCCCCATCACTAACTCCATCCCTTCCCATCACTAACTCCATCCCTTCCCCATCACTAACTCCATCTCTTCCCCATCACTAACTCCATCCCTTCCCCATCACTAACTCCATCCCTTCCCCATCACTAACTCCATCTCTTCCCCATCACTAACTCCATCCCTTCCCCATCACTAACTCCATCCCTTCCCCATCACTAACTGCGTGCATTCCCCATCACTATCTACATCCCTTCCCCATCACTGACTCCATCCCTTCCCCATCATAAACTCCATCCCTTCCCGATCACTAACTCCACCCCTTCCACATCACTAACGCCATCCCTTCCCCATCACTAAATCCATCCCATCCCCATCATTAACTCCATCCCTTCACCATCATTAACTCCATCCCTTCCCCATCACTAACTGCGTGCATTCCCCATCACTAACTCCATCCCTTCCCCATCACTAACTCCATCCCTTCCCATCACTAACTCCATCCCTTCCCCATCACTAACTCCATCTCTTCCCCATCACTAACTCCATCCCTTCCCCATCACTAACTGCGTGCATTCCCCATCACTAACTCCATCCCTTCCCCATCACTAACTTCATCCCTTCCCATCACTAACTCCATCCCTTCCCCATCACTAACTCCATCTCTTCCCCATCACTAACTCCATCCCTTCCCATCATTAACTCCATCCCTTCCCATCAATAACTCCATCCCTTCCCCATCACTAACTCCATCCCTTCCCCATCAGTAACGCCATTCCTTCCCATCACTCACTAAATCCCTTCCCAATCACTAACTCCAACCCTTCCCCATCACTAAAACCAACCCTTCCCCATCATTAAATCTGGCCTTACACCATCACTAACTCCATCCCTTCCCCATCACTAACTCCATCCCTTCACCATCACTAACTCCATGCCCTCCCCATGACTAACTCCATGCCCTCCCCATGACTAACTCCATCCCTTCCCCATCACTAACTCCATCCCTTCCCCATCACTAACTCCATCCCTTCCGCATCACTAACTCCATCCCTTACCCATCACTAAAACCAACCCTTCCCCATCAATAAATCTGTCCTTACACCATCACTAACTCCATCCCTTCCCCATCACTAACTCCATCCCTTCCCCATCACTAACTCCATCCCTTCCCCATCACTAACTCCATCCCTTCCCATCACGAACTAAATCCCTTCCCAATCACTAACTCCAACACTTCCCCATCACTAAAACCAACCCTTCCCCATCATTAAATCTGTCCTTACACCATCACTAACTCCATGCCTTCCCCATGACTAACTCCATCCCTTCCCCATCACTAATTCCATTCCTTCACCATCATGAACTCTATCCATTCCCCATCACTAACTCCATCCCTTCCCATCACTAACTCCATCCGTTCCCCATTCACGAACTCCATTCCTTCCCCATCACTAAATCCATCCCATCCCCAACACTAACTCCATCCGTCCGCATCACTAACTCCATCCCTTCCCCATCACTAACCATGTCCCTTCCACATCACTAACTCCATCCCTTCCCCATCACTATCTACATCCCTTCCCCATCACTGACTCCATCCCTTCCCCATCATAAACTCCATCGCTTCCCGATCACTAACTCCACCCCTTCCACATCACTAACTCCATCCCTTCCCCATCACTAAATCCATCCCATCCCCAACATTAACTCCATCCCTTCCCCATCATTAACTCCATCCCTTCCCCATCACTAACTGCGTGCATTCCCCATCACTAACTCCATCCCTTCCCCATCACTAACTCCATCCCTTCCCCATCACTAACTCCATCCCTTCCCATCACTAACTCCATCCCTTCCCCATCACTAACTCCATCTCTTCCCCATCACTAACTCCATCCCTTCCCCATCACTAACTCCATCCCTTCCCCATCACTAACTCCATCTCTTCCCCATCACTAACTCCATCCCTTCCCCATCACTAACTCCATCCCTTCCCCATCACTAACTGCGTGCATTCCCCATCACTATCTACATCCCTTCCCCATCACTGACTCCATCCCTTCCCCATCATAAACTCCATCCCTTCCCGATCACTAACTCCACCCCTTCCACATCACTAACGCCATCCCTTCCCCATCACTAAATCCATCCCATCCCCATCATTAACTCCATCCCTTCACCATCATTAACTCCATCCCTTCCCCATCACTAACTGCGTGCATTCCCCATCACTAACTCCATCCCTTCCCCATCACTAACTCCATCCCTTCCCATCACTAACTCCATCCCTTCCCCATCACTAACTCCATCTCTTCCCCATCACTAACTCCATCCCTTCCCCATCACTAACTGCGTGCATTCCCCATCACTAACTCCATCCCTTCCCCATCACTAACTTCATCCCTTCCCATCACTAACTCCATCCCTTCCCCATCACTAACTCCATCTCTTCCCCATCACTAACTCCATCCCTTCCCATCATTAACTCCATCCCTTCCCATCAATAACTCCATCCCTTCCCCATCACTAACTCCATCCCTTCCCCATCAGTAACGCCATTCCTTCCCATCACTCACTAAATCCCTTCCCAATCACTAACTCCAACCCTTCCCCATCACTAAAACCAACCCTTCCCCATCATTAAATCTGGCCTTACACCATCACTAACTCCATCCCTTCCCCATCACTAACTCCATCCCTTCACCATCACTAACTCCATGCCCTCCCCATGACTAACTCCATCCCTTCCCCATCACTAACTCCATCCCTTCCCCATCACTAACTCCATCCCTTCCGCATCACTAACTCCATCCCTTCTCCATCATGAACTCTATCCCTTCCCCATCACTAACTCCATCCCTTCCCATCACTACCTCCATCCCTTCCCCATTCACGAACTCCATTCCTTCCCCATCACTAAATCCATCCCATCCCCTTCACTAACTCCATCCCTTCCCCATCCCTAACTCCATCCCTTCCCCATCACTAACTCCATCCCTTCCCCATCACAAAATCCATCGCTTCCCCATCACTAACGCCATTCCTTCCCCATCACTAACTCCATTCCTTCCCATCACTAATTCCATCCCTTCCCCATCACTAAATCCATCCCTTCCCCAGCACTAACTCCATCCCTTCCCCATCACTAAATCCATCCCTTCCCCAGCACTAACTCCATCCCTTCCCCATCACTAATTCCATCCCTTCCCCATCACTAAATCCATTCCTTCCCCATCACGAACTCCAGCCCTTCCCCAGCACTAACTCCATCCCTTCCCCATCACTAAAACCATCCCTTCACCATCACTAACTCCATCTCTTCCCCATCACTAACACCATCCTTTCCCCATCATGAACTTCATCCCTTCCCCATCACTAACTCCATCCCTTCCCAATCACTAACTCCATCCCTTCCGCATCACTAACTCCATCCCTTCTGCATCATGAACTCCATCCCTTCCCCATCACTAACTCCATTCCTTCCCCATCACTAACTCCATCCCTTCCCCATCACTAACTCCATCCCTTCTCCATCGCTAACTGCATCCCTTCCCCATCACTAATTCCAATATTTCCCCATCACTAACTCCATCCCTTCCCCGTCACTAACTCCATCCCTTCCCCACCACTAACTCCATCCTTTCCCCATCACTAACTCCATCCCTTCCGCATCACTAACTCCATCCCTTCCCCATCACTAACTCCATCCCTTCCACAACACTAGCTCCATCCCTTCCCCATCACTAACTCCATCCCTTCCCATCAATAATTCCATCCTTTCCCCATCACTAACTCCATCCCTTCCCCATCACTAACTCCATCCCTTCCCCATCACTAACTCCATCCCTTCCCCATCACTAACTCCATCCCTTCCCCATCACTAACTCCATCCCTTCCCCATCACTAACTCCATCCCTTCCCCATCACTAGCTCCATCCCTTCCCCATCACTAACTCCATCCCTTCCCCAGCACGAATCACCAAAACTTCCCCATCACTAACTCCATCCCTTCCCCATCACTAGCTCCATCCCTTCCCCATCACTAACTCCATCCCTTCCCCATCACTCGCTCCATCCCTTCCCCATCACTAGCTCCATCCCTTCCCCATCACTAACTCCATCCTTTCCCCATCACTAACTCCATCCTTTCCCCATCACTAACTCCATCCCTTCCCCATCACTAACTCCATCCCTTCCCCATCACTAGCTCCATCTCTTCCCCATCACTAACTCCATCCTTTCCCCATCAATAACTCTATCCCTTCCCCATCACTAGCTCCATCCATTCCCCATCACTAACTCTATCCATTCCCCATCACTAACTCCATCCCTTCCCCATCACTCGCTCCATCCCTTCCCCATCACTAGCTCCATCCCTTCCCCATCACTAACTCCATCCTTTCCCCATCACTAACTCCATCCTTTCCCCATCACTAACTCCATCCCTTCCCCATCACTAACTCCATCCCTTCCCCATCACTAGCTCCATCTCTTCCCCATCACTAACTCCATCCTTTCCCCATCAATAACTCCATTCCTTCCCCATCACTAACTCCATCCCTTCCCCATCACTAACTCTATCCATTCCCCATCACTAACTCCATCTCTTCCCCAGCACGAATCACCATCCCCATTCCCCAGCAATGTTTCTAATCTGTGTCTGTTGCAGTTTCAGAAGCTGTTGCTGAATTAGAACGACGGGACCGCGAGTTACAGAAGAATCTCTCTGAGTTGGAGATATCGAGTAAGTGATTTTAAATGCAATTTAGGTTAAAGTGGGCTGTGTTGTGCTTTTTTTTTAGGTGGTGCATGGGCAGCTAAGCTTCCAAAATGTGGTCCAAGAGGTGCACACATATCCAATAGGAAGTGCACAGGCCACCATCTTGGTAAAGGGGTTTGCACGCGCCTAACAACTTCCGGCAGCATGCAAAGCAGGCAGGTCATGACAGGAATCAGTGTGCAACGCTGTTTTGAAGCCGTTTTACAACTCCACACTCCAGCCAACGCCCTTAACCTCGCTCAGCTGAGCATGATGTTAAATGGCATGAAGAATTCCCCACCAGTGCTATTTAAAGGGATCATGCAGTACTTACAGTTTAGTTGCTGGATTATTTCTTCTGACTGCTGGTTGACTTCTTTTTGGAAGATTTCTAGAGTTGTTGAAACTTTCATTAATCTACAGGGAGTGGTCTGGCTACTCTTGCAGTCCTCTCTGTGCTTCTTATAATATATTGCACAAAGTAGCTGTCTCCAAGCATGGGTGGCCTGGTCGTGCTTCCTCTCGATATAGGACATGACAGGGAGAATGAAGAGAGGCTACACAGAGCAGGATGAGCTGCTCGAAGAGGGAGGAGGAGGAGGGGGAGCAGGGCTCTCAGCAGGTGGCCATATCCACCCAGGGTCTTCAGGGAAGAATTCTCTTACCTCAGCTTCAGTGAGCACCCGTGTATGAGTCGTCTTTGCTTCACCACGGAGATAGTAACTGAAAATGGCCAACTGCTGTCGCCACAACTGCAGGGTCAAAGCAGGGCAAGGCCCGCCTTGCCTGTGGCTGTCAATGTGACCGTGGCTCTAAATTCGATGCCACCAGGTTAATTCAGGCTTCAGCAGAAGTTATAACAACATTGTACACTCAGTGAGTTATTATTTATTCTGTTCCCATGGAGACAGTGCCCTGATTCTGTAGAATCTTTAACTTGTCCGTATAATTCATCACATTTCCTATTTTTAGGCACTGAGTGTTCAACAAACCTGGCAGCGATTGAGAATACATTCAAACAAGACATCTCTCGCCTCCAGAGAAATGGTCAGTCTGAGATTTATCACAATTCAAATGTTTCCATATTCTTTTAATATACTTTTCTGATCTCCCTTGACCCACTCACCCCTCCCAAATCCCCCCCCACACATTCCCCACTGTGTCCGTCTGATCCCTCGGTCACTACATTACCAGAATGGCTCATTGACTCCCATTGCTCTTGATCAGATGCTGAAATATCGAGGAATGTGTCGTTGCTGCAGGAAGACGGTGACAATCTCCGCAAGAAGTTGTGCCTGAACCCATCAGGTAAGAGCCAGCGTGAGACTCCAGAGAGTCGGATCAATGAAATAATCCGGGTCATTGCTGGAAAGCTGCCATTTCATTATTGAGAAACCTGTGTGAAGGGCCAAGGCCCTGAGCACCCAACACCATCACCTTTGTCAAGAGCTGCTGAGAAGACGAGGCCAATCGAGTGATGACCCCCAAGTTTGGGTTTGAAGAGAATGAAACAATGAGGCTGGAGTTAGAGTGCATTATCAGGCACTCGGGACATCCCAAAGTGTCTCTCAGCCAATGAATCACTTTGTAATGGGGCTTATTATGTTCCGCGGTTGAACATAGCAGCTGGTTTGTGCACAGCAAGCTCCAACTAACTACAAATGAGGGAGAAGTTAATCTGCTCTTGCTGCTGTTGGTTGGAGTCAGTGGCCCTGATTTTAACCCTGCCTGCCCAGCGGGAACCGGGCAAGTGAGTGGTTAACATCGCGAAAACCGACTAACCGCGTCGCTCCCACTCTGGGCGCGATGACCACCATTTATAGCGCTGAACTGGAATGTGTGAGGAAGACACCCACCGGAAACAGGGGCAGGTGATCATATCTGAAAATTGGGGTCCACGGACATCATTACTGCTTTAAATGTGCGAGACGGGAGTCCCGCCCAGCAGTTAAACTGCTCAGTAAAACCTCGCAGGATTGGTCTCAGAAACTGACTGACCAGATCTGCTACAAGAATTTAAAGGTTATAGAGAGAGAAATTAAAAAAGCTTCGCATTTCTATAGTGCCTTTCAGGATGTCCCAAAGTGCTTCACAGTCAATGAAGTACTTTTGAAGAGTAGCCACTGTTGTAATGTAGAAAACGCAGCAACAAATTGCACACAGCAAGCTTCCACAAACAGCAATGTGATAATGAGCAGATAATCTATTTTTAAGTGATGTTGGTTGTGGGATAAATATTGACCAGGACACATTGGAGCTCAAGCAACGCTTCCGCTGCCTTGACCACTCAGGAGGAGCCCTCCAGTACTCGGCTGATCAGTTGTCACTTCATCATCGTCTGCTGCATGCTGCGCAACTTGACCATCATGAGAGCGCAGCCATAGCTACCAAGCATAGCTCCACCACCTCAGGAGGAGGAGCAGGACAAGGAGGACGAACAGGAGGACGAGCAGGAGGACGAGGACGAGGAGGAGGAGGATGAGGAGGAGGATGAGCAGGAGGAGGAGGAGGAGGAGGAGGATGAGGAGGAGGATGAGCAGGAGGAGGAGGAGGAGGATGAGCAAGAGCAGGAGGAGGAGCAGGAGGAGGAGCAGGAGGATGAGGAGGAGGAAGTGGAGGAGGAGGAGGAGGAGGAGGAGGAGGAGGAGGACGAACAGCAGCGACGGAGGAGGCAGCCACTCATTCAGCATTTTACAAGCTCGGTCCCTGACCGCCTCATCAGACTTTGTTTCCAGTGGCTTCGAGGCCTCTTTCCGGTTGCTGAGCACGTCTCCATCATTCCCTCACTTTGTGATTCTGTCCCACACCCCAGAACTGAAATGAGACACAGCACCAAATCTGCAACATTCCAGTAATAAATTTATCAAAAACCATTACCCAAATATATACAACAACAATATTGACTAATCACCCTTGTGCAAACCCTTGCCCCCCCTCTTTACAGCCCCCTTTCCTAATCTAGTCCTCCTACGTTGTGTCTCCCCAGTGGTTGCAGCAGGGCTGGTGGAAGGCTGCTGAGTGTCAGTGCCAGAGACTACAGATGGTCTTGCAGGACGCCCTCAACCAGCTCTGGGCCTGGAAAGCCTGGCTGTAGACTGCACCATCTCAGGCTGGGCGGCAGCAGTCTGGGCTGGCTGGATAACAGGCAGCGACAAGGGCAATGGCGGAGTGGCAGTGATGGGATCAGGAATGCTGTCATCCTGAGTGATACAATAGGTTCCTGCTCTACTAACCCACTTCCAGTCCCCCGGGGCAGCACCACAGCATCCCTACCAATCTGCTGGAGCACAGATTGCTGGCCTGCTGCGACACCGTGAGATCCCTGGTGGACTGTGGTGAACCCAGTGACGATGGCAGCAGTCAGAGCTTGCGTGGCATCAAGCCGAGACTGTATGAGAGCAGTCTGAGACTCGATGGCAGCAACCAGTGACTGCATTACAGCACTAAGACGTTGCATCGCTTCTGCCTGTGCTGCAATGGAAGCTGCCACATCACCCATGACACGCGGCATGAGGTCTGGGTCCCCACGGTCTCTCTGGAAGTCCACTATCCTCTGCACAGTGGAAATGATGGTCTCCATGGTGTGCGCAGAGCCCTGCAATGTTGGAGGTGGACTCCTCCATGCTCCTTACCATTGCTGAGAGGCTCTTGGGCACCCTTGCCATTGCACCTCTCATCTCCGTCTGTATGCCCATCACCCTTCTTGTGAACGCCTCCCCATCAAGCTCCTCATCTGAGTCCTGTGCAGTAGAACTTGTGTGCGAACTCACCCTCTGGGGAGCTGACTCCGGAGCTACCCTTTCCCCCTGGCCTTGCTGCAGCCCACTCGTCCCTGGTGCATCACCCAGTGCAGACCCCTCTACTAAACTTGCCTCTAAAGATCGCGTAGTGCCAGTATCTGAGGTGGTGCCTGCGGGTGAGAGATGCAGTGACGCGCTGCTTTGCTCCTCCTCCTCTTCTCCTTCCTCACTCTCAGTGGGGTCTCAGGGACAGGCTGATCATCTGGTTGCTGATTCACTGAAAGCATAAAGGCACAACACTCGCATTAAGGTGAAGGCAGTGGGGGCAGGAAGGGAGCAAGGAACGCAGACATTCTCAGGAGGTGGAAAGTGAGAAAGGTTTGTGGTGTGAGGGGGAAGTGGGATGAGATGAGAGGGGCTGAAGATACCGTTTTTGGCCCCATCAGGATCGACATCGCCGACGGCCACACCGCCTACCACCTGCTGCCCAATGAGTCGCAGCACTCGCTCCTCCAGGTCTGAGAGCTGCTGGAGCTGCGCATCACCCCTGCCTGTTCTCTGCTGCTCCCTCCTATTGTGGGCCACCTTGGCCTGCAAGAGGAACAAATGTGTTTGAGTCAGAGTCCAGCTATGTGTTTGGGCGATATGCCTGCTGTCATTGAATAGCTGTGATTGTGGGCAAGGCGTGAGATGTGGATGTGAGTTTGAGTCGGTGAAGATGTTTGGTGGATGAGTGGTGGGGGTGTGGTTGTTTGTGCAGTGTGCACAGACTGAGGTTCAGATGCTGGTATGTAGGAGGTGTTGAAGCATG
The DNA here is from genome assembly GCF_052327205.1 of Somniosus microcephalus. NCBI lineage: Eukaryota > Metazoa > Chordata > Chondrichthyes > Squaliformes > Somniosidae > Somniosus > Somniosus microcephalus. The sequence goes on along the minus strand of NC_141017.1, from coordinate 9,986,995 downwards.
TACTCACCCTGACCACCCGAGTGAGGCTGTTGATTTCTTGTGGCACTGTCAGGCTGCGTTCCACCACACTACTGGCCGAGACCTCCTGGGCCACTTCCCTCCACATTGCCCTGAACACCTGAAGCGATGGCCTCCTTCCAGTGGCCAGGAACAGCATCAACCTCCTTCGCTCCACTCCAGCCTCCAATGCCACATCTGTGAACCGACAAGCTTTCTCCCTGGGAGTGGGAACAGCCGTATCCATCGATGGATTCACTCGCTCGTAGGTCACCTCGAAGCCAGCAACAAGCATCTACACAGTGATGCAACCTCCCCTTGAAGAGCTGGAAGGAACCAGTGTGAAGGATCATTGCTGAATTCATTGCACCTGAAATTCAGCAGCGTTCTGCTGGTAGCGCCCCTGTCGCGCCCCACTGAGGTCATTAGCGCTTGATTTAGCGCCTCACTTCCTTCCTGGGGTGCTAACACCCAATCTAGTAGAAGTTCAGAATCCTTAGTGCCTGGCGCTAAATTTTCAAAATTTCATAAGCTAGCGCCCCAAATGAGGCGATACCCAATTCACCCCCTCAGTGGCTGGTTAGAGGGGATAGTTTTGTATTGAGAAACCTGAGTGAGTTTAGGACACCAGCTACACCACCGAGCTTGCACAGCGCACTGCTTTCTCCCGTGTAATAAAGGGAAATGAAATGAACAAGCCGTGGAAATAATGTTCCACAGAGTAACTATTTGTACTGTTTTACAGATTCCCAATGTACACCTTGTGCCACTGGCTGGAAGTACTTCAGAGGCAAATGTTACTACTTTTCATCATCTGTGAGGGACTGGCATGCAGCTAACATGCATTGCTTCTCCACCCGGTCCCACCTCATAGTCATTGACACTAAAGAGGAGCAGGTAAGGATTTGCAGTCGCACGCTGGGGCACCACCAACGGCCTTCCCCCGTCTAACTTCTACCCCCAACCCTGTTGGTCGTCAGTGACCCACCCCGTAGGAGGCTATCTCTGATCACTTCCTTGTATCGCTCTCCACTCACATCCCCTTTCCCCCTTCCAACCCCATTTACTTCTGTGTCCGCCCCTGGAAAAATCTCTGCCCCAAGTCATTTACAACGGCACTATCAAACTCCCAACTGTCCAGCCATTGCCCCTCCATTCACCACATTTCTAATCCCACCCTCACCTTTGGTTTTAATGGGCACAAGGGCACCATTGTTCTCTCTCACCCTGGACATGTATCCCAGGCTACTATGTGAGGCAAAGGAGGAGATTGCAGGGGCTCTGACACAAATTTTCAAAACCTCTCTGGCCACAGGGGATGTGCCAGAGGACTGGAGAACAGCTAACGTAGTATCATTATTCAAGAAGGGTAGTAGGGATAAACCAGGGAATTACAGGCCAGTGAGCCTAACATCAGTGGTAGGGAAATTATTGGAAAAAATTCTGAGGGACAGAATTGGTCTCCACTTGGAGAGGCAGGGATTAATTAGGGATAGCCAGCATGGCTTTGTCAAGGGAAGATCATGTCTGACCAATTTGATTGAATTTTTCGAGAGCGTGACTAGGTGTGTGGATGAAGGTAGTGCAGTGGATGTGGTTTACATGGATTTCAGTAAGGGTTTTGATAAAGTCCCACATAGGAGACTGGTCAGGAAGGTAAGAGCCCATGGGAACCAGGGTGCCTTGGCACATTGGATCCAAAACTGGCAGAAGGCAGAGGGTGATGGTGGAAGGTTATTTTTGTGACTGGAAGCCTGTGTCCAGTGGGGTACCGCAGGGATTGGTGCTGGGTCCCTTGCTGTTTGTGGTCTACATTAATGATTTGGATGTGAATGAAAAAGGTACGATCAGTAAGTTCGCAGATGACACAAAAATTGGTGGGGTGGTAAATAGCGAGGCGGGAAGCCTCAGGCTACAGGACGATATAGATGGGTTGGTCAGATGGGCGGAACAGTGGCAAATGGAATTTAACCCTGAAAAGTGTGAGGTGATGCATTTTGGACGGACTAACAAGGCAAGGGAATACACAATGAATGGTAAGACCCTAGGAAAGACAGAGGATCAGAGGGACCTTGGTGTGCATGTACATAGATCCCTGAAGGCAGCAGAACAGGTGGATAAGGTGGTTAAAAAGGCATATGGGATACTTGCCTTCATTAGCCGAGGCATAGAATATAAGAGCAGGGAGGTCATGATGGAGCTGTACAAAACGCTGGTAAGGCCACAGCTGGAGTGCTGTGTGCAGTTCTGGTCGCCACACTATAGGAAGGATGTGATTGCTTTGGAGCGGGTGCAGAGGAGATTTACCAGGATGTTACCTGGGCTGGAGCGCTTCAGCTATGAAGAAAGACTGGACAGGCTGGGGTTGTTTTCCTTGGAGCAGAGAAGGCTGAGGGGGGACCTGATTGAGGTGTACAAAATTATGAGGGGCATAGATAGGGTGGATAGAAAGGAACTTTTCCCCTTAGTAGAGGGGTCAATAACAAGGGGGCATAGATTCAAGGTAAGGGGCAGGAGGTTTAGAGGGGATTTGAGGAAAAACTTTTTCACCCAGAGGGTGGTTGGAATCTGGAACTCACTGCCTGAAAGGGTGGTAGAGGCAGGAACCCTCACAACATTCAAGAAGCATTTGGATGAGCACTTGAAATGCCATAGCATACAAGGCTACGGACCAAATGCTGGAAAATGGGATTAGATTAGATAGGGCTTGATGGCCGGCGCGGACGCGATGGGCCGAAGGGCCTCTTTCTGTGCTGTATAACTCTATGGCCTAGAAATTCGGTTGGTTGCGCCAGCGATTAGCGCCTAAAGAGCCCGAGAATTGGGGCATTACCCAATTTCCGGACGGGCGCAGTAAATCTAGCGCCACCTGCCATATCGAGTAGCCTTTTAGTGCCAGCACGCGCCCGCGAGTGCAGGCAGATCATGACGTCATTTCAGTGTGCAACGCCTTTTTGGCGCCCTGGACCGGATATTCGGTTGCGCCCGCAACCTTTCCGCCTGGCGCTATTAGTGACAGTTGGATGGAACGTTTCCAGGTCCTTCTCGCACTCGGGGGGCGCTATTTAAAGGGGACAGCACTAGTATAAAAGCTGCAGCCATTTGGCCTGGCCATTCTGATCATTGCTGGAGAGAGTTGCTGACCTTCAGTGGGACAGTAATCTTCTCATTGAACCTTCGGAGACTTGGGACCTTCAGCCCTGTCCGGAAGAGTTGGAATGTTACAGATTACTGCGTCTTGCTCGTCTGGCATAACAATGGGAGCTGCTTTGGAGGGGAACATCCTCATGGCTGAACATTTGGCATGGGCACAGAAATGGCGGGAGAGAGGGCCGAGATTGGCCAGAAGGAGGAGGGGCAATGGACGTCGCCCAATCCGACGATACGCTGAGAGGGTTTTCAGGCAGCAGGTGTCATACCTTACCATGTCGGAAGAGCAGTGTCTGCGAAGGCTCAGATTCGGTAAGGATGTTGTGACTGAGCTGTGCCACCTGCTTGCTGAAGATCTGCAGCCACGTATACGGTGCAGGGCCTCTCTGTCGGTGGCCGTCAAAGTCACTGTTGCCCTCAACTTTTTCGCCAGCGGATCCTTTCAGGCAGCCACTGGGGACATAGCTAATATATCACAATTTGCGGTGCATTGCTGCATCCGGCAAGTGACAGCTGCCCTCTATAGAAGGAGGCGTGAATTAATCACCTTCCCTGTGACCCTGGAGAAGCATGGGGAGCGCGCGCAGGGCTTCGCTGCTATTGCGGACTTCCCCATGGTGCAGGGGGCCATTGATTGCACACACGTGGCTTTGCGGGCACCAGTACAGAATCCCGAGGAGTTCCGCAACCGCAAGGGCTTCCACTCCCTCAACGTCCAACTGGTCTGTGACCACCGGCAGATGATCACAGAAATCACAGAAATCACAGAAACCCCACAGTGCAGATAGAGGCCATTTCGGCCCATTGAGCCTGCACCGACACATATCCCACCCGATCCCCGTAACCCCTACACCAACACATATCCCACCCCATCCCCGTAACCCCCTGTATTTAATCCCCCTAACACTAAGGGTCAATTTATCATAGCCAATCAACCTAACCTGCACATCTTTGGACTGTGGGAGGAAACCGGAGCACCCGGAGGAAACCCACGCAAACATGGGGAGAATGTGCAAACTCCACACAGACAGTCGCCCGAGGCCAGATTCGAACCCGGGTCCCTGGCGCTGTGAGGCAACAGTGCTAACCACTATGCCAATGCACAATGCACAATTCCCTGGCAGCATCCACGACGCGTTCATCCTGCGGCAGACCTCAGTGGCTGACCTTTTTGAGGCCCCGGCTCACCCACGAGGCTGGCTTCTTGGCAACAAGGGCTATCCTCTCTGCCCATGGCTCATGACCCCACTCCGTTTGCCCAGCACCCTGGCAGAAGAGCATTACAACAGCAGCCATCAGGTGACCAGGAACATTGTGGAGCACACAATTGGTGTGCTCAAGCAGCGTTTCCGTTGTCTAGACCATTCGGGGGGAGCCCTACAGTACTCGCCGGAGCAAGTGGTGCACATCGTCGTTGTCTGCTGCATGCTCCACAACCTGGCCATTCGACGTACCCAGCCCACCCTCAAGGTCCAGCAGAGCAGGCGGACGAGGAGGAGGAGGAGGAAGAGCAGGCGGATGAGGAGGAGGAGGAGGAGGAGGAGCATGCAGACGAGGGGGAGGAGGAGGAAGATGGGAGGGCTCCTGAAACTGGAAGGGCCGTCCGTCAGAGGCTCATATGGACTCGGTTCTAGGCCCCTCTGACGGAATGCTGGGTGTCATTGGATCCGCGCCCTTCGGTTCGCACAAAGCCTATGAAGACCACCATGATTGTAAAGAGTCAGGAGCTCCCTTGTAAATAAAAAAAAATCTTTATTTTCCAAAAAGTGCTTCCTTCCAGCATAACAACGTCATGTCAACAGAAACCATAACTAACTAACTAACAGATAACTCTCTGGCAAAGCCGCGAGACTAACCAAAACATGACAAACAATCACAGCAGGTGTGGAGGTCCTTGAATTCGAAAAAAGAGATGTCTCAGCACCTCCCCCTACTGTTGACCCCTTGATGGAGACCGACTTCTCTTTTGAGGTCGGCCCCTTCCCTCCCTGCAGCTCCTCCGTAATTGCACCCCAGTGGCTGCGTCAAGGCTGGGGGACGCCTGCTGAGTGTCTGGAAGCACAGAAGCCCCTGGGGGACGGCCTGGACGACCTCTGGGCTTGGAGGGCGTGGAAGCTGGCTGCTTCAGCTGGGCATGGCTGGAAGCAGTGTACCCTGCAGGTGGTGGCAGCTGCACTGCAGACGTTCCAGTGGTGGCATGAGCAATGCTCACATGCCGAGAGAGGACACCTGCACCATCGTCGGGCGACACACTGGCTCTCTGACGGGGCCGCTTCGGACCATCCGCCACAATCGACTGCTCCACAGATTCATGGCCTCCTGTGGTGCTGGAAGGGCCCGGGGTGATCCTGCCTGATGCAGATAGGGTGGCAGCAGTGAGAGTTCGCGTTGCCTCAATTTGGGTGTGGACGAGGCCCGCAAGTGACTGCGTGGCAGCAGTGAGGACCTGTGCGGCAGGTGCCAGTGCTTCGGAGAAGCCCTGGCCAGTTCTTTCCATTGCTTCGGACAGTGCCAGTCTCCAGATGTGTAGGCTCCCCTGAGGCTGGAACGGATGGTCCGGCTTCCTCCTGACCATCGCCTCCGGAGTCACTGGCACTGGCAGCTTGAGGGCCCGGCTCCCGAGCTGGTGATGCAGCATCTGAAAGCAGGGAGGTGGAAGAGTGGCTTTAGCAAAAGGACAGCTTGGCAGCAAGGGATGCAAGATTGCGGCAAGTTTATGACATGGTTACACAGTGAGAAAGCATGCCGGCAGGGGGAACAAGTGGAAGGAGACAGCTGTAAAAGGTGAGGACCTTACCATCGCTGTCGACAATGGGGTCGGCAGCTGCAGTGGTTACAGGACCACTCAGACGTCCTCCAAGGATCTGGTGGACTCTCTCCTCGAGATCCGTGAGAGTGACCACTTGAGGAGGACCTCCACCGGTGCGAAGCTGGTCTTTGAGAATCCTCGCCAGCTTGCACTGCAGGGGAAAGGAGGGGAAGTGATGTTACATGATGTCCTGAGTGATCATCTCATGCCCCCCATGGTGGAAGAGCCCTTACATGATGCCTTGAGTCAAATATGCATGTGTGTACCCAGAAAGGGCCATGGGTGCTTGCTGGCAGGTGGCCAATGGGACACAGCCCACCCTGTAGCCATAAAGTCAGGTGCAAATGAAGGGATGCAGAAGTTTGCAGAAATTGTCACCCTTAAATTGAAATCCCTCCATGGCCTCACCCCTCCTTATCTCTGTAACCCCCTCCAGCCTCACAACCCTCTGAGATCTCTGTGCGATTCAATTCTGGTCTCTTGCACACCCCTGATTTCCATTGCCCCATCATTGGCGGTCGTGCCTTCAGCTGTCTAGGTTCTAAGCTCCAGAATTCCTTCTATAACCTTCTCCAACTCTCTCTCCACCTATAAGACCCTCCTTAAAACCGACCTCTTTGACCAAGCTTTTGGTCACCTGCCCTAATGCGTCCAATTTTTCTGCTTACGCTCATGTGAAGCACTTTGGGACATTTTACTACTTTAAAGGCGTTGTATAAATGCAATACAAAAGCAAAATACTGCGGATGCTGGAAATCTGAACTAAACGCAGACAATGTTAGAAATACTCAGCAGGTCAGGCAGCACCCGTGGAGAGAGAAACAGAATTAACATTTCAGGTCGATGACCTTTCATCAGAACTAGAAAAAGTTCTAGATGTAACAGGTTTTAAGCAAGTACAGAGGCAGCGAAAGGGAGCAGGGGAGGGAAAAGCAAAAAGGAAGGTCTGTGATAGAGTGGAAGACAGGAGAGATTAAATGACAAAAGGGATGATGGTGCAAGGCAAAAGGAGATGGTAGTGGGATAAGTAAAGAAATAAAAGATGGGTCTAGAAGAGGTGTAAATGGGAATAGCAGAATCATCAATAGCTGCCATCCAAAAGAATCGGGGCAGAGGTTATGATCTGAAAATGTATAAATTCAAGTTGTTATTGTTGTTGTTATCAGTGCCCCACCACTGTTGACGTTGGTTTTCAAAGAAACATAGAAGATAGGAGCAGGAGTAGGCCATTCGGCCCTTCGAGCCTGCTCCGCCATTCAATGAGATCATGGCTGATCATCCAAATTCAGTACCCTGTCCCTGCCTTCTCCCCATATCCCTTGATCCCTTTAGCCTCAAGAAATATATCCAACTCTTTCTTGAATATATTTAATGAACTGGCCTCCACCACCATCTGTGGCAGAGAATTCCACAGGTTCACCACTCTCTGGGTGAAGAAATTCCTCCTCATTTCAGTCCTAAATGGCTTACCCCTTATCCTTAGACTATGACCCCTGGTTCTGGACTCCCCGGCCATCAGAAACATCCTTTCTGCATCTAGTCTGTCCAGACCTGACAGAATTTTATAGGTTTCGATGCGATCCCCTCTCAATCTTCTAAACTCCAGTGAGTATAAGCCCAATCGACACAATCCCTCCTCGTACGTCATTCCTGCCATCCCAGGTATCAGCCTGGTGAATCTTCGCTGCACTCCTTCCATGGCAAGAACGTCCTTCCTCAGGTAAGGTGACCAAAACTGCACACAATACTCAAGGTGCGGTCTCACCAAGGCCCTGTACAACTGTAGCAAGACATCCTTGTTCCTGTACTCAAACCCTCTTGCTACGAAGGCCAACATACCATTTGCCTTCTTAACCGCCTGCTGCACCTGCATGCTTACCTTCAGCGACTGGTGCACAATAACACCCAGGTCTCTTTGCACTTCCCCTTCTCCCAATCTATTGCCATTCAAATAATAATCTGCCTTCCTGTTTTTGCCACCAAAGTGGATAACCTCACATTTATCCACATTATAGTGCATTTGCCATGGCAAGAACGTCCAAATCGTACTGGAGTTTCACGACATCCTCCTCACAGCTTACCCTCCCACCCAGCTTTGTGTCGTCTGCAACTTTGGAGATATTACATCTAATTCCCTCGTCCAGATCATTAATATATACTGTGAACAGCTGGGGTCCTAGGACCGATCCTTGCGGTACCCCACTAGTCACTGCCTGCCACTCGGAAAACGACCCGTTTATTCCAACTCTTTGCTTTCTGTCCGCCAACCAGTTCTCTATCCAAGTCAATACCTTGCCCCCAATCCCATGTGCCTTAATTTTGCACGCTAACCCCTTATGTGGGACCTTATCGAAAGCCTTCTGAAAGTCCAAATACACCACATCCACTGGTTCTCCCTTATCTATTTTACCAGTTACATCCTCAAAAAATTCCAGTAGATTCTCGGATACAGTTCCATGGGCCCATTACCTCATGCAAGTGACCATGTGTGAACTTAAACAGTGAGTGTTGGCAAGCTATTCAACCATAAGAGAACCACAGGGAACAGGCTATTTTAGATCTAGTATTGTGAAATGAGACAGGGTTAATTAATAATCTTGTAGTGAATGATCCTCTAAGGAAGAGTGATCATAATATGATAGAATTTCAAATGGAGTTTGAGAGTGATGTGATTAAGCTCAAAACTTGGGTCTTAAATTTAAACAAAGGCAATTACATAGTTATGAGCGGTGAGTTGACTAAGGTAGATTGGGATATTAGATTAAAAGATATGAAGGTAGATAAGCAATAGCAAATACTTAAAGGCACAATACATAATTCTCACAAACATACATGCCCTTGAGGAATAAAAACTCCACTGGAAAAGTGGTCCAACTTGGCTAACTAGAGAAGTTAAGGATAGTATTAGATTAAAAGCACAGGCTTACAAAGTTTCCAAAAAGAGTAGTAAGCCTGAGGATTGGGAGGCTTATAAAAATTAGCAAACGTTACCATGAAATTGATATAGAGGGAGAAAATAGACTATGAGAGTAAACTAACAAGAAATATGGAAAAAGATTGTAAGAGTTTCTACAAGTATGTAAAAAGAGATTAGCAAAAGCAAACATGGGTCCCTTAGAGGCAGAGACAGGAGAAATTATAATGGGGAATAAGGAAATGGCAGAGAGGTTAAACAAATATTTTGAATCTCTCTTCACAGTAGGAGACACAAAAACATATTGGAAATAGTGAGGAACCAAAGGTTTAATGGCAGTGAGGAACTTAAAGTGATTAATATTAGTAAAGAAAAAGTACTGAAGAAATTAATGGGACTAAAAGCTGACAAATCCACTGGGCCTGATGGCCTACATCCTAGGGTTTTGAAAGAGGTGGCTGCAGAGATAGTGGGTGCATTAGTTGTGATCTTCCAGAATTCCCCTAAATTTTAGAACAGTCCCCATGGATTGAAAGGCAACACATGTAACCCCACTATTCAAGAAAGGAGGGAAAGAGGGAACAGGGAACCATAGGCCAGCTAGTCTGACGTCAGTAGTAGTGAAAATGCTAGAATCTATTTATTAGGGGCATGGAAACAGGGCACTTAGAAAATTGTAATATTATTGGACAGAGTCAACAAGGTTTTATGAAAGGGAAATTGTGTTAGGACAAATCTATTAGTTTTTTCAGGGTGTAGCTAGTAGGGTAGCCATGGTGGAACCAGTGCATGTGGGACATTTGGATTTTCAAAAGGCATTTCTTAAGGTGCCACACAAGAGGTTGTTACACAAGATTAGAGCTCATGAGATTGCGGGTAGTATATTCGCTTGGATTGATGATTGGTTAATGGACAGAAAACAGAGAGTAGGAATAAACGGGTCATTTTTGGGTTGGCAGGTTGTAACTAGTGGGGTGCCGCAAGGATCAGTGCTTTGGCCTCAGCTATTTACAATATATATCAATGCCTTAGATGAGGGGACCGAGTGTACTGTATCCAAGTTTGCTGATGATACAAAGTTAGGTGGGAAAGTAAGCTGTGAGGAGGACGCAAAGAGGCTGCAATGAGATATAGACAGGTTAAGTGATTGGGCATACGGTGGCAGATGGAGTATAATGTGCGGGGATTTGAAATTATCCACTTTGGTAGGAAGAGTAGAAAAACAGGCTATTTTTAAAAGAGGAGCGATTAGTAAATGTTGGTATGCAGAGGGACCTGGGTGTCCTTGTACGTGAATCACAGAAATTTAACATGCAGGTACAGCAAGCAATTAGGAAGGCAAATAGTATGTTAGCTTTTATTGCAAGGGGGTTGGAGTATAAGAGTAAGGAAGTCTTGCTGCAATTGTATAGGGCTTTGGTGAGACCACACCTGGGGTAATGTGTACAGTTTTTGTTTCCTTACCTAAGGAAGGATATACTTGCCATAGAGGGAGTGCAACGAAGGTTCACTAGACTGATTCCTGGGATGAGAGGGCTGTCCTATGAGGAGAGATTGAGTAAAATGGGCCTATACTCTCTGGGGTTTAGAAGAATGTGAGGTGATCTCATTGAAATGTGTAAAATCCTTAGAGGATTCTGGATGTTGCCCCTGGCTTGAGAGTATAGAACTAAGGGTCACAGTCTCAGAATAAGGGGTCGGCTATTTAGAACTGAGATGAGGAGAAATTTCTTCACTCAGAGGGTAGTGAATCTTTGGAATTCTCTACCCCAGAGGGCTGTGGAGGCTCAGTCATTGAGTATATTCAAGACTGAGATTGATTTTTGGATACTAAGGGAATCAAGGGATAGGGCGGCAAAGTGCAGCTGAGCTGGAAGATCAGCCATGAACTTATTGAATGACGGAGCAGGCTCAAGGGGCCGTATGGCCTAATCCTGCTCCTATTTCTTATATTGTTACTCGGCAGCACCGCCAGATGTCCACATGCACACATTCCAGCAGGGATCACTGTTTAATGATCTGGAACAGGAATTCTTGTCAATTTTGTTCCTTCCTGCCTAGCCGAACAACAACTTCCATTTATATAGCGCCTTTAACATAGTGAAATGTCACAAGATGCCTCGCAGCAGCATAATCAGACAAAATTACAAGATCACGCTGTAATTGCACTCAGCTGGCAATGGTGGCGCTGCAGCATGACCAGTGGCAGGAGGGTGTAATTACAGCGTGAAAAGTTGACATAGCCATTTTCCATTATAAATGTGAACAGAGGAATTTAAAATGGAAAATATATAAAAATAAGGAGAGAATATAAGATTCTAAAATAGGAACCAAATCACTGTCCAAAACCCCTCCAGCACTACTTCACCCGAAGACTTTCTGTGTGCAACGCCACACAATTAGTTCATTTTAAAATATTGTGATGGTGATCACTTTTTACGTTAATATGTGCTGATTTTTTTTTATTGTAGAATTTTATGATCACCAACATACAGAATCAGCGCCACTGGATAGGGCTCAGTGACCTTACTGTGGAAGGGCAATGGCACTGGGTCGATGAGACTGACAGTAAAACTACCGGAACGTAAGTTTGAAACGTTGCTGCTATATGGTCGCACTTTCTCCCAACTCACAGCAGAGAAGGGTTTTACGTAAGCACGGACTGCAGCGGTTCAAGAAGGTGGCTCACCACCACAATTAGCAATTAGGGATGGGCAATAAATGCTGGCCTTGCCAGCGATGCCCGCTTTCCATGATAAAATTACAAAAAAGCAGACCGAACGCCCTCCATTGCAAGGCTGGTGTGGCACTGAACCAGGAAAATCCCAGGTTCCAATCCTTGCTCCGAGTCAGATTCACTATTCCTATTCGAGGTGGAGGTATAGGCACGATTCATCGCTGTGACTCTGGGCTAGGCGGGAGCAAAGAAAACCCGCCCGCATTCCTGCCCCTAATCACTTAGCGGTGATTCCTGCTGGAATGTGTGTGCACGCGTGGACACCTGGCTTGGCTGTACAGCCTGCCAGCACTCGCTGTTTAGGTTCGCACATGGTCACTTGAGTGTGGCAATGGGCGGCAATGGTGCCCATGGAACTGTACCCGGGCATGAGTCAGTTCCTGCAGGAGAAGCATTGAGAGAGTCAGAGGGGAATAAAGGAACTAAGACCGGAGTGGGGCCATTGATCACCAAGAGGGGATTCGGCCCCTCGAGCCTGTTCCTCTTTGAAAGAGCAATTCCATTAGTCCCACCTTCCTGCTCTTTCTCCACAGCCCTGAACATTTTCCCCCTTTAAGTATTTATCCACTGAGGATCTGGGAATGTTTTCCTTATTTCACAGAAAATGGAGAGGCAGATAATTGTCAGATACATTCCTTCGGTTAAAGCACAATGCAACGCAGCTTGAATATTATTAAATTGCATCTGTCATCTTTCAAAAGCTTAGATCCCGTACAAATGGGTTGTTTAACATTTGTTAATACTCGGTCAATTCTACCGAGGCCGACAATCCTGGGCTGAGCCACGTCTCCTTGCTCTCTGGTTGATTCTCCTGCCATTCTCTGCATTGCAGGTTCTGGGCACCCGGGGAGCCCAATAATAAAAATAAAGACGAACACTGCGCTCACACATTCAACAACGGACAGTGGAATGATGACAGATGCGCGAACACCTATAAATGGATCTGTGAACGACCCTCGTTTTCATATTTCATGAATTAACCAGAAGTGACAATGTGCCGACACTGGCTCTGCTGAAGGTGCTGCAGGAAATGGTAGTAACAAACAAAGCTCAAAGTGGGAAAGATGGGGAGTGGGAGGGGGAAGGGGGGATTTGTGGGGAGGGGATTTGTGGGGAGGGGGAGGGGGGGCATTTGTGGGGAGGGGATTTGTGGGGAGGGGAAGGGGTTGGGTGGGGATTTGTGGAGTGGGGATTTGTGGGGTGGGGATTTGTGGGGAGGGGGAGGGGGAAGCGTATCAAGGCGAGGGAGGTCAGTGCTGGGAATCTCTGTCGCCCTGGGTGCTACGGTTGGCCTCAGTACCTCTGGCTGGTGAGTGGAGGTAAATCGAGCAGCGTTCTTGCGATCCATCACCATCCCCTAAACCCAGGGAAGTGGGTAAGGACCAGAACCAGGAGCAGGCTCGGCTGCGATGCCCCACACAATCGAATAGCCAGAAGACACTCAATGGCGCAACACATGAAGAATGACACTAGAGGGTTCCTGACAATGGAGATGCCTCAGCCCGAGCGAAGGGGCAAGTGGGAAAAGAGATTAAAACTTGTTGAGGTGCAGCCGCACAATCCCCGATCCTCATCCCACTCCTCCTCTCCAACTCCCATCCCCTCCTCCTCCTCTCCCCCTCCCCCCTCATTCCATCCTCCTCCTCCTTCCCTCCTCCTCACCCCTCCTTCTCCTCCCCCTCACCCCCTCCCTTTCCCGGGATTAATGTGAACGAAGGGTAATTTCTGTTGAAGAATGCGTTGAGGAGAATGAGGTGTTGAAGTGGGTTGGACTCTGGGCCTTTCACCTCTGTGGGGGGCCTGGGTTCAAGCCCACCTCTCGAGAGATGGAGGTCCCCACTGACTGTGTGAAATGAGTTTGGTCAGCCACAGCTTCTTCTTCTTAGGCAGTCCCTCGGAACTGAGGATGACTTGCTTCCACATTACAAATGAGCTCGCAGGTGGCTGATTAGTCCAATGCGGGACCTACAGTCTCTGTCACAGGTGGGACAGACAGTGGTTGAAGGGTTGGGTGGGTGGGGTGCTTGGGTTGACATGCGCTCCTTGCGCTGCTTGCGCTTGGCTTCTGCTTGCTCCCGGCGAATAGACTCGAGGTGTTCGGCGCCTTCCCAGATGCTTCTCCTCCACTTTGTGCGGTCTTGGGCCAGGGATTCCCAGGTGTCGGTGGGGATGTTGCACTTTTTCAAGGAGGCTTTGAGGGTGTCCTTGAAGCGTTTCCTCTGCCCACCTGGGGCTCTCTTGCCGTGCCAGAGCTCCGAGTAGAGCGCTTGTTTTGGGAGTCTCGTATCGGGCATGCGGACAATGTGACCCGTCCATCGGAGCTGATTGAGCGTGGTCAGAGCTTCGATGCTGGGGATGTTGGCCTGAGCAAGAACACTGACATTGGTGCGCCTATCCTTCCAATGGATTTGCAGGATCTTGCGGAGGCAGCGTTGGTGGTACCTCTCCAGTGCTTTGAGGTGCCTGCTGTACATGGTCCATGTCTCTGAGGCATACAGCAGGGCAGGTATCACTGCTGCCCTGTAGACCATGAGCTTAGTGCCGGGCTTGAGGTCCTGGTATTCAAACATTCTCTTCCTCAGGCGACCGAAGGCTGCACTGGCACACTGAAAACGGTGTTGGACTTTGTCGTCGACGTCTGCCCTTGTTGACAGTAGGCTCCTGAGGTATGGAAGGTGGTCCACATTGTCCAAGGCCTTGTCGTGGATTTTGATAATCGGGGGGCTGCACTGTGTGGCGGGGGCAGGTTGGTAGAGGACCTTTGTCTTACGGATGTTTCGTGTAAGGCCCATGCTCTCCTATGCTTCGGTGAAGGTGTTTACGATGGTTTGGAGTTTGACCTCCGAGTGAGCGCAGACGCAAGCATCGTCTGCATACTGTAATTCGACGACAGAGGATGGGACGACCTTGGATCGGGACTGGAGGCGACGGAGGTTGAACAGTTTCCCGTTTGTTCTGTAAATTAGCTCCACTCCAGTGGGGAGCTTACTGAGGGTGAGATGGAGCATTGCAGCAAGGAAGATCGAGAAGAGCGTTGGTGCGATGACACAGCCTTGCTTGACCCCTTTCGTACGTGAATTGGGTCTGTGGTGGAACCGTTGGTCAGGATCACGGCTTGCATGTCGTTGCGAAGCAGGCGGAGGATAGTGACAAACTTTTGAGGGCAGCCGAATTTGAGGATTCTTTAGCGCAGCCAAGACCATCTACGGCCCAAGTACCGAAGGCCCTTCCCCACTGCGAGCCAAGAACGGAGAGGTACTCATCAAGGTCAGGGAAGCAGTCAGTGCCCGCTGGAAGGAGCACTTTGAAGATCTCCTTAACCACGACTCTGTCTTCGACACGAGTGTCCTCAACTCCATCCCACAGCATGCTACCCGCCACCATCTCGGCACAACCCCAGCCCGGCATGAGGTTGAAAAGGCCATCCGACAACTGAAGAACATCAAGGCCTCAGGAGCAGATGGAATCCCCGCCGAGGCACTGAAGCATGGCGGAGAAGCACTACTGGCGCGAATTCATGAACTCATTTCTCTTATCTGGAAGGAGGAGAGCATGCCAGGGGATCTCAGAGATGCCGTAATTGTGACCATAAGAACATAAGAAATAGGAGCAGGAGTAGGCCATACGGCCACTCGGGCCTGCTCCGCCATTCAATAGGATCATAGCTGATCTGAATCTAGACTCACGTCCATTTCCCTGCCCTCCCCCCGTAACCCCTAATTCCCTTATCTGCTAGGAAAATGTCTATCTCCATTTTAAATGTATTTAATGTTGCAGCTTCCACAGCTCTCTGGGGTAGCAAATTCCATAGATTTACTACCCTCTGAGTGAAGAAGTTTCTCCTCATCTCAGTTTTGAAATGGCTGCCCCTTATTCTAAGATTATGCCCCCTAGTTCTAGTCTCACCCATCAGTGGAAACATCCTCACCGCATCCACCCGATCAAGCCCCCTCACAATCTTATATGTTTCGATAAGATCGCCTCTCATTCTTCTGAACTCCAATGAGTAGAGTCCCAACCTACTCAACCTTTCTTCATACGTCAACCCCCTCATCTCTGGAATCAACCGAGTGAACCTTCTCTGAACCGCCTCGAGAGCAAGTATATCTTTTCTTAAATATGGAAACCAAAACTGCACGCAGTATTCCAGGTGTGGCCTCACCAATACCCTGTATAACTTCAGCAAGACTTCCCTGTTTTTATACTCCATCCCCCTTGCAATAAAAGCCAAGATTCCATTGGCCTTCCTGATCACCTGCTGCACCTGCATACTAACTTTTTGTGTTTCATGCACCAGGACCCCCAGATCCCTTTGTCCTGTAGAACTTTGCAGTTTCTCTCCATTTAGATAATAACTTGCTCTTTGATTTTTTCTGCCAAAGTGGATAACCTCACACTTTCCAACATTATGTTGCATCTGCCAAATCTCTGCCCACTCACTTAGCCTGTCTATGTCCTTTTGCAGGTTTTTTATGTCCTCCTCACTCACTGCTTTCCCTCCCATCTTTGTATCGTCGGCAAACTTGGATATGTTGCACTCGGTTCCTTCCTCCAAATCGTTAATATAGATTGTAAAGAGTTGGGGTCCCAGCACTGACCCCTGCGGAACACCACTAGTTACTGATTGCCAGCCCGAGAACGAACCATTTATCCCAACTCTTTGTTTTCTGTTAGATAGCCAATCTTCCACCCATGCCAGTATATTACCCCCAATCCCGTGATTTTTTATCTTGATAAGTAATCTTTTGTGTGGAACCTTGTCAAATGCCTTTTGGAAGTCCAAATACACTACATCCACTGGTTCCCCTTTATCCACCCTGTATGTTACATCCTCAAAGAATTCGAGCAAATTTGTCAAACATGACTTCCCCTTCGTAAAACCATGCTGACTCTGTCCTATTAAATTATGTTTATCCAAATGCTCTGTTACTGTTTCCTTAATAATGGACTCCAACATTTTGCCAACCACAGATGTTAGGCTAACTGGTCTATAGTTTCCAGCTTTTTGTCTACTTCCCTTCTTAAATAAGGGTGTTACATTAGCAGTTTTCCAATCTGCCGGGACCTTTCCTGAGTCCAGGGAGTTCTGGAAAATGATCACCAATGCATCCACAATCCCTACCGCCACTTCTCTCAAGACCCTAGGATGTAGGCCATCAGGTCCGGGGGATTTATCCACCTTAAGTCCCATTATTTTACTGAGTACCATCTCCTTAGTGATTTTAATCATGTTTAGCTCCACCGCCGCCCCCCCCCCCCCCATTGCCCCCTGTTTGTCCAGTGTTGGGATATTTTTAGTGTCCTCTACTGTAAAGACTGATACAAAATATTTGTTCAGCGTCTTTGCCATCTTCATGTTCCCCACCACTAGTTTCCCAGTCCCATCCTCTAAGGGACCAACGTTCACTTTAGCCACCCTTTTTCTTTTTATATAGCTGTAGAAACTCTTGCTATCTGTTTTTATATTTTTTGCTAGTTTACTTTCATAATTTATCTTCCCTTTCTTAATTAATCTTTTAGTTATTGTTTGCTGGCTTTTAAATGCTTCCCAATCTTCTATCCTCCCACGAGATTTGGCTAATTTATATGCCCTTGTTTTCAGTCAAATACTATCCTTTATTACTTTACTAAGCCACGGATGGCTGTCTTTTCTTTTACTCCCCTTTTTCCTCAGCGGAATATACTTATCTTGAAAGATGTGAAATATCTCCTTGAATGTAGACCACTGCTCTTGTACCGTCTTACACTTTAATCTGTTTTCCCAGTCCACTTTAGTCAATTCTACTCTCATACCTTCATAGTCTCCTTTATTTAAGCTTAGTACGCTGGTTTGAGATCCAACTCTCTCACCCTCAAACTGAATTTGGAATTCAACCATATTATGGTCACTCATTCCAAGGGGATCCTTTACTAGCACATTTTTTATTAATCCTGTCTCATTACACAGGACCAGATCTAAGATTACCTGCCCCCTGGTTGGTTCAGTTACATACTGCTCAAGGAACCCATCCCTAATACACTCTATGAACACTTCCTCAATGCTGCCATGCCCAATTTGATTAGTCCAGTCAATATGAAAGTTAAAATCCCCCATAATTATAGCTGTTCCCTTATTACAGGCCCCAACTATTTCCTGATTTATACTCCGACCAACAGAGTTGCAACTGTTAGGAGGCCTATAGACTACGCCGACTAGTGACTTTTTCCCCTTATTATTCCTTATCTCCACCCAAACTGTTTCACTATCCTGATCCTTTGACCCAATATCATTTCTGACTATTGCAGTGAATCCATCCTTGATTAACATAGCAACCCCACCTCCCTTTCCTTCCTGTCTGTCATTCCTAATTGTCAAATACCCTTGTATGTTTAGTTCCCAGTCATGATTATCTTGCAGCCATGTTTCCGTAATGGCCACCAGATCATACCCATGTGTAGTTATTTGCACCGTCAACTCATCAATTTTGTTACGAATGCAGCGTGCATTCAGATAAAGAACTTTCAAATATGTTTTCTGACAATTTTTTCCTGCTTTTACCCCTTTTACTACTTTACCTCTATCATTATACATTCTGTCCCTTGTCCCTTCCTGACACGCTCTGGTTTTTAATTTCCCCACTGCTACCTTGCTCTATTGCCTTCTCCGCTGTCATTTTTATTTTTTGCTCTCTTAAAACCTCCCCCCCACTAATTAGTTTAAAGCCCTCTCTACAGCCCTAGTTACTCGATTCGCCAGGATTCTAGTCCCAGCACTGACCAAGTGAAGTCCATCCCAATGGAACAGCTCTCTCCTGTCCCAGTACTGATGCCAGTGTCCTAGGAAGCAAAACCCATTTCTCCCACACCAATCTTTGAGCCACGCATTTAACTCTCTAATTTTATTTACCCTAGCCAAATTTGCACGTGGCTCAGGTAGTAATCCAGAGATTATTACCCTTGTGGTTCTGCTTTTTAATTTGGCCCCTAGCTGCTCAAACTCCCTCAGCAGAACCTCCTTCCTTGTCCTATCTATGTCGTTGGTACCAACATGGACCACGACAACTGGATCCTCCCCCTCCCACTCCAAGTTTCTCTCCAGCCCAGAGGAGATGTCCTTAACCCTGGCACCGGGCAGGCAACACAGCCTTCGGGACTCTCGCTCTTGGCTGCAAAGAACTCTATCTATCCCCCTAATGATACTATCCCCTACCACTACAACATTTCTTTTAACTCCCCCCACTTGAATGGCCCCCCACTCCACGGGGCTGTGGCCAGGTTGCTCATCCTCCCCGCAGTCCCTGTTCCCATCCTCACAGGGAGTAAGAGCCTCAAACCTGTTGGACAAGAGCAAGGGCTGCGGCTCCTCCAACACTACCTCCTGGATCCCCGTACCTGCCTCACTTCTAGTCACACCATCCTGACCCTGGCCACGGACTACATCTGAATTAATTAATCTAATTGGTGTGACTACCTCCTGATACACAGAGTCCAGGTAACTCTCCCCCTCCCTGATGTGTCTCAGTGTTTGAAGCTCGGACTCCAGCTCTTCAACACAGAGCCGGAATTCCTCGAGCAGCCAACACTTACTGCAAATGTGATCACCGTGAGCATCAATGGTGTCCACCAGCTTCCACATATTGCAGCAGCAACACATCACCTGATCTCCCATTCTATGTAATTAATTAAATTTATTAATATTATTTCTAAATACCCTCTGCCCCGATTCTAGATGATGAATATCGCACCTTGGAAACTATAAACCACAGAGTTTAAGCTTAAAAAAGAGAGAAATACTTACCAACTAATCACTTACCCGCTTTCTGGTGATGTCGCACTTGGATTACTTTTTACCTCTCTCCTTCCCTCCGAGTTCGGAGACTGTGAGGCCTTACCTGGTCTCTGGGGCCTTTTATAGCCCCGCTCTGCCGCTCAAGATTCCCGCCGACGCTGTGAGGCCTTACCTGGTCTCTGGGGCCTTTTATAGCACCGCTCTGCCGCTCGAGATTCCCGCCGACGCTGTGAGGCCTTACCTGGTCTCTGGGGCCTTTTATAGCCCCGCTCTGCCGCTCGAGATTCCTGCCGATGCTGTGAGGCCTTACCTGGTCTCTGGGGCCTTTTATAGCCCCGCTCTGCCGCTCGAGATTCCCGCCGACGCTGTGAGGCCTTACCTGGTCTCTGGGGCCTTTTATAGCCCCGCTCTGCCGCTCGAGATTCCCGCCGACGCTGTGAAGCCTTACCTGGTCTCTGGGGCCTTTTATAGCCCCGCTCTGCCGCTCGAGATTCCCGCCGACGCTTGAGGCCTTACCTGGTCTCTGGGGCCTTTTATAGTCCCGCTCTGCCGCTCGAGATTCCCGCCGACGCTGTGAGGCCTTACCTGGTCTCTGGGGCCTTTTATAGTCCCGCTCTGCCGCTCGAGTTTCCCGCCAACGCTGTGAGGCCTTACCTGGTCTCTGGGGCCTTTTATAGCCCCGCTCTGCCGCTCGAGTTTCCCGCCGACCATCTTCAAGAAAGCTGACAAGTCCGATTGCGGTAATGACAGAGGAGTTTCCCTGCTATCTGCCACAGGGAAAGTCATCGCAAGAATCCTCCTCAATTGCCTTCTCCCAGTGGCTGAAGAGCTCCTCCCAGAGTCACAATGCGGATTCCACCCACTAAGGGGCACAATGGACATGATCTTCACCACACGTTAATTACAAGAGAAATGCAGGGAACAGCACCAGCCACTGCATATGGCCTTCTTTGATCTCACAAAGGCCTTCGACACTGTCAACCGTGAAGGATTATGGAGTGTCCTCCTCAAATTCAGCCTCAGCCCATTGTTATTGGCAATGGGAGCAAACTGAAAGCCTCACTCAGAGAGGCAACAGGGGGGCTGGTGTGAGAGATGGGGAACTAACAGAATGGGAGAGGGGAATCTTCTGAGACTGGGTGGAGTGGAGGGAGTGATTGATAAGAGCCTGAAATGGAAAGGGTTTCCGTTCACATCCCTCACCTTGATGAGCAATGGTTTTTATTTTTAAAGTGTTTGAAATATCTCCTTTTGCTTTATGAGCCGCTACAAGTGAATCATTTCTCTTTGCTTCATAAGTGCTGGTGGGCTTCAGAATTTCCCTCGCTTGACGCTGCTCCTCATGGGGGTGCCCACAGCTTCTGCCCCCAGTCGCAATGTTTAAATGAGGCTGAGCGGGGCTGGGTTTGGGGCCGAGAGGAAAGAAAGAACTTGCATTTCTATAGCACCTTTCACAACCTCAGGCCATCCGAAAGCGTGAAGTGTAGGCACTGGTGTAATGTAGCAAACACGGCAGCCAATCTGTGCACAGCAAGCTCCCATAGCAAGCTGAAAAGCGCTTTGGGACATCCTGAGGTTGTGAAAGGCGCTATATAAATGCAAGTCTCTCTATTTGTGACTTTAATGTTGTGCCTTGTATTAACAGAATGTGTTGGTTCCAGTGTGGAGTGCGGAAAGGAGCCAATCTGTATCTGACATACATGAGTGTGCGACGTACTGTATATGAAGCAGAAGCATATAATTCAACTAATAAATGAATGTACAGCCACACGGGCAGAGCAGGCCCAAGAATGTGTAATGCTGCCCTGTGCCACAATCCGAGATGAACTCTCTCTATTCTAGTCTGAATAAACATTTCTCTCATATACAACAAAGGGATCTTTCATTCCATCAAAACTTGGTGACCCGGGGGAAGGGAGGGTCACAGTGGGTACAGGATGTTTTTTGGCCAATGTTTTTAATTCCTCCCAAGAGTCTGGGCTGTAATGCCCCCCATGGTTAAACAGCCAGTGGTCACTCAGTGTCGAGGTTCACACGGGAATGTTCGCCCCAGGCAAGATACTGGAGAACAGCCCAGTGCCTGTGGAGCCAGCCATACCCTAGTGTGAGGCACAGCACAGGGGGGCAGGGGGAGGAGAAGGGGGCAAATCAGCTGATCTGACCGGAAAATCCAATGGGCAGTGCCAGAATAGAAAGGTGTTGATTACAGGCCTCCTTTTGAAAGCTGGGTGATATTAACCTCGATTCTGCAGGATGGGAACCATCAGTAACCAGACTCTGTTACAGTCACCACCAGCACACCTCAGCTGGAGACAGGACGGGCCAAGGAAAGACAGGCAGGGTCTGCACTCCCACCCACTGCCCAGCCACACCCTGCTGGGACCCGCACTCACCAGCCAGCTCGCTGTGGAATAGCCTGCTGCCCTTCACCGTCTGGACTCACACTCAAGAGACGAGGAGAGACGGGGCAGGGGAGAGAGGATAGAAGGGGGGGGGGCAAGAGGGGAGATGGGGGATGGGGAGATGGAGGGTGGATAAACAGGGGAGATGGAGGGTGGGGAAAGAGGGGAGAAGGAGGGTGGGGAAAGAGGGGAGAAGGAGGGTGGGGAAAGAGGGGAGATGGAGGGTGGGGAAAGAGGGGAGAAGGAGGGTGGGGAAAGAGGGGAGAAGGAGGGTGGGGAAAGAGGGGAGAAGGAGGGTGGGGAAAGAGGGGAGATGGAGGGTGGGGAAAGAGGGGAGAAGGAGGGTGGGGAAAGAGGGGAGAAGGAGGGTGGGGAAAGAGGGGAGATGGAGGGTGGGGAAAGAGGGGAAAGAGGGGAGATGGGAGTGGGGAAGAGGGGAGGAGGGCAAGGAGGTGGAACATATGGATGTAAAACCTTTTTAGAAAATAGAAAAGCTGAAATATGCAAATCAGACCTGGAAACTTAAGAAGAAACTAACCGGAACTCCAAACAGATCATTTGTTAAAATGCCGTCTAATAAAATGCGGGGGAAATCCAAGAATATAAATTTTATTCTTTGGTCCTACACTGTGTTCTGGGCCTCAATGTCTCCCAAGTCTCGGCTCTGTTCCCTGTATTTAAAGTGTAAACTCCATCGAATCAGAGCCCGGTAAATACAGCCGGCTGCTGGAGACGGGAAGATGCAACAAGCAATGAAAGGTGTTGTGGGCGAGTATTGTCTGCACAGTCAGACATATTCCAGAGATAAAGTTGCCAGGTTTCAGATTGAAAGACTGGCAGCCTTTGAGAAGCGATATGTCAGCGCTCTGTCACTGCCCACACTCAGCAGCAGCTGACCCAGGCTCTCCTGGTCTACACACAGCAGTTTGTCAACAACCAATAGTTTTTGTGATTTGACACACAATCCTGAGCCGGTGTTTCTGTAACATTGCCCGGCGCCGAGCGAGCGAGCGAGAGGGAGGGAGGGAGGGAGACAGACCCGGCTCCTGTATTGGCACCGTGTGGCTCAGCAGCCCAGTACAGAATGGCCGGAGGGGACTGAGGATTATACACAGCTCAGGCCAGCTTCTAAAGCTGTTGCCCCACAGCTGGGGGGGGCGGGGTTGACCGTCACGGTGGAAGCAGATTCAATAGTAACTTTCAAAAGGGAATTGGATATATACTTGGAGTGGAGAAAGTCGCAGGGCCATGGGGCACGGGCAGGGGAGTGGACTCATTGGAGAGTTCTTTCAAAGAGCCGGCACAGGCTGAATGGCCTCCTTCTGTGCTGTCTGATTCTATGAACCTCTATTGATCAGGACCCAGGCTAAGGCTCCCCGCACAGCCAGCAGGGTAAGGAGACCCTTACCCCACCAGGCCCAGAGACGGGAGGGCACTGTGCCAACACATGCCACCCATCGACCCCAACCCTCCTCTGATACACTTACAAACTGGCCCACTTCACTTTGGAAAAGGAACCAGGAGGAGGCAGAAGCCTCGAGCCTTGTTAGTCCGATGGGGTTGAGTGAAGGGAATGAATCAATAATCCAGACAGCTCTCCCCCTCCCATGGGGCTTCGAAAGCAGCTCCAACACAGAGCTGGGCCGTGAACACACAGGGACAAGCTGCCAATTTAATGCGCACTAGACCAGATACCCTGCCGAGCGTTACAGGACTTTTAAGAATGACACAGAATCTACAGCCCAGAAACAGGCCATTCGGCCCGACTGGTCCATGCCGGTGTTTCTGCTCCACACGAGTCTCCTCCCACCCCTCTCCATCTCACCCCATCAGCCAATCCTTCTATTCCTTTCACCCTCATGGGCTTATCGCAGCTTTCCCCAAAATACATTTATTAATGACGCTAATCTGCAACAGTGGAGCAGTTTACCACCACTTACACCCATGAGATTTGTGTTCTGGACCCGCTCTCTCAGGTTATTTACATAGAAAAACAAGACACCAACAAGTTAGCGAGAACTAAAAAGAGAAAATGCTGGAAATACTCAGCAGGCCAGGCAGCATCTGTGGAGAGAGAAACAGAGTGAAGGTTTCAGGAGGGTGACCTTTGGTCAGAAGTTAGCGAGTAGTTTGTTTTTTCACCACCCAGTGTTTGTGGACTGAACTCTTGTGTGAGCCTCACCTCTCGCCCAAGCCAAGAACCCAGAGCCACAACAAGCAACGTAGAGGAGCAGGAGAGCTGGCACAGATACCCAGCAGAGAATTACAGCCACAAAGGACTACCCGAGTCACTGGGAGGAGAGTTACAGGAACATTAGGAACAGAGCAGGCCATTCAGTCCCTCGAGCCTGTCTGCTATTCCAGGAGATCATGGCTGATCTTCAGTTTGAACACTGGCTGACACAAGCAAAGCGAGAAATGACCACATCATCGGAACAAAGTGTGACAGTTTATTAGACAGCAAAGTACCGGGGCTGTTGTCAATTCTGGATAAATTATTACTGGGAAAACACAGCTCACCGTCCTAGTACTCTGTGATGTGCTTTCTTTTGGTCTCATAGTAACCTTGTGAGAGAGACAATGGAATCCCTGTACTTTAAAGAGGACACCTTCTCCAACATTGAGAGGGAGATTATCCAATTCCAGGCCCAGGGGAACGTGTTGATCTGTGGTGACCTCAATTCAAGAACTGGTGAAGAACCAGACTTCACCAATAATCAGGGAAACAATTACATATTCGGGAATAACCACTTCGATATCCCTTCCCATCCATACAGGCATAACTGTGACAAACAAACAAATACTAACGGAAAACAGCTCCTGCAGCTCTGTCGAAGCCTGGGTCTGTACATTGTCAATGGTAGGTTCATGGGTGACCTCCTAGGAAGATCGACCTATTGCTCACCTCTTGGGTGTAGCACCATAGACTATATGATTACGGATTTGGACCCATCCTCTTTCAGAGCATTCGCAGTCAAACAACAAACAACACTGTCAGACCACAGTCAAATTACTATGTATCTTAAAAAGACAGAAACAACCAACACAGAAACACAACCCAGTAAGCTGTACAACACCAAAAAGTCGTACAGATGGGCCAAAAACAGCATGGAAAAATACCAGAAAGCAATTAGCAATCAATCAACTCAAGCTCTCTTGGACACCTTTCTGGAAAACATATACACTCACAATAAAGAAGGCGTAAGCCGGGCAGTGAATAACCTAAATAATATTTTTGATTATTTGGCAACAAGGCCAAACTTGAAAGCTAGCAAGAACAAACCCAAAACAAAAAACTATGAAAAATGGTTTGACCCAGATTGCCATAACATGAGGAAAAAACTTAGAAAAATATCAAACCAAAAACACAGACAGCCAGAAAACGAGGAATTATGACTTACTTATTGTCAGACACTAACACAATACAGAAACACACTCAGAACCAAAAAAGAGCAGTATATTAAGAATACACTCAGCTCCATTGAGGAATCCATTGATTCCAATTGTTTCTGGGACAACTGGAATACATTACACAAAAAACAACACGACGAATTGGCCATTCAAAATGGAGACACATGGGAAAACCACTTTGAAAAATTATACCAGAAAAACTCACTAAGGCCAGAGCAACACCAAATATGCAAAAAACTGGAAAAGCTCAAAATGGCCATAAAAGATAACCAAAACCCGCTAGACTCCATAATAACAGAAAAAGAACTATTTGAAAAACTCAAGGACCTGCGACCAGGAAAAGCTTGCGGTGCAGACGGCATACTAAGCGAGATGATTAAACACACAGACGATAAAATGAAACTGGCTATCCTAAAACTCTTCAACTTGGTTCTGAGTGTCGGTTACTTCCCTGATATCTGGAACAAAGGACTCATAACGCCCATATACAAAAGTGGGGACAAAGTCAACCCAAATAACTATTGAGGCATCTGTGTAAACAGTAACCTGGGGAAGGTATTCTGTAGTATCATAAACAAAAGACTTATAAACTTCCTTGAGCAGCACAATGTCTTGAGTAAAAGCCAAATTGGATTCCTACCAAACTATAGAACATCAGATCATATCTTCACCCTACAGACCCTAATTGACAAACATGTTCATCAAAAGAAAAGCAAAATCTACACAAGCTTTATAGATTTCCAGAAGGCTTTCGATTCCATCTGGCACGACGGTCTATTCCTGAAACTTATCGAAAGCGGGGTAGGGGGAAAAACATATGATGTAATTAAATCAATGTATACAAACAATAAATGTGCAGTTAAAATTGGAGACAAACAAACAAAATACTTCCCACAGGGGTGGGGGGTGATGCAGGGCTCGCCCATCTCACCGACACCCTTTAATATTTACATAAATGAATTGGCAAAACTACTTGAACAATCTACAGCACCCGGCCTCGCCCTATATGAATCCAAGGTTAAATTCCTCCTCTATGCAGATGACCTGGTTCTGCTGTCACCAACTAAGGAGGGTCTACAGCAGAACCTGGATCTGCTGGAGTCATTCTGCCAGACCTGGGCCCTGACAATAAATCCCCAAAAAACCAAAGTCCTTGTGTTCCAGCAAAGATCCAGACATCAGGGACCCAAAATAAATTTCACACTAGGAACAACCAAAATTGAACAAACCACTAACTACACATACTTGGGCTTAAAAAGCAGTTCTATGGGAAATTTTCATCTGGCTGTGAATGAACTGAAAGAGAAAGCAAGAAGGGCTTTCTATGCCATTAAAAAATCAATCCAAATAGAAATCCCAATTAGCATTTGGCTCAAAATGTTTAAATCAGTAATTGAACCAATTGCACTCTATGGCAGTGAGGTGTGGGGATCGCTAACAGAACAAGAATTTGCAAAATGGGACAAATACCCAATTGAGATCCTACATGCAGAATTCTGTAAAAGTATCCTCCGGACTCAAAGGAATACCATAAACAATGCATGCAGGGCAGAACCATTAATAATCACTATCCAAAAAAGAGCCACCAAATTTTGGAAACACCTAAAAATGAGCAACCCCCACTGCTATCATTACGAAGCCCTGAAATGCCAAGAGAGGACCATAAAGAAGAATACCCTCAGTCAACTAGTCCTGGGACTCAGTGAAGTAACTACTAACACTAATAACAATAACCAGCCCCAGGACAGTGACAGCGTAACACAAAGAATTCGAGCCAACACAATCGTCACTAAGCAAAAGGAAAAATATCTGTCATATTGGGCAGAAACAACAAAAACCCAAAACAAACTCAATTGCTACTTGGCCCTAAACAGACAATACAACATGGCTGATTACCTGAACATGGTAAAGGATAGCAAACTGAGAAAAACCTTGACAATGTATAGACTTAGTGAACATAGCTTGGCGATCGAAAAAGGTAGACACAGGCAGACCCGGCTACCAAGAGAGGACAGGATATGCTCTCACTGCAGTCAGGGAGTGGTGGAGACAGAGATGCACTTCCTCACAGCTTGTAGAAAATATCAGGGCATAAGGGAGAATTTCTACCCAAAATTCACAAAAATATGCCCGGAATTCAGAAATTTGAATGACGACCAAAAACTCCCATACCTACTAGGGGAAGAGAGAAATTGTCTAACCTTAGCGGCACACTATGTTACAGCTTGCCATAAACAGAGGGACAACCACTAAATATAAGAAAAGAGTATATACAAATTATACGAATGTATATTTATACACTCAGGGATATATCTGTTTATACGCTGTATGGATAGATCTGTATTTATGTGTTCAACCATGAATGTTTTTAGATGCTTTGGCAACATAAGATGTACTTTGTCATGCCAATAAAGCGATTTGAATTGAATTGAATTGAATTGAGAGAGACAGAGAGATGGACAGAGAAAGAGAGGGAGAGAGAGGGGGAGTGAGAGAGAGAGATACAGAGAGAGGGAGAGAGAAAGCGAGGGAGGGAGATGGAGGGATTGCTAGAGAGAGGAGAGTGAGGGAGAGAGAGTGAGTGAGGGAGAGTGAGTGAGGGAGATTATGAGGGAGGGAGAGTGTGAAGGAGGGAGAGAGTGAAGGAGGGAGAGAGTGAGGGGGAGATGGAGTGTGAGGGAGGGAGTGAGGGAGAGAGAGAGCGATTGAGGGAAAGAGAGCGAGTGAGGGAAAGAGAGAGCAAGTGAGGGAAAGAGAAGGTGAGTGAGGGAAAGAGAAGGAGAGAGCAAGCGAATGAGGGAGGGAGAGTGTGAAGGAGAGAGAGTGTGAGGAAGAGGGAGAGAGAATGAGAGGGAGAAAGAATGTGAGAAAGAATGAGACACAGACAGAGAGAGACAGAGAGAGAGAGAGAGGAAGTGAGGAAGGGAGATGCAGGGAAAGAGTGTGTGAGAGAGAGAGTGAGGGAGAGAGAATGAATGGGAGAGAGAGAGGAAGAGAGAGGGAGAGAGTGAGAGAGAGATCTAGAGAGAGGAAGAGAGAGCAGGAGAGGGAGAGAGAGTGAGGAAGATTGAGTGAGGGAGGGAGAGGATAAGGGAGGCATGAGAGGATGTGGGAGGGAGTGAGTGAGGGAGAGTGTGAGGGAGGGAGAGAGTGTAGGAGGGAAAGAGTGAGGTAGAGAGAGTGTGAGGGAGAGAGTGAGTGAGAGAGAAAATGAATGAGGGAAAGAGAGTCAGTGAGGGAGAAAGAGAGAGAGAGAGTGAGAGAAAGCTCAAGTAGCTAGAGAGAGAGCGGGAAGAGAGATAACTGTAGCTGTAGTAAAGACAGCTGCTTTACGGTAGCTGTAGTAAAGACAGCTGCTTGACAGCAGTCGTATAAATAGGAAGCCATCTTGGCCATGCGGCAGTACTGCATGAGCTGGCACTGACTCAAGACCTAATAAAGAGTACTTAACGATATCTACTCGTAAGCCTCTTAATACTAAGATATAAGATAACATTACAGAAAGCGGGAGAGAGAGTGAGCTACAGAAAGAGAGAGAGAGCGAGGGAGAGAGTAAGAGAGAGAGACAGGCAGATTGGGACAGGCAGAGAGAGAGGGACGGGCAGAGTGAGACAGCAAGAGACAGGCAGAGTGAGAGGGACAGGCAGAGAGGTAGGGACAGGCCGAAATAGAGAAACAAACCAAGATAGAGAGACAGACAGAGAAAGAGACAGGCAGAGATAGAGAGACAAGCAGACAGAGAGGGACAGGCAGAGTGAGAAAGCGAGAGACAGGCAGAGAGAGAGGGACAGGCAGAGGGAGAAAGCGAAAGACAGGCAGAGTGAGAGGGACAGGCAGAGAGAGAAGGACGGGCAGAGAGAGAGACAGCCAGAGAGAGAGACAGGCAGAATGAGACAGTGAGAGACAGGCAGAGTGAGAGGGACAGGCAGAAATAGAGAAAAAAACAGAGATAGAGAGACAGACAGAGAAAGAGACAGGCAGAGAAAGAGACAGGCAGAGAGAGAGGGACAGGCAGAGTGAGAAAGCGAAAGACAGGCAGAGTGAGGGGGACAGGCAGAGAGAGAGGGACAGGCAAAGAGAAGAACAGGCAGTGAGAGACAGAGAGAGAGAGGCAGAGGCAGAGATAGATAGGCAGTCAGAGATAGAGAGACAGGCAGAGATAGAGAGACAGGCAGAGCGAGACTGAAAGACATGCAGAGTGAGACAGCGATAGACAGGCAGAGAGAGACAGGAAGAGTGAGAGGGACAGGCAGAGAGAGAGAGGGACCGGCAAAGAGAGAGTCAGGCAAAGAGAGAGAGACAGGCAGAGATAGAGAGACGGGTAGAGCGAGACAGTGAGAGACAGGCAGAGTGAGAGGGACTGGCTGAGAGAGAGGGACAGGCAAAGAGAGAGACAGGCAAAGAGGGAGAGGCAGAGATAGTGAGAGAGGCAGAAAAGAGAGACAGACAAAGACAGAAGGACAGGCAGAAATAGAGAAAGAGACAGAGATAGAGAGACACAGAGAGAGAGAGACAGGTAGAGATAGAGGGGCAGGCAGAGAGAGAGGGACAGGCAAAGATAGAGGAACAGGCAGAGAGAGAGGGACAGGCAGAGTGAGACAGTGAGAGACAGGCAGAGTGAGAGAGCCAGGCAGAGAGAGGGACAGGCACACTGAGACAGTCAGAGACAGACAAAGTGAGATGGACAGGCAGAGAGAGAGGGACAGGCAAAGAGAGAGAGACAAAGAGAGACAGGCAGAGATAGAGGGACAGACAGAGATAGACGGACAGGTAGAGATAGACAGACAGGCAGAGATAGATGGACAGGCAAGATAGAGGGACTGGCAGTGATAGAGAGACAGGCTGAGTGAGACTGCGAGAGACCAGCAGAGTGAGAGGGATAGGCAGAGAGAGAGAGAGACAGGCATAGATAGAGAGACAGGCAGAGATAGAGAGATGGGTAGAGTGAGACAGCGAGAGACA
Organism: Somniosus microcephalus; assembly: GCF_052327205.1. Lineage (NCBI taxonomy): Eukaryota > Metazoa > Chordata > Chondrichthyes > Squaliformes > Somniosidae > Somniosus > Somniosus microcephalus. The sequence continues at coordinate 9,956,845 of NC_141017.1, read as the reverse complement.
GGCAGAGTGAGAGGGACAGGCTGAGAGAGAGGGAGAGGCAAAGAGAGAGACAGGTAAAGAGGGAGAGGCAGATATAGTGAGACAGGCAGAAATAGAGAGACAGAGATAGGATAGGCAGAAATAGAGAAAGAGACAGAAATAGAGAGACAGAGAGAGAGAGAGAGACAGGCAGAGATAGAGTGACAGGCAGAGATAGAGGGACAGGCAGAGAGAGACAGCGAGAGACAGGCAGAGTAAGAGGGACAGGCAGAGAGAGACAGCGAGAGACAGGCAGAGTAAGAGGGACAGGCAGAGAGAGAGGAACAGGCAACAAATGAAGGACAGGCAAAGAGAGAGAGAAAGGCAAGGAGAGAGAGACAGGCAGAGATAGGGGGATGAGCAGAGATAGAGGGTCAGGCAGAGATAGAGGGACAGGCAGAGATAGAGGGACATGCAGAGACAGAGAGACAGGCAGAGATAGAGGGACAGACAGAGATAGAGGAACAGGCAGAGATAGACAGACAGGCAGAGAGAGAGGGACAGGCAGAGTGAGAGACAGGCAAAGTGAGAGAGACAGGCAGAGAGAGAGAGGGACAGGTAGAGTGAGGCAGCGAGAGACAGACAAAGTGAGATGGACAGGCAGAGAGAGAGGGACAGTCAAAGAGAGAGAGACAGGCAAAGTGAAAGAGATAGGCAAAGAGAGACAGACAGAGATAGAGCGACAGGCAGAGATAGAGGGACAGACAGAGATAGATGGACAGGCAGAGATAGATAGACAGGCAGAGATAGAGAGACAGAGATAGAGACAAACAGACATAAAAAGGCAGGCAGAGATAGAGGGACATGCAGAGATAGAGAGACTGGCAGAGATAGATGGACAGGCAGATATAGATAGACAGGCAGAGATAGAGAGATAGACAGAGATAGAGACAGGCAGAGATAGAGGGACAGGCAGAGATAGAGCAACAGGCAGAGAGAGAGGGACAGGCAGAGATAGATAGACAGGCAGAGATAGAGAGACAGACAGAGATAGAGACAGGCAGAGATAGAGGGACAGGCAGAGATAGAGCAACAGACAGATATAGAGAAACAGACAGAGGTAGTGTGAGACAGGCAGAAATTGAGAGACAGACAGAGATAGAGGGACAGGCAGAAATAGAGAAAGAGAAATAGAGCGACAGACAGAGATAGATAGACAGGCAGAGAGCGAGGGACAGGCATAGAGAGAGGGACAGGCAGAGTGAGACAGTGAGAGACAGGCAAAGTGAGAGACAGGCAGAGAGAGAGAGGGACAGGCAGAGTGAGGCAGCAAGAGACAGACAAAGTGTGATGGACAGGCAGAGAGAGAGGGACAGTCAAAGAGAGAGAGACAGGCAAAGTGATAGAGATAGGCAAAGAGAGACAGACAGAGATAGAGGGACAGGCAGAGATAGATGGACAGGCAGAGATAGACAGACAGGCAGAGAGAGAGGGACAGGCAGAGATAGATAGACAGGCAGAGATAGAGAGACAGACAGAGATAGAGACAGGCAGAGATCGAGGGACAGGCAGAGATAGTGCAACAGACAGATATAGAGAAACAGACAGAGGTAGTGTGAGACAGGCAGAAATTGAGAGACAGACAGAGATAGAGGGACAGGCAGAAATAGAGAAAGAGAGAGAAATAGAGCGACAGACAGAGATAGATAGACAGGCAGAGAGCGAGGGACAGGCATAGAGAGAGGGACAGGCAGAGTGAGACAGTGAGAGACAGGCAAAGTGAGAGACAGGCAGAGAGAGAGAGGGACAGGCAGAGTGAGGCAGCAAGAGACAGACAAAGTGTGATGGACAGGCAGAGAGAGAGGGACAGTCAAAGAGAGAGAGACAGGCAAAGTGATAGAGATAGGCAAAGAGAGACAGACAGAGATAGCGGGACAGGCAGAGATAGATGGACAGGCAGAGATAGACAGACAGGTAGAGATAGAGGGACATGCAGAGATAGAGTGACTGGCAGAGATAGATGGACAGGCAGATATAGATAGACAGGCAGAGATAGAGAGATAGACAGAGATAGAGAGAGGCAGAGATAGAGGGACAGGCAGAGATAGAGCGACAGGCAGAGATAGAGAGACAGACAGAGATAGAGACAGGCAGAGATAGAGGGACAGGCAGAGATAGAGCAACAGACAGAGATAGAGAAACAGACAGAGGTAGTGTGAGACAGGCAGAAATTGAGAGACAGACAGAGATAGAGGGACAGGCAGAAATAAAGAGAGAGAAATAGAGAGACAGACAGAGATAGAGACAGTCAGAGATAGATAGACAGGCAGAGAGCGAGTGACAGGCATAGAAAGAGGGACAGGCAGAGTGAGACAGTGAGGGGCAGGCAGAGTAAGACAGCACGTGACAGGCAGAGTGAGAGGGACAGGCAGAGAGAGAGGGGCATGCAAAGAGAGAGACAGGCAAAGAGAGAGAGACAGGCAGAGATAGAGGGACAGGCAGAGATAGAGGGACAGGCAGAGTGAGACAGTGAGAGACAGGAAGAGTGAGAGGGACAGGCAGAGAGAAAGAGGGAAAGGCAAAGAGAGAGACAGAGAAAGAGTGAGAGGCAGAGATAGAGGGACAGGCAGATATAGTGAGAGAGGCAGAAATAGAGAGACAAAGACAGAAGGATAGGCAGAAATAGAGAAAAAACAGAGATAGAGAGACAGAGAGAGAGAGAGAGAGGTAGAGATAGAGGGGCAGGCAAAGAGAGAGGGATAGGCAGAGATAGAGGGACAGGCAAAGAGAGAGAGAAAGGCAGAGTGAGACAGTGAGAGACAGGCAGAGTGAGACAGTGAGAGACAGGCAGAGTGAGAGGGACAGGCAGAGAGAGAGAGACAGGCAGAGTGAGACAGTGAGAGACATGAAGAGTGAGAGGGACAGGCAGAGAGAGAGAGGGACAGGCAAAGAGAGGGTCAGGCAAAGAGAGAGAGACAGGCAGAGATAGAGAGATGGGTAGAGTGCGACAGTGAGAGACAGACAAAGTGAGATGGACAGGCAGAGAGAGAGGGACAGGCAAAGAGAGAGATAGGCAAAGAGGGAGAGGCAGAGATAGAGGGAAATGCAGATATAGTGAGAGAGGCAGAAATAGAGAGACAGACAAAGACAGAAGGATAGGCAGAAATAGAGAAAGAGACAGAGATAGAGAGCCGAGAGAGAGAGACAGGTAGAGATAGAGGGACAGGCAAAGAGAGAGAGAAAGGCAGAGTGAGAGTGCATGACAGGCAGAGAAAGAGTGACAGGCAGAGCGAGAGAAAGGCAAAGAGAGAGAGACAGGCCGAGATAGAGGGACATGCAGAGACAGAGAGACAGGCAGGGATAGGGGGACAGGCAAAGATAGAGGAACCGGCAGAGAGAGAGGGACAGGCAGAGTGAGACAGTGAGAGACAGGCAGATTGAGAGAGACAGGCAGAGAGAGAGAGGGACAGGCAGACTGAGACAATGAGAGACAGACAAAGTGAGATGGACAGGCAGAGAGAGAGGGACAGGCAAAGAGAGAGAGACAGGCAAAGAGAAAGAGACAGGCAGAGATAGAGAGGCAGGCAGAGATAGACGGTATAGTAATCTGGGATGTAATGCTTAAGTTATCCACCAGATGGAGACAAATATTAAGGGATCACAATTGCCAGTGTTTTAAGGTAATGTCCTGGCACACCACTTATTAAGGTAGTGGCATTGCATTCTGGGTATGACTCAGAGGTTGATCCTCCATCTTGGCTCATGCAGTAAGAAATAGAGTATCTTGCTGGCAGCCTGTAAAGCTATGTTCTCTGCTACATATGTATAATTAAACAGTTAAAGTTTTGGTTCCTGAAATCTGGCTTATCACAGTTCTTGACCTTACCACTCGGATATCACATTTGGCGACGAGGATGGGATAGATATCAACTTGAAGAAGGAGAAAAAAAGAAAAGCACTGAATCAAGGAATCATGGCTGCTATAGTAGGACAGCTCTCTGCTTTTGATGTTTAGACGCAGACATGGAACGATTACTGTGAGTTGCTGGAGCATTTCTTTGTAGCAAATGATTTAGTTGATGTCGGGAAAAAGAGAGCTATTTTGCTCACTTCCGTGGGAAGTCAGACGTATAGTTTAATGAGAAACTTATGCAGTCCTGAAAAGCCTGGAGACGTACCATTTGCTAACTTAGTGGACTTGCTAAAGGAACATTTCAATCCCAGACCGAGTGAGATTGTACAGCATTTCAAATTTAATTCACGGAACAGGAAACCGGGAGAGACTGTATTGGATTATCTAGCAGTGTTGAGAAAACTGGCACACGATTGCAATTACGGGAACAGTTTGAAAGACATGCTGAGAGATAGGCTTGTTTGCGGGATAATGGATGCTCGAATGCAGAGGAGATTATTGTCCGAGACTGGGCTTACGTACAAAAAAGCGTTGGAACTTGCTCAATTAATAGAGACAGCTAACCGTGATGTAAAAGAGATACAAGGTTCAGACTGGGCTGCGACAAAGCAAGTTGGAGGTCCGCTGGTGCACAAGTTAAATATGAGTCGGAAACCACAACGTGAGCATGTAAAGGCATGTTATAGATGCAATGAAGATCACCTGGCGAGGGAATGCAGGTTTCTGGAGGAAAAGTGCCACAGGTGTGGGAAAAAAGGACATATAACACGTGCATGCCGAGCAAAAGCTACCCTGGAGGTATACAAACCTAAAGGGGAAGGAAAGCAAAACCTAGTAAGAGAAGTGAAAAAACAGGGAGCACATCACAACAGTGGAGAAGCTGAGAAAGAAGACAACGTGTTCATATTGCATAGTATAGAAACATAGAAACATAGAAGATAGGAGCAGGAGTAGGCCATTCGGCCCTTCGAGCCTGCTCCGCCATTCAATGAGATCATGGCTGATCATCCAAATTCAGTACCCTGTCCCTGCCTTCTCCCCATATCCCTTGATCCCTTTAGCCTTAAGAAATATATCCAACTCCTTTTTGAATATATTTAATAAACTGGCCTCCACCGCCCTCTGTGGCAGAGAATTCCACAGGTTCACCACTCTCTGGGTGAAGAAATTGCTCCTCATTTCAGTCCTAAATGGCTTACCCCTTATCCTTAGACTATGACCCCTGGTTCTGGATTCCCCGGCTATCATAAACATCCTTCCTGCATCTAGTCTGTCCAGGTAGAGGACATTCCAAAAGTGGATCCTATCGCTTTGCAACTGATAGTAAATGACTCTAACGTGAACTTTGAGGTGGATACCGGATGCGGTGTTAGCATAATGAATAGGTAGGAGTACTCAAAATTGTGGAACCGTGCAAAAGTTCCAGAGTTAAAGTCTTGCTCTATGCAGCTTAAAATGTATACTGGTGAACGAGTGGCGACATTGGGTACAGCTACTGTAACTGTGAAACACAGGGAGACCGTGGAGCAGCTACCTGTAGTTGTAGTATCAGGTTCTGGACCAAACTTGTTAGGTCGGGGCTGGATACGAGAACTTAAATTAGATTGGGGAGCAATAAATCAACTAGAGGGAGGCAAACAATTGTCTTTGCCAGACGTGTTGATTGAACATGAGAACGTGTTCAAGGAAGAACTTGGAACATTTAATGGCCCCCCAGCTAAGATTTATGTCAACAAGGAGGCACTGCCAAGGTTTTTTAAACAACGACCTGTGCCGTATGCCATTAAACCAAAGGTAGAGGCTGAGCTTGACCGTCTTTTGAGAGAGAACATTCTGGAACCCGTAAAATGTTCAGAATGGGCAGCTTCCATTGTACCTGTTTTAAAACCAAACAATTCGGTAAGAATCTGTGGAGATTATAAATTGACTGTAAATAGGGTGTCTAAACTTGAACAGTATCCAATTCCTAAAACTGAGGATCTTTTTGCAAACCTGGCTGGAGGGAAGAAATTCACGAAGCTGGATATGAGTCATGCGTACTTGCAGATTACACTAGATGAGGAATCCAAGAAGTATGTAACCATAAATACACACAAGGGTTTGTTTACCTATAACCGCTTGCCGTTCGGTGTCTCATCTAGTCCAGCTATTTTCCAGAGGACTATCGAGGGTGTACTGCAAGGGATCCCACATGTATCTATTTATCTGGATGATATTCTGGTGATGGGAAGAACCGACCAGGAGCATCTGAGCACTCTGAGAGAGGTACTACAAAGATTGGATAAGGCTGGGTTACGGCTCAAGAGGAGTAAGTGCACTTTCTTCGGGAATGAGACTGTGTTCCTGGGACACAGAGTGGACGCCACAGGGCTCCATCCAATCAAGGAGAAGGTACAAGCACTGCAGGAGGCCCCAGCTCCTACCAATGTGACTGAGTTAAAAGCTTACCTGGGACTGCTAAACTATTATAACAGGTTTTTACCAAACTTGGCAACAGTGTTAGCACCTCTTCACAAACTTCTGCACAAGGAGACACTGTGGCAGTGGGAAGAGGAACAGAGGGCTTCATTTGAACAGTCTAAGAAACTGATGCTGTCCTCGGATGTGCTGGTTCACTACAATGCAGAAAAAGACATAATTCTCTCTTGTGATGCTTCACCTTATGGGGTGGGGGCAGTTCTTTCACACAGCTTGGAAGATGGAACAGAAAGACCGATAGGGTTTATGTCTCGAACTCTGACCCCAGTGGAAAAAAACTATTCCCAGTTAGATAAAGAGGGATTAGCAGTAATGTTTGGGTTACAGAGGTTTTACAAGTACATACATGGCAGGAAATTCACCATATGCACCGATCATAAACCTCTTCTATCTCTTTTTAATGAGATGAAAGCAGTACCACAGATGGTATCACCCCGGATCCAGAGGTGGGCAGTGGTGTTGAGGGCATATGAGTATGTCATCATTTACAAGGCGGGCAAGTACCATGGGAACGCAGAAGCCTTGAGCTGTCTTCCACTACCAGGTACACCTATCCGTGAACCTCCAGAGGACAGAGATTTGATGTTGGAGGACACGGACATGGCAATTGTGACCGCGGAACACGTAAGGACATGGACAGGTAAAGATCCAGTACTGTCTAGAGTCCGAGAATATGTAATGAGGGGTTGGCCACAACATCCGGAAGGGACTGATTTCGCACCTTACACTGTCAGGAAAACAGAGCTGAGTGTGCAGGATGGTTGTGTGTTGTCGGGAGCTCGAGTGATTATTTCACAGCCAGCACGACAGTCTATCCTCGTGCAACTACATCAGTGTCATCCTGGAGTTTTGCGTATGATAGCATTGGCAAGGAGTTACTTGTGGTGGCCAAAGCTAGATGAGGAGATAGAAAATCTTGTCAAGACATGCAGCACTTGTCAGGTACACAGGAAGGCACCAGCAGCAGCTCCACTCCACCCCGGGGAGTGGCCGGATAAACCATGGAGAAGATTACATGTAGATTATGCGGGTCCATTCATGCGAAAGATGTTCCTCATAATCATTGATGCACATTCCAAATGGATGGATGTGTATCCTGTAAATTCTGCTTCATCTACTGTTACTATAGACTGCCTGCGTAGGAGTTTTAGTAATCAAGGGATACCGGAGATCGTAGTAAGTGACAATGCCACGTGTTTTGTGAGTACAGAAACAAAAGAGTTCATGAGAAACAATGGCATAGTGCACGTGACTTCAGCTCCATATCATCCGTCTTCAAATGGACATGCGGAGAGAGCCGTACAAACATTTAAGGAGATGATGTAAAAATGTGTGGAAGGGAGTTTGGCAGCAAAGGTGTCACGAGTTCTGTTCAGCTACAGAATAACACCTCAATCTACCACAGGACTCTCTCCTGTGGAGTTGTTGTTAGGACGTCGACTACGCTCCACTCTTGACCTGGATCACCCAGATCTAAAAAGGAAGGTGGAAAACCGACAAATCAAACAAAAGGAGAACCATGACAGAAGGACAAAGAGCCGCAGTTTTGGAGAAGGAGATGCGGTCCTTACCCGGAATTTCAGTTATGGTCCAAAATGGATTCCTGGCATCATAGACTCAATGACCAGTCCAGTCTCATATACAGTCATGGTGGGAACTGGTCAGGTAGTGCGCAGACATATGGATCAGATACTGACCAGACAAAGGGAAATCGAACTGGAGGTTCCAGGGGAAATGTTGGAGGACAAGTTGGTCCCCATTTATCCAAATGCATCGGTGGTACCAGCACCACGAACAGAGCCAGTTATACCTGGACCCCTTCGTCAGGAGGAAACCATCGTAGCAGTCAGATACTCTGAGTACTGCTCAGGAGCAGCAGGTGGCTCTACCACAAGCAATCAGGGACTTGACTGTAAGACATTCACCAAGGACTCACAAGCCACCAGAGAGATTGATCATGACCTGCTAGATTGGTTCAGTATGGACTATCATTAAAGGAGTTTCCTCATGGACTTTTCAAGAATGTTGTTAAGAAATTATTGTAAACATAAGTTGGGGGGGATATCGTAATCTGGGATGTAATGCTTAATTTATCCACCAGATGGAGACAAATATTAAGGGATCACAATTACCAGTGTTTTAAGGTAATGTCCTGGCACACCACTTATTAAGGTAGTGGCATTGCATTCTGGGTATGACTCAGAGGTTGATCCTCCATCTTGGCTCGTGCAGTAAGAAATAGAGTATCTTGCTGGCAGCCTGTAAAGCTATGTTCTCTGCTACATATGTATAATTAAACAGTTAAAGTTTTGGTTCCTGAAGTCTGGCTTATCACAGTTCTTGACCTTACCACTCAGATATCACAAATGGACAGGTAGAGATAGACAGACAGGCAGAGATAGATAGACAGGCAAGATAGAGAGACTAGCAGTGATAGAGAGACAGGCTGAGTGAGACTGCGAGAGACCAGCAGAGTGAGAGGGATAGGCAGAGAGAGAGAGAGAGACAGGCATAGATAGAGAGACAGGCAGAGTTAGATAGATGGGTAGATTGAGACAGCGAGAGACAGGCAGAGTGAGAGGGACAGGCTGAGAGACAGGGACAGGCAAAGAGAGAGACAGGCAAAGAGGGAGAGGACAGAGATTGAGGGACAGGCAGATATAGTGAGACAGGCAGAAATAGAGAGACAGACAGAGATAGGATAGGCAGAAATAGAGAGACAGAGATAGAGAGACACAGAGAGAGAGGGAGACAGGCAGAGATAGAGTGACAGGCAGAGATAGAGGGACAGGCAGAGAGAGACAGCGAGAGACAGTCAGAGTGAGAGGGACAGGCAGAGAGAGAGAGGAACAGGCAACAAATGAGGGACAGGCAAAGAGAGAGAGAAAGGCAAGGAGAGAGAGACAGGCAGAGATAGGGGGGTGAGCAGAGATAGAGGGTCAGGCAGAGATAGAGGGAAAGGCAGAGATAGAGAGAGAGCGCCAGGGATAGAGAGACATGCAGAGATAGAGGGACAGGTAGAGATAAAGGGACAGATAGTGATAGACAGTAAGGCAGAGATAGATAGACAGGCAGAGTGAGACAGCATGTGAAAGGCAGAGTGAGAGGGACAGACAGAGAAAGAGGGACAGGCAAAGAGAGAGAGACTGGCAAAGAGAAACAGGCAGAGATAGACGGATCGGCAGAGATAGAGGGACAGGCAGAGATAGAGGGACAGACAGAGATAGAGGGGCATGCAGAGACAGAGAGACAGGCAGAGATAGAGAGACAGGCAGAGATAGAGGGACATGCAGAGACAGAGAGACAGGCAGAGATAGTGGGACAGACAGAGATAGAGGAACAGGCAGAGATAGAGGGACATGCAGAGACAGAGAGACAGGCAGAGATAGTGGGACAGACAGAAATAGAGAAAGAGAGAGAAATAGAGCGACAGACAGAGATAGAGACAGTCAGAGATAGATAGACAGGCACAGGGTGAGGGACAGGCATAGAGAGAGGGACAGGCAGAGTGAGACAGTGAGAGACAGGCAAAGTGAGAGAGAGAGGCAGAGAGAGAGAGGGGCAGGCAGAGTGAGGCAGCGAGAGACAGACAAAGTGTGACGGACAGGCAGAGAGAGAGGGACAGTCAAAGAGAGAGAGACAGGCAAAGTGAAAGAGATAGGCAAAGACAGACAGGCAGAGATAGAGGGACAGGACAGATAGAGGGACAGACAGAGATAGACGGACAGGCAGAGATAGATGGACAGAGATGGAGACAGGCAGAGATAAAAAGGCAGGCAGAGATAGAGTGACACACAGAGATAGAGAGACTGGCAGAGATAGATAGACAGGCAGAGATAGAGGCCTAGAAATTCAGTGGTGTTAGCGCCCACTTAGCGCCTAAAGAGGTCTTTTGCGCCGGCGCTGTTGGTAGCCTGGAATTCAGTGTAGCGCAAATGGTGGCGTTAGCCGGTAGCGCTGCGCCGGCACCGATGACGTCATCGGTGTGCGCAGCGCCCCGGTTCCAACGCGATGCCGGCCTGACGCCCAAATTCAGTTGCCGCCGCCTCACCCGTAGCGGGCGCAAAGAGCGTTTGTAAAACGGGGCCTTGCAGCTCCGAGAGGCCGGGGCGTAAAGGTGGAGGTGCGGCCGGCCGCTTTCCCGGCGGCCGCTTGGCCGCTCCTTCCTCCCCGGACTCCCACACCACCCCCCCCGCGGCATTGGTCTCTGACCCCCGCGAGCCCGGCACTTCTCCGTGGTGCCGGGCTCATTTGCCGGGGGAATCCAGCGGCGATCTCACGGCTGCAGGCAGCTCCTCCTTAAGAGAAGGAGGAGGCCTGCAGTACCCCAGCCTGCCGCACCGCATCGGGTGGCGCTGCGGCAGCTGGACGCCTGAAATTGACTTTCAGCGGCCCAAGCGGAGGCGGCCAAACCCTGCAATAGCGCACGCCTCCGTCTTGGGGCGCTGCAACTGAATTTCAGGCAGGCGCTACGGGAATCCGGGCGTGCGCTAACTTTCGGGCGCTAAAGACCTGGCGCGGCGATAGCGAATTTCTAGGCCAGAGAGACAGAGATAGAGACAGACAGAGATAGAGAGACAGGCAGAGTGAGACAGGGTGAGACAGGCAGAGTGAGACAGGGAGAGACAGGCAGAGTGAGAGTGCATGACAGGCAGAGTGAGAGAGATAGGCAGAGAGAGAGAGACAGGCAACGAGAGAGACAGGCAGAGTGAGAGAGATAGGCAGAGATAGAGAGACAGGCAAAGAGAGAGAGACAGACAGAGATAGAGGGACAGGCAGTGATACAGATAGGGTGTCCTGACCTTACACCCAGGGGTCCTGACCTCACACCCGGGGGGGGCCCTGACCTCACACCCGGTGGGTCCTGACTTCACACACAGGGGGGTCCTGACCTCACACCCAGCAGGTCCTGACCTCAGCCAGGGGGGTCCTGACCTTACACCCAGGGGGTCTAAATGCCCACTAAACAGATAACATGCCCGGGACAATGATTTCCAGATAGTTTGCCAACAGACTCTGTCTTGCAGAAGATTTGCAGAGTTTTCCGTTCACTGAGGGTTTGACGATATATCTACAGAATGAGGATCGAGTCTAAAAGTTCAAGTAACAGTTCTGCAGGGGTTACGGTACTCTGTGCATGTTGAATACTGCTGGTGCGGAATCCTAATTGGTTCCACAATGTCTAAAGCCCAAGTTTGGTAGTTGTCAGCACCGGGTCTTTGACCACTCGAGTCGGTCCCAGGGAGGCCAACGTACCGCGGGACACACCCCGTAAGAGAAGAGGTCCACAGTAAGGAGACAATGGGAAGAAGCCTTGAAGCAGGCAGGCAAAGGAGGAGAGTCAAGCAAGAACAGGGTCCTTCTGCCTGGACGGTTTCCCAGGAAGCCTCTCGGCAATAAGTGGAGTTGGAGGAACCACAGACTGTCACCATGTTCATGGGATGGCAGAGAATTCCTACCGGAGAGAGGCAGCTGGCCCAAGAGCCACCAAAGAGCAACGGAGAACTGGCTGCTTGGTCGGCCTTATCTCAGCTGCTTTGGGCCGTCCATGGCAATTTAACACCAGGAGAGTTTGTCAGGAACCGGCAGTAGATTCTGATATGGTCGGCAGTCAGTCAACCATTGATCTCATGGGAAGGGAAATGAGATAGAGGCACCAAAAAGAGGGGAGGGGAGGGGAGGAGAGGGGAAGGGAGGAGAGGAGAGGAGAGGGAGGAGAGGGGAAGGGGGGAGTGGAGAGGGCAGGGGAGGAGGGGGAGGGGAGGTGAGGGGCGGAGAGGGGAGTAGAGGGGAAGGGAGGGAGGAGAGGGTAGGGAGGGGAGGGAGGAGAGCAGAAGGGAGGAGAGGAGAGAGGAAGGGAGGGGCGGAGAGGAGAGGGAGGATAGGGGAGGGGAGGACAGGAGAGGAGGGAAGAGAGGGTAGGGAGGAGAGTGGAAGGGAGGAGAGGAGGGGGGAAGGGAGAGGAGGAGAGGAGAGGAAGGATAGGGGAGGGGAGGAGAGGGGAGGGCAGGAGAGGAGGGAGGAGGGGGGAGGAGAGGGAGATGAAGGGAGGGGAGGAGAGGGGGTGGGGAGGGAAAGCGAGGGAGGGGAGGAGAGGGGAAGGGAGGAAGGCAGAGCGAGGGCAGCAGAGGGGAAGGGAAGCGAGGGGGAGGGAGGGGAGGAGAGGGGAAGGGAGTAGCAGAGAGGGGAGATGAGGGGTGGAGGGGGTGGAGAGGGGAGGGAGGGGAGGAGAGAGGAGTGGAGGAGAGGAAAGGGGAGGAGAGTGGAAAGGCGGAGCGGAGAGGGGAGATGAGGGGTGGAGAAGGGAGGGTGGAGAGGGGAAGGGAGGAGTGGAGAGGGGAGGGGAGGAGAGTGGAGGGGAGCGGAGGGAAGAGACGTTAGGGAGGGGAGGCAGGAGAGCGGAAGGGTGGAGAGGAGAGGAGAGGAGAGGGGCGGAGAGGGGAGTAGAGGGGAGGGGAGGGAGGAGAGGGGAAGGGATGGGAGGAAAGGAGAGGAGAGGGAGGATAAGAACATAAGAACATAAGAAATAGGAGCAGGAGTAGGCCAATCGGCCCCTCGAGCCTGCTCCACCATTCAATAAGATCATGGCTGACCTGATCCTAACCTCAAATCTTCTATCACTCTCCATCCCACCCGAACCCAAGTGATCTCCCGGGAGAGGCAAAAAACCAGATAAAAAACCCAATGGCCAATTTGGGAGAAAAAATCTGGGAAATTCCTCTCTGACCCATCCAGGCGATCGAAACTCTTCCAGGAGATCACTCTGTCCCTATATTTTCTACAGTACTTACCTTCTGTAAAGGCGATCTCCACCCCAGCCAGGAACAGGAATAAAACCATCTCCTGAAATCTAACACAGAATTAGAACACAAGAAGTAGGAACAGAACCAGGCTACACGGCCCCTGGGCCCGCTCCACTACCCACAGGGCCATGACCATTCCGAACCTAGACTCATGTCCAATTTCCTGCCCGCTCCCCGTAACCCTTAATTCCCTTTACTTCTAGGAAACTACCTATTTCTGTTTTAAATTTATTTAATGATGCAGCTTCCACAGCTTTCTGGGGCAGCAAATTCCACAAACCTACCACCCTCTGAGTGAAGAAGTTTCTCCTCATCTCAGTTTTGAAAGAGCAGCCCCTTATTTTAAGATTATGCCCCCTAGTTCTAGTTTCACCCATCATTGGGAACATCCTCACCGCATCCACCCGATCAAGCCCCTTCACAATCTTATATGTTTCAATACGATCGCCTCTCATTCTTCTGAACTCCAATGAGTAGAGTCCCAATCTACTCAACCTCTCCTCATATGACCACCCCCTCATCCCCGGGATTAACCGAGTGAACCTTCTTTGTACTGACTCGAGAGCAAATATGTCTTTTCTTAAGTATGGACACCAAAACTGTATGCAGTATTCCAGGTGTGGTCTCACCAATACCTCCCTGTTTTTATATTCTATACCCCTAGCAATAAAAGCCAACATTCCATTGCCCTTCTTGATCATTTGCTGCACCTACATACTAACTTTTTGAGTTTCGTGCACCAGGACCCCCAGATCCCTTTGTACTACAGTACTTTCCAGTTTCTTGCCATTAAGATAATAACTTGCTCTATGATTTTTCCTGCCAAAGTGCATAACCTCACACTTTCCAGTATTGTATTCCATCTGCCAAATCTCTGCCCACTTACTTAGCCTGTCTGTGTCACTTTGCAGGTTTTTTATGTCCTCCTCACTCACTACTTTCCCTCCCATCTTTGTATCATCTGCAAACTTTGATATGTTACACTCGGTCCCCTCCTCCAAATCGTTAATATAGATTGTAAAGAGTTGGGGACCCAGCACTGACCCCTGTGGAACACCACTAGTTACTGATTGCCAGTCTGAGAATGAACCATTTATCCCAACTCTCTGCTTTCTGTTAGAGAGCCAATTCTCCACCCACGCCAGAATATTACCCCCAATCCTGTGATTTTTTATCTTGAGCAATAACCTTTTGTGTGGCACCTTGTCAAATGCCTTTTGGAAGTCTAAATACACTACGTCCACTGGTTCTCCTTTATCCATCCTGTATGTTACTTCCTCAAAGAACTCAAGCAAATTTGTCAAACATGACTTCCCCTTCATGAAACCATGCTGAGTTTGTCCTATTAAATTATGTTTATCCAAATGTCCCGTTACTGTCTCCTTAATAATGGACTCTAACATTTTACCAACCACAGATGTTAGGCTAACAGGTCTATAGTTTCCAGCCTTCTGCCTACTACCCTTTTTAAATAAGGGTGTTACATTAGCAGTTTTCCAATCTGCCGGGACCTTTGCTGAGTCCAGGGAGTTTTGGAAAATTATTACCAATGCATCCACAATCCCTACCGCCACTTCCCTCAAGACCCTAGGGTGTAAGCCATCAGGTCCAGGGGATTTATCCGGCTTAAATCCCATTATTTTACCAAGTACCACTTCCTTAGTGATTTCAATCATATTTAGCTCCTCTCCCCCTGGAGCCCCCTGTTTGTCCAGTGTTGGGATATTCTTAGTGTCCTCTACCGTAACGACTGATACAAAATATTTGTTCAGCATTATTGCCATCTCCATGTTTCCCACCATTAATTTCCCAGTCTCATCCTCTAAGGGACCAACATTTACTGTAGCCCCCCTTTTTCTTTTTATATAACTATAGAAACTTTTGCTATCCGTTTTTATATTTTTTGCTAATTTACTTTCATAATCTATCTTCTCTTTCTTAATCAATCTTTTAGTTATTTTTTGCTGTCTTTTAAAGACTTCCCAATCTTCTATCTTCTCACTAGATTTGGCTACCTTATATGCCCTTGTTTTTAGTCGGATACTATCCTTAATTACTTTACTTAGCCACGGATGGCTATCTTTTCTTTTACACCCTTTTTTCCTCAGTGGAATATATTTTTTTTGGAAGTTGTAAAATAACTCCTTAAATGTACACCACTGATCATGTACCGTCTTACCCTTTAATCTATTTTCCCAGTCCACTCTAATCAATTCCGCTCTCATACCTTCACAATCTCCTTTATTCAAGCTCAGCACGCTTGTTTGAGATCCAACCTTCTCACCCTTTACTTGAATATGGAATTCAACCATGTATGGTCACTCATTCCAAGGGGATCCTTTACTAGGACATTTTTAATTAATCCTGTCTCATTACACAGGACCAAATCTAAGGTTGCTTGCCCCCTGGTCGGTTCAGTTACATACTGCTCAAGAAACCCATCCCTAATACACTCAATGAACTCATCCTCAAGGCTGCTCTGCCCAGTTTGATTTGTCCAGTTAATATGATAGTTAAAATCCCCCATAATTATAGCTGTTCCCTTATTACAAGCCTCAACTATATCCTGATTAATACACCGTCCAACAGAGTTGCAACTGTTCGGAGGCCTATAGACTACGCCCACTAGTGTTTTTTTCCCCTTATTATTCCTTATCTCTACCCAAAATGTTTCACTATCCTGCTCCTTTGACCCAATATCATTTCTCTGTATTATAGTGATTCCTTCCTTTATTAACATAGCCACCCCACCTCCCCTCCCTTCCTGCCTGTCCTTCCTGATTGTTAAATAACCTGGTATGTTTAATTCCCAGTCATGGTCACCCTGCAGCCATGTTTCTGTAATGGCCACAAGATCATACCCATATGTAGTTATTTGTGCCGTTAACTCATTCATTTTGTTACGAATGCTACGTGCATTCAGATAAAGAACTTTCAAATATGTTTTGTGACACTTAGTAGTCGAATGGAATATTTCGACAGGATCCACTGCTGGTGCTTCCTCCGCTGTAGGCAGTGGCAGGCGTGATAGCCCATCAGCATTTCCATGCTGTTTTGTGCCCTTATATTCAATCTCATAGTGGTGCACCCCTAGAAAGAGTGACCATCTTTGTAGTCGTTGCGCAGTCATCACCGGAACGCCCTTCTTCGGATTAAAAATGAAGACAAGAGGCTGGTGATCAGTCAGCAAGGTGAATTTCTGCCCGTGCAGATAGTGATTGAACTTTTTCAATCCCCACACTAGGCTGAGGGCCTCCCTGTCAATCTGGGCGTAGTTACGCTCGGCTGAGGTTAGTGATCGTGACGCAAAGGCTATTGGCCTCTCTGAGCTGTCTGAGAATTTGTGCGACAGCACCGCTCCAATGCCGTAGGGTGACGCATCACATGCCAACCGAATTGGTAATGCTGGGTTGTAATGGGCCAATACCTCTTTCGATGTGATTAGTGTTTTGCTCTTCTGGAAAGCTCGTCTACATTTGCCACTCCACTTCCATGGAACCCCAGTTTGCAGTAGGGTGTTCAGTGGGTGTAGTATTGTAGACAAATTTGGCAACAACTTATGGTAGTAGTTTACCAGCCCGAGGAACGACCTCAGTTGTGACAAATTTCCCAGTGCTGGAGCCTTGACTACTGCCTCAATCTTCTCTGGGGACTTATGTAACCCCTCTTTATCGATAACGTGGCCACAATACGAGATCTGTTTTCTAAAAAACTCGCAATTGGGGCGGTTAGCTCGGAGCCCATATTCCTGCAACCTAGTGAGCACCTGCTCCAGGTTGGCAAGGTGATCACTGTCATTTTCGCCCATGACAAGGATGTCGTCCAAATAACACTGGGTCCCTGGGATCCCTTGCAGGACTTGTTCCATTGCCCTCTGCCAAATACCTGGAGCTGATGCTACCCCGAATACCAGCCGCTTGTATTGGTAGAGACCTTTATGGGTGTTGATTGTGAGGTATTTTTTTGATGCTTCTTCTACTTCCATTTGCAGATACGCCTGGGCCAGATCAATCTTCGTGAAGCGTTTCCCTCCAGATAGCGAGGCGAAAATATCTTCAATCCGCGGAAGTGGATATTGTACGGTGTGAAGGACCGGGTTGACTATTACCTTAAAGTCCCCACAGATGCGAACCTTCCTTGGTTCCCCAGGCGTGCTGCTCAACGACTTTTTCATCACAGGGACGATGGGTGTAGCCCACTCGCTCCAGTCTACCTTGGACAGTACACCTGAACGTTCCAGACTCTCCAGCTCTGCTTCGATGGCTGGGCGTATCGCAAAAGGTACCGGTCTGGCCTTAAAAAATTTTGGGCTTGCGTTTTCTTCAATTTTAATCATCGCTGTCATGCCTTTTAGTGTTCCGAGTCCTTGCTGGAACACTTCTTTCGTGTCAGTTAGGATCTTTGACAGTCGCCCAGGTGTGACGTCGTCATCCTTTTTGTCAGCCACAGTCAGTGCCTGTATGGAATGCCAATCCAGTTGTATTTTCCGGATCCATTCACGTCCCAGTAATGGTGGTCCTCCATCTTGCAATACATACAGGTCTAGTTTTGGTGTTTCCTTACCGTTATATATAACGGTCACCCTTATTTTTCCTTTGGGGTAGACTTTTTGCCCCGTGTACGTCTTCAAAATAATTTTTGTGTCTCTCAAGGGTATGTGTGAGAATAGCCACTCGTCGTCCCATCGGTTTATGACTGTTAGGGCTGATCCTGTGTCCAATTCCATCTTTACCTGGAGTCCTGCTATCTTGAGAGTGACCCAAATGGTTCGGTGATCCTCCGTTGTGATCACATTATGTAGTTTCAGACAACTCAGTTCCCTGCTTTCGGAGTCATTATCACCTTTTTGTTCATCTGAACTATTCTCCGTCATCTTATGTACCTTCTTGTACTTTCCTTTAGTAGGTTTCTTATTGCTGGTTTTCTTTCCCGACCTGCAGAATCGTGCTATGTGTCCTAATTTTCCACACTGTCTGCACACTTTGTCTTTGAACCAGCAATCATTCTGGTCATGTGTTGTTCTACCACAGCGATAGCACTGCTCTGTTCTATATGACATTTCGTTTGTGCCATATTCTTGCGGTCTCTGTTGTATCTCTGCAGCGCCCCGTGCTGCTGCTTCATATGATACCGCAATGCTGAAAGCCTTTTCCAGCGTAAGGTCCTTTTCAGATAAAAGCCGTTTCTGGGTTCCTTCACTTTGAAGCCCACATACAAACTTGTCCCTTAAGGTTTCTGCCAGTCCCGCTCCAAACTGACAGTGTTTCGATAGTTTGCGCAGTTCTGTTAAATAATCAGCATTGCTTTCATCCTTATGCTGGTTCCGTTTGTGAAACTTGAATCTTTCTGCTATCAGCAGCGGTGTGGGGTTTAAATGTTCCTGTAGTATCATTGCTATGTCTTCAAAACTCTTTTCCATTGCCTTCGTTGGGGTTACTAGATTTTGTAAAAACCCATACGTCTTTGCACCCATTAAATTTAACAATACCGACGCTTTCTTGTCATCTGACACCTCATTTGCCTGGCAGTATACCTCTATTCATTCGACATATGTAGTCCAATCTTCGACTTCATTGTCAAATGCGGTGATACTGCCACTCTTCGGCATTTTGGGTGTGGTTTAAAATGGCATCTCCCAATGGCTTAAAATGGCATCTCCCGGTCTTTCCTTCCTCCCCCGCTGCTGCCAACACTGCTCCCGGCAGTTCTCATGGCAATGGCGGCGCCCTGTAGGTTTCGCGCGCTTCTCCTGCGCTGCTGCCAACACCGCTCTCGGCGGTCCTTGTGGCAATGGCGGTGCCTTGCGGGTTTCTGCGCGTCTCTCTCTCCCTCTTTTCGACGCTGCTCGGCCCCTGAACACCGGCTGCGCCATGTGCGCTCTGCCCCCTCTCTCTCTCCCCCGTCGACGCTGCTCGGCCCTTTGCTGTGCCGCTCGGTCGGGCTCTAGCCCACCGTTGTCCGGGAAGGGTCTGCGTACTATCTGTTGCCAGCCCGCTTCGCTGGTCCACCTCGACTGGAAAGCCAATCCTGGCTCTCGACAGCCTCCCCCGCAATTCTCGAGTCTCTGCTGGATGACTGGGTGGTTGCCCGTGGTCAACGCCCGAGTCTCTGGCCTTGACCTCCAATCGACTGATCTCCAGGAACGAATCCCCGGGAGGTGATGCAGAGTTGCAGGTAGGTTCGAACTTGCCTTGTCGCCAATGTTGTGTCTGTGTATAATAAGACACAGACTGCAGGAGAACGGTACAACAGGTGTTTACTCAACGTGGCTCACACGGGAACTGATCTGTACAGATTACTACTCAGTGCTATATACAGGTGTGGTCACTGCTTGTACTGCAGTATACATGAGCTGTAAAAGATAGTTCCCCCCCTTAAAGGTTCTGACAGGTCATCTTGTTGGACTCTTGTAGTGAGGCCACCCGGCTTAGATGGTCAAGGAGCATGGTCAGAGTGGCCTGGGAGAGACATACACTCATTACAGAAACAGAGCAGCACAATTAGCACCTGGACAAGTTTTTCCAGCCTCCGTCCCACTGTTGGTTACCATGCAAGAAAAGGTTGGTCCCACTCTCACTTCTGGTCTCCAACCTCTCACCCTTCACATCCTTCCTCATTTCTACTTCAGCCTTCACAAACGTTCTCATCTCTGCTTCACCCTGCACAACCTTCCTCATTTCTACTTCACTCTTCACAACCTTCATCATCTCTACTTCACCCTTCACAACCTTCCTCATCTCTACTTCACCCTTCACAACCTTCCTCATCTCTAGTTCACCCTTCACCACCTTCCTCATCTCTACTTCACCCTTCACCACCTTCCTCATCTCTACTTCACCCTTCACAACCTTCCTCATTTCTACTTCACTCTTCACAACCTTCATCATCTCTACTTCACCCTTCACCACCTTCCTCATCTCTACTTCACCCTTTACCACCTTCCTCATCTCTACTTCACCCTTCACAAACTTCCTCATCTCTAATTCACCCTTCACAACCTTCCTCATCTCTACTTCGCCCTTCACAACCTTCCTCATCTCTACTTCACCCTTCACAACCTTCCTCATCTCTACTTCACTCTTCACAACCTTCCTCATCTCTACTTCACTCTTCTCAAACTTCCTCATCTCTACTTCACCCTTTACCACCTTCCTCATCTCTACTTCACCCTTCACAAACTTCCTCATCTCTAATTCACCCTTCACAACCTTCCTAATCTCTACTTCACCCTTCACAACCTTCCTCATCTCTACTTCACCCTTCACAACCTTCCTCATCTCTACTTCTCCCTTCACAACCTTCCTCATCTCTACTTCACCCTTCGCAACCTTCCTCATCTCTACTTCACCCTTCGCAACCTTCCTCATCTCTACTTCACCCTTCACAACCTTCCTCATCTCTACTTCACCCTTCACAACCTCCCTCATCTCTACTTCACCCTTCACAACCTCCCTCATCTCTACTTCACCCTTCACAACCTCCCTCATCTCTACTTCACCCTTCACAACCTCCCTCATCTCTACTTCACCCTTCACAACCTCCCTCATCTCTACTTCACCCTTCACAACCTTCCTCATCTCTACTTCCATAAGACTGTCGTCATTTCTCCTCCAAATTTTCCATCGTGGCTCATGTAATCTACAAACGCATTCTCCTCCATGTTTCTCCTCCTCCTAAACCATCTCTGCCTCGAATCCATTCTTTCGCAGGGCACAGAACTCTGCAACTCCTCCTTGCCTCCTGCTTTATCAATGCCTAAAATCAGTTTGCACACAATGATTAACTTTGCAGCAGCCATTTTGTGCACTGTAAGATCCCACATTGAGCAATGAGGTGAATAACGAATGTGTCTTTGGTGGTGTTGGGTGAAGGTTAATTGTTGGGTATAGTGGGAGAATTACTTGTTCTTCTTCAATTAGTGCCATGGGATCCGTAACATCTACCTGACCCAGCAGAACTGGCAGATGGGGCCTCAATTTATCGTCACATCTGAAGGATGTCACCTTTGACAGTGCTGCACTCCCTCTGTACCACACTGGAATCCTTAGTCTGGGTTGACATAAGTCCTGGAGTGGGGTTTGAACCCACGACCTTCTGACTCTGATGTGAGAGTGCTACGACTGAGCCAAGGCTGACTATGAAGGAAAGGTCTGCTCCAGCATTGCACAGTGGAAAACAGACCGATTCCCTGTGGAGAACAGGAGCCACAATCAAAGACATGGCTGCCAAGGAGAGGAACATAGGAACAGGAGTAGGTCATTCAGCCCCTCGAGCCTGTTCTGCCAGGTACTGAGATCATGGCTTATCTGTAGCTCAACTCCATTTACCTGCCTTATCACTGGACACTCTTACCTAATAAAAATCTGTCAATCTCAGTATTGGAAATTTTAATTATTCCCCAGCATCCACAGCCTTTTGGGAGAGAGAGTTCCAGATTTCCACTACTCTTTGTGTGGAAGAAGTGCCTCCTGATTCAACACTCTTGAATAGCCTGACTCTAATTTTAAGATTCTGCCTCCTTGTTTTGAATTCTGACACCAGAGGAAATAGTCTCTCTGTATCTACTCTATCGAATCCTTTATAATTTTAAACTCCTTCAGTGTCAGCCGTGGCTCAGAGGGCAGCGCTCTCACCTCTGAGTCAGAAGGTTGTGGGTTCAAGCTCCACTCCAGCACAAACTCCAGGCTGAGACTCTCAGTGCAGTACTGAGGGAGCGCTGCATTGTCCGAGGTGCCGTCTTTCAGATGGGACGTTAAACCGAGGCCCCGTCTGCTCTCCCAGGATCCCACTGCACTATTTCAAAGAAGAGCAGGGGAGTTCTCCCCGGTGTTCTGGCCAATATTTATCCCTCAACCATGATCACTAAAAGGAGATTACCTGGTCATTATCACATTGCTGTTTGTGGGAGCTTGCTGTGCACAAATTGCCTCTCACGCCTCCTACATTACACCAGTGGCTACACTCCAAAAGTACTTCACTGGTTTTAAAGTGCTTTGGGATGCCCTGAGGCTGTGAAAGGCGCTGTATAAATGCAAGTTCTTTATTTCGACAGAATTCCGAACTGGAACGATTTACAACAAGTTGCATTTATATAGCGCGTTCAACGTAGTAAAATGTCCCAAGGCGCTTTACAGGAGCGTTATCAAACAAAATTGACACCGAGAAACATAAGGAGATATTGGGACACATGTTAGGTATTAAGGAGCGTCTTAAAGGAGGAGAGAGAGGTGGAGAGGTTTAGGGAGGGAATTCCAGAGTTTAGGGCCTAGGCAGCTGAAGGCACGGCCGCCAGTGGGGGAGCGATTAAAATCGGGGGTGCGCAAGAGGCCAGAATTGGAAGAGAGCAGAGTTCTCGGGGGGTTGTGGGGCTGGAGAAGGTTACAGAGTTAAGGAGGGGCGAAGCCAGGGAGGGATTTCAAACAAGGATGAGAATTTTAAAATGGAGGCGTTGCCATCAAGGGCGCCAATGTAGGTCAGCGAGCACAGGGGTGATGAGTGAGCGGGACTTGTTGCGATTTCAGGTACGGGCAGCAGAGCTCCGGATGAGTTCAAGTTTATGGAGGGTGGAAGATGGAAGGCCGGCCAGGAGAGCGTTGGGTGGTCAAGTCTAGAGGTAACAAAGGCATGGATGAGCTGAGGCAGGGGCGGAGTCGGGCGAGGTTACAGATTTTACATTGACATTTATACAGCGTTTTGACATAACAAAACATGGCAAAGCACTTCACAAAGGAGAGTAGCAACACGGAGCAGGGGCAGGAGAGGGAGCGGAGGGGACTGAATGTACAGGCAAAACGAGAAATAGTGAGGATGTGGCAGAGCCACCAAGGGACTCTTGTATCAATGTACATAATTATCTGTAACAGAATGAATCTGTACCTGTATTCGTTTTACTACATGTAAATAGCGCGGTCCCTAGAGGGTTAAGACCAAACACGATGATGTCACCATGTGGGTCACGTGACGTTCCCAACGGCGGGAAACGTGATGGAGGAGCTCCCTCTCTCAGTCCTCGTGGAGCCAGCATTGAGCATAGACCTGTTTGTTAGTTCTCCTGCGTTTGATTGTTACTTCTGCAAAACAGTATTAAACTTCGTTTGGTTAACAGACTGACTCGATCTCAGTCTTTTGATTAGGAATCTGACAATTCCTACAGTGATGACCCGAGCTTTCGCGAACGATCTTTGCGGAGGAAGCGACGTGCAACGAGATGATGGAAGCATACGTGGTGGCTTTGAAGCTCCCTCAGTTCTGGGAACAACAGGCGGCCTCCTGGTTCGTGCAAGCGGAAGCTCAGTTTGAACTGCGAAACATCATGGCGGATCAGACCCGTTACCTCTACGTGGTCTCCACACTCGACGGCTCCACGGCTTCAAGGATCATCAACCTGCTTGAAAACCCCCCGGTCGACAGCAAGTACGAAATGCTAAAAGCGCGGTTAATTCAGGTTTTCGGCCTCACGAAGGCGGAACGCGCACACCGTTTACTTACGCTGCCCGGGTTAGGCGACTCCAAGCCATCGGAGTTAATGTGCCAGATGCTCACACTCCTTCACTCCGAATCGCAATGCTTCCTCTTTCGAGAGTTGTTTTTGAGCCAATTGCCCGAGCAGGTACAGGCAGCCCTCGCAAGATCGGATGCTACGGATTGCGTCGCACTTGCCGCTGAGGCAGACACCATTTATGCGGTCACTGCGCCGCCACGAGGCAACCCCCCCTCGCGGATCCCGCCCCGACGCCTCCATCGCCCGGCTTGTGCTTTTACCACGCCCATTTCGGCGCGAGAGCCAGATGCTGCCGGCCTCCCTGCAGTTTCACGCCTCAACCGAAGAAAAAACACCAGCGCCAAGTCCGGGAAAGGAAGCCCGAGCCTGAGGGATGTCCCACGGCCGCGATGGCGATCGGCGATTCCGGGAAGCTCCTTTATATTACTGATTCCATCTCCGGCCGACGATTTTTATCCGACACAGGGGCGCAGTGTAGCATCATGCCCGCCTCCGTCCTCGACATCCAGACTGGGAGGCGTGGTTTTCCCCTCCAGGCCACCAACGGCGGTGCTATCCGTACTTTCGGTAAACGGCGAGCCAAGGTGTGTTTCGGCGGACAGCATTTTCAATGGGACTTCATCACCGCCAAAACCTCGCAAACCATCCTCGGCGCAGATTCGACGCGGCCACTTTCAACTCCATCACTTGTTTCCGCAGCACAGTTGTGTCGCACACAGTCTCCTGTGCTACGCCCACACCTAATGAATTCACTCGCCTGCTCGGGGAATTTCCGGAGCTAACCAAGCCTACTTTCTCCTCATCCACCGGCAAACACGGCGTGGAGCACCACATCGCAACGACCGGCTTTCCGGTTTACGCATGAGCTCGCCGCCTGGAACTCCTCAAACTCGCGGCCGCTAAGGCAGAATCCGCCGCAATGGAGCGGTTGGGGATTATTCGCCGGTCGAATAGTCCCTGGTCCTTGCCACTCCATATCGTCCCGAAACCCGGTGGCGGATGGCGGCCATGCGGTGACTACCGACGCCTTAATGACGTTACAACTCCCAATCGGTGCCCAATACCGCATATACAGGATTTCTCCGCACATTTGGCGGGAAAGTCAATATTCTCGAAGGTCGACCTCGTACGGGGGTACCATCAAGTGCCGGTACACCCCCAAGACATCCAAAAGACGGCGGTCATTACTTCTTTTGGCCTCTTCCAGTTCCTCCGGATGCCGTTTGGGCTTAAGAATGCGGCGCAGGCGTTTCAGCGTCTGATGGATTCGGTGCTCCGGGACCTTCCCTTTTTATTCGTCTACCTTGACGATATTCTGATCGCCAGCTGCACCAAAGAGGAACACATCTGCCAGTTGTGCACCCTCTTTCGCCGCCTCCATCAGCATCGTTTCATAATCAACCCAGCCAAATGTCAGTTCGGCCAACCACATATCGACTTCTCGGGCCACCGCATCACTTCGGAGGGTGCGATGCCGCTTCAGTCGAATGTAGAGGTGATTACAGTTTTCCCACGGCCGCAGTCCACCAAGGCCCTCCAGGAGTTCCTGGGTATGGTAAATTTTTACCACCGTTTCGTTCCCAGGGCTGCTCAACTTATGCAACCACTCTACGAGGCTCTCAGGGGAAAGCCGGGTAAAGGGCCCGTGGTTTGGACGCCCGAGATGGACTGCGCCTTCAGCGACATGAAGACCGCTCTTGCAAACGCAACTATGTTGGCACACCCACTGCCGGGTGCCACTTTCGCTCTCACGACCGACGCTTCGGACTACGCCATAGGCGCCGTGCAAGAACAGTGGGTCGGCAGCACGTGGCAGCCACTGGCGTTTTTTAGTCGCCAACTACGACGTAATGAGCGCAAATACAGCACGTTTGACAGGGAGTTGTTGGCGCTGTTTCTGGCTATCCGCCATTTTCCATTTTTATTAGAGGGGTGTCACTTCACCGCGTTCGTGGATCACAAGCCACTGACGTTTGCTATGGCCAAGACCGCCGAACCGTGGTCGGCTCGACAGCAGCGACAACTTACCTTTATTTCGGAGTTTACTACCGACATCCAGCACGTGGCCGGAAAGGACAACGTGGTGGCTGATTGTCTTTCGCGTGCGACCGTCCAAGCCGTTCAGCTGGGGATCGACTATTCCCAACTGGCTGCCGACCAAGCCACCAATCCGGAAACACAGGCGTTCCGTTCCGACTCAACCTGCCTCCAGCCAGCAGATGTGCAGTTCCACTCAGCAGGCACCTCCGTGCTCTGTGACATCTCCTTGGGGGATCCCCGCCCGATCGTTCCGACCTCCTGGCGTCGCAAAGTTTTCAATGCCATACACGGACTTTTGCATCCTGGCGCGAAGGCATCTCAAAGATTACTGGCATCTAAATTCGTCTGGAGAGGGATGCGTAAAGATGTTTGCGACTGGGCTAACACCTGCGTCGTGTGTCAAAAATCTAAGGTTCAACGACATGTAAAAGCCCCCTTGGCCACTTTCGAAGTGCCAGAACGCCGTTTCGACCATGTCCACGTAGACCTCGTTGGGCCGCTTCCGCCGTCACAAGGGTTCACACACCTCCTGACCATGGTCGACCGCACTACAAGATGGCCAGAGGCGGTTCCTTTGGCGTCTACTACCTCCGCTGATGTCACCAGGGCTTTTATCTCCTCGTGGGTCGCCCGTTTCGGTGTCCCATCAGATATTTCGTCCGACCGCGGTCCACAGTTTTCGTCTGAACTTTGGAAAGCTGTAGCCTCAGGTTTGGGCACCAAGCTCCATCACACCACGGCCTACCGCCCGCAGGCGAACGGGTTGTGTGAGCGTTTCCATCCGTCGCTAAAAGCGTCGCTAAGGGCCACCCTTCAGGGCACTGCATGGGTAGATCGACTCCCGTGGGTTCTGCTTGGTTTGCGCACGGCGCCTAAAGAAGACCTGCAGTCATCTTCCGCGGAACTGGTGTACGGCCAGCCACTCCGGGTGCTGGGTGATTTCTTGCCATCGCCAACTAAGCCGTGGTCCGCGGCTGATCAACTCAGCACCCATCGAGAAACGGCCAACTCCTTTAAGCCGATTCCGATGTCGCACCACGGCCTTCCTTCCTCTCATATTCCAACGGAGTTAAGGCAGGCCGAGTTTGTCTTCGTTCGCCATGATGCCCATCGCGGTCCACTCCAGCCTCCTTATACGGGCCCCTTCCGGGTGCGGGAGGCTGGCGACAAGAGTTTTTTGGTCAACATCGGGGGCAAACCCGACTACATTTCGATTGACCGCCTCAAGCCCGCGCACCTGGACCTCAACCGGCCGGTTGAAACTGCACAGCCACCACACCGTGGTCGACCGCCCTCTGCTACTACATCCGAACGGATCGTTCCACCTGTCAGCCCATCTACCGCTCCACAAATTCCTCTCCGGGAATATAGGAGTCGTTCGAACAGACTTGTCCGACCTCCTCTTCAATTGACTTTCACTGTTAAAGATAATTCTGGGGGGGCGCATGTGGCAGAGCCACCAAGGGACTCTTACATCAATGTACATAATTATCTGTAGCAGAATGAATCTGTACCTGAATTCGTTTTACAACATGTAAATAGCGCGGTCCCTAGAGGGTTAAGACCAAACGCGATGACGTCACCACGTGGGTCACGTGACGTTCCCAACGGCGGGAAACGTCATGATGTCATGACGTCAGAGGGAGGAGCTCTCTCTCTCAGTCCTCGTGGAGCCAGCATTGAGCATAGACCTGTTTGTTAGTTCTCCTGCGTTTGATTGTTACTTCTGCAAAACAGTATTAAATTCGTTTGGTTGACAGACTGACTCAATCTCAGTCTTTTGATTAGGAATCTGACAATTCCTACAAGGAGACATTTAAAGATGGAGGGAAGAAAGAAGGATTAAAAGGGAGGGGTTTCAGGGAGGTTGTCCCGAAGACTATATCATTGTCACAGTAATCCCACTGATGGATTGAGCTGTGATTTACTGAAACATTGCAAAATAGTAAAACAGAAACTAAAATCTCTTCACATGTTTAGCAATCTAAATCAGAGCAGAATATTTTGCATAATACAGTTTTTAAGGAGATTTTTTCAGTGTGCATTCTCTAAAGCACCTTGAATCACCCTGTATAAAGAAACCTCTGTGCACTTTCTCCACAGCCTCCTGTGCATCGACTTCAGTCTGCGGCAGTGAGCATGCTGTCTTACAGGGAGACGTGTGCCCGGGAGCATAGAGGCATAGAATACAAAAGCAAGGAAGTTATGGTAAACCTTTATAAATCACTGGTTAGACCCCAACTGGAGTACTATGTTCAATTCTGGGCCCCACACTTTAGGGGGGAAATGGCGGAGGGCACCAGGTGTATATGATGCCACGTGGAATAGAAAGGGTTAATCTGGAGCATTATTTCACATTAACCCATGAGAGCAGGACAAGGAGACACGGGTACAAACTGGGAAATGGCAGGTTCAGGACTGACAACAGAAAGCCCTTCACACACAGAATGAACAACATAGTGGCCTCTGGGCAGGAACTCTGCAGTTAAATGGTGCGTTAGAGAAGAGATCGTAGATTTCAATGGAAGAGGTAGATGGGCTGAATGGCCTACCTTGGCCATCATGATCTTTGTGATATCACAAAATGGACATGTCTAACACACCCATTTCAACAGCACGATCACCCCCGGTTCACACATACCACCCATTACCTCAAATCACAGTCTCTTTGACCCATCCAGCCAGTTCCACTGCTTCGCCCCTTCCACCCCAAGCACACGCAGCTCTTCCTCATCCGATAACATCCCATTGCCACCTGCCGTCAATGCTTTATTGGGAATTCTAAAACCATCCAGTGGGAATGACATGTTCATAGAATCATAGAAACTTATGACACAGAAGGAAGCCATTCGGCCCATCGTTTCTGTCCCAGCTGAAATAGAGCTATCGAGCCTAATCCCACTTTCCAGCTCTTGGTCCGTAGCCCTGTAGGTTACGACACTTCAACTGCATATCCAAGCACTTTTTTAATGTAATGAGGCTTTCTGCCTCTATAACCTTTTCAGGCATTGCATTCCAGACCCCCACCACTCTTGGGTGAAAAAGATTCTCAACTCCCCTCTAATACTTCTACCAATTACTTTAAATCTATGCCCCCTGGTTATTGACCTCTCTTCTAAGGGAAATAGGTCCTTCCTATTCACTTTATCGGGGCCCCTCATAATTTTATACACCTCAGTCACGTCTCCCCTCAGCCTCCTCTGTCCCAAAGAAAACAACTCCAGCCTGTCCAATCTTTCCTCATAGCTAAAATTCTCCAGTCCCGGCAACATCCTCGTAAATCTCCTCCGTATGCTCTCTAGTGCAATCACATCCTTCCTGTAATGTGGTGACCAGAACTGTACACATTATTCTAGCTGTGGCCGAACTAGTGTCGAGCTTCCGGTCGCCTGTCATTTTAATTCACCGCTCCATTCCCACTCAGACCTCACCGTCCTTGGCCTCTTGTATTGTTCCACGGAAGCTCAATGTAAACTCGAGGAACAGCACCTCATCTTCCGATTAGGCACTCTGCAGCCTTCCGGACTCAATATCGAGTTCAACAATTTCAGATCATAACCTCGGCCCCTATTTCATTTTTTCTTGTAATTTTTCCACTCCTTTTCCCCCCCCGCCTTTCCTTTTGTTTCTGTCTCACACCTGGCAGCTATCTCTTGCCCTGCCAGTACACTTTACACCTAATCTCAGCCTATTACCATCTCGTCTAGCTCTTTTGTTTCTTTCACTTCTTTTGTCCGATCGCAGCCCTGCCTTCGATCTAGTTTCTTTTCTTTCCAGTTTTGAAGAAGGGTTCGACCCGAAATGTCAACTCAAATTTCTCTCCACGGATGTTGCCTGACCTGCTGAGTTTTCCAGCATTTTCTGTTGTTATTTCGGATTTCCAGCATCTGCAGTATTTTGCTATCGTACTGTATGCCTACATATTTGCTCTTCTATCTATCTCTGACTATTTGGGGTCTATAGTACAGTCCCAGCAGTGTGATTGGCCCTTTTTTGTATTTCAGTTCAACCCATACAGCCTCATTTGATGATCCTTCTAACATATCATCCCTCCTCACAGCTGTAATTGTTTCTTTAACCAATATTATGACACCCCTCCTTTTTTTTATCCCCCTCTCTATCTCATTTGAAAATCCTGTAACCAGGAATGTTGAGCTGCCATTCCTGCCCTTCTTTCAGCCATGTCTCAGTAATAGCTATGATATCATACTTCCAAGTGTCTATCTGTGCCCTCAGCTCATCTACCTTATTCCCTATACTCCATGCATTGAAGTATATAACATTAAGGACTGCCAAACCCTTTTCTTGTCTATTTCCTAGCCTTTCTTTCCTCTGCCTTCCAAGTTAACTTTCTAATTTTCTGCCTTAAATTCCAACTTTGCTTCCCTCCTTTCTGAAAACACTCTCAGGTTGACATTCCTCTGCCAAGCTAATTTAAACCCTCCCCAACAGCACTAGCAAACCACCCCATGAGGATATTGTTCCAGGCCCTGTTGAGGTGCAACCCATTTGGTTTTTACAAGGCCCACGTCCCCCAGAACTGGTCCCAATGCCTCTGGAATCTAAAGCCCTCCCTCCTGCACCATCTCTCCAAACACATTCATCTGCTCTATCCTCGTATTTCTGTACTCACTAGCACATGGCACCGGGAGTAATCCGGAGATTGCTACCTTTGAGGTCCTGCTTATTAATCTCTTTCCTAGCTCCCTAAAATCTGCTTGCAGGACCTCATCCCTCTTTCTACGTATGTCATTGGTACTGAGATGGACCACAACATCTGGCTGTTCACCCTCCCCCCCTCAGAATGTCCTGCTGCCGCTCAGTGGCATCCTTGACCCTGGCACCAGGGAGGCAACATAATATTCTGGAATAGTGTGCAGTGGAAGAAAGAACCTACGACAGTGAATATCTACAAACCCAAAGAGATCTGTATAAAAGCCCTCAGTCTGAGAGCAGGTTTAGGGCAGGAATGCCTGATGGACCCCTCAAGGTCCTCAGTTCAGGGCATTGCCATTTAAACCCATCATCTAAAAACAGAAGTGTGTGTCCATCAGAAAATATTTATAAAATAACAACAGAAAATGCTGGAAAAACTCAGCAGGTCAGGCAACATCCGTGGAGAGAAATTTGAGTTGATGTTTCGGGTTGGACCCTTCTTCAAAACTGGAAAGAAAAGAAACTAGATCGAAGGCAGGGCTGTGATCGGACAAAAGAATAAAAGAAAGTAATGAAAATGAACAAGGTTGAAGAGCCAAACGGAGATCCCGTCGAAGAGAAGAGCAGAACTTCTTCAAGGTAGGCATTCCTAGAAGAGGTGTGGCAGTGAACCAAACACTAGTACGATAGCAAAATACTGCAGATGTTGGAAATCTGAAATAAGAACAGAAAATGCTGGAAAAACTCAGCAGGTCAGGCAACATCCGTGGAGAGAAATTTGAGTTGACGTTTCGGGTTGGACCCTTCTTCAAAACTGGAAAGAAAAGAAACTAGATCGAAGGCAGGGCTGCGATCGGACAAAAGAATAAAAGAAAGTAATGAAGATGAACAAGGTTGAAGAGCCAAACGGAGATCCCGTCGAAGAGAAGAGCAGAACTTCTTCAAGGTAGGCATTCCTAGAAGAGGTGTGGCAGTGAACCAAACACTAGTACGATAGCAAAATACTGCAGATGTTGGAAATCTGAAATAACAACAGAAAATGCTGGAAAAACTCAGCAGGTCAGGTCCAACCCGAAACGTCAACTCAAATTTCTCTCCACGGATGTTGCCTGACCTGCTGAGTTTTTCCAGCATTTTCCGTTGTTATTTCAGATTTCCAACATCTGCAGTATTTTGCTATCGTACAGAAAATATTTATAGTTGTGGTTTATCAGAGAAACACTGCAAGCGCAGCAAGAGGAACTGAGTGAGAAAAAAAGTCCCATTTCTCTAACAGCCTCTCACACGTTCTTCAAAGACAAGAAGTTCATCCAGCTGGTGACATGGAGCTAGACAATTGTCAAAATCTCAGTGATTTTTATTCTGATCAACTAATAGGATGCAGAGGAAAACAGGAGTTGAAGCCAGGTACACATCAGTGATCTGATCATTATTGTAGAGTTTATTCAGTTTGAGTTAATTAGTTCGAATTCATTAACACCTTCAGATCAATTAACAACAGTGAAAAGGTCATTTCTCATTGGTTGGGGAGCGTGTTGTTAGGAAATTCCACTTCTTCAGAAAAACTGATGGATTTAGATCTGAACAGTGAAATAAAGCAGTGGGGCCAGAAACCCCCCGTGACCATCCCTTTAACTGATGGTGTTGTTAACACACAGCGAAATAAAGCAGTGGGGTCAGAAACCCCCCGTGACCATCCCTTTAACTGATGGTGTTCTTGGCTCACACTGAAATCTGTGAGGAAGGTGATGATGTAAAGATGCTGGATGAAGGATGGTGAAATGTTGAAGAAATGGTGAGGACAGAGGGGTGAGATGAACGAATGGTATTTATTCCTTGTACCCTGCAGATTACCTGAGTAAATGATATTTTGTGCCTGTTGTTTGTAACTGTCCATAACTTGCATCACTTCAGTTTCCGGCCCAGTTTAGATCTCTAACCTGCTGTTGATGAATGTTCTTAAATTGAAGAAATGTGTGTTCGAGAGGCCCAATAGTGCAAAGTTTCAAACATTCCAGTGTTGACAACAACACTCGGCTCCTCTGCCTCCTCTCCAGGTCCAAATGAGAAAAGGTTTGGAGCCTTTTTCACAAGACGGTTCCCTCTAATCCTTTCAGTGATGACTTTCTCTTACACTTTGCAGAAACTGGTGTCCGATCAGCAGAGCCTGTCGGAGGAAAACGGTCACCTCTGGTCATCTACATTCTCCTGGGTCTCTCCATCCTGCTGTCTGTAGTGATTCTTGGCACTGCAGTTATACTGTGTAAGTTTTGTGATATTTGAAACTATGGAATTTACTGTTGTGAATTCTGCAATGATAGTTAACAAAGCTAATTCAGAGCTGTGCATCAATTAGCATGCATTAATAATGTAGGTATCGGGCCAGAACTTGCTGAAACTATAACTGTGTGAAAAAAGCACGCCATTATTAACGTGCAAATTGTCCGACATCTTGTGGCAAGGAAGAGATACCCTGTGAATTGCGAATCACCACAAGTTGCTGGACGATTTGTGCCGCTCCGCCATTAGCCTCGTGAAAACGGCATCTCGCCCTTAACCTCCCCGTGAGTTTCCTGAAGTTGCTGCATTTGCACATTAATTGTCCATTAAACTCTGCTCAGAAAATTAAGTCTAGTAATTAACAGCATAGGTACTCTTTAAACAATGCAATATTTGTTAATGAGTGCCAGTCAACCTCCCTGGCCCAGAAAGTGAACAATTAAATGTGTGGAATCTCATTCCTTCAGGTACTGAATTGCTGTTGGAGATTTTAAAAATGTAAAATTTAAAAACATTTTTTCCCACTTTTCCTTCCTGCCTCTTTCTTCTCACTCTCTTAATTCAATCTTTTGTTGGCATTGAATTCACCCTCTTCTCAGTCATTCCTAGTTCATTTCTCAGTCCCTACATTTCATTGATTAAGGAGTTAGACTGTTGGTCCTGTCATTCACTAAGGCCCATGATGGCCCTTCACCGCACCGCTCTCAGCTCGAACGTCCAGCAAATTACAGCGCAAAAAACCTTTGAGCTGAAGGGGGCAGGAAAAAGTCTAACTAACGGCTAACATCGCAAGATGCCCCACTCCAGCAAGATTTGGCCCAATATTAATTCAGTAGTGGGACTGGGGATCAGTATTATTAAAACTAGACAGCGTGGGCAGGACACATAATAACACCTTATAGAAAATACAGGCTCACTGATCTAATAACAACAAAAACCACAACTTGTATTTATATAGTGCCTTTAATGTAGTAAAATGTCCCAAGGTGCTTCACAGAAGTATTATAAGACAAAAAATGTGACACCAACCACATAAGGAGAAATTAGGGCAGGTGACCAAAAGCTTGGTCTAAGAGCTAGGTTTTAAGGAGCGCCTTAAAGGAGGAAAGAGAGGTAGAGAGGCAGAAAGGTTTAGAGAGGGAATTTCAGAGCTTAGGGCCCAGGCAACAGAAGGCACGGCCACTGATGGTTGAGCGGTTATAATCAGGGATGCTCAAGAGGGCGTTAGAGGAGCGCAGATATCTCGGGGGGTTGTGGGGCTCGAGGAGATTACAGGGATAGCGAGGAGCGAGGCCCTGGAGGGATTGAAAACCAGGATGAAAATTTTGAAATCAAGGCATTGCTTAACCGGGAGCCAATGTAGGTCAGCGAGCGCAGGGCTGATGGGTGAACGGGACTTGGTGCGAGTTAGGACATGGGCAGCCGAGTTTTGGATGACCTCAAGTTTACATAGGGTAGAATGTGGGAGGCCAGCCAGGAGTGTATTGGAATAATCAAGTCTAGAGGTAACAAAGGCATGGATGAGCTGGAAAGGTCGAGAGAAGTGGTGGTGAGGTAGAGGTGGGTGTCGTCAGCGTACATGTGGAAATTGACGCTGTGTTTTTAGATGATGTCACTAAGGGGCAGCATGTAGATGAGAAATAGGAGGAGGCAAGGATAGATGCTTGGGGGACTCCAGAGGTAACGATGCGGGAGTGGGAAGAGAAGCCATTGCAGGTGATTCTCTGGCTACGATTAGATAGATAAGAATGGAACCAGGCAAGTGCAGTCCCACCCAGCTGGATGACGGTGGAGAGGCTTTGGAGAAGGATGGAGTGGTCAACTGTGTCAAAGGCTGCAGACAAGTCAAGAAGGATGAGGAGGGATAGTTTACCTTTGTCACAGTCATAGGATTTCATTTGTCACTTTGATGAGAGCTATTTCGGTACTGTGGCAGGGGCGGAAACCTGATTGGAGGGATTCAAACGTGGAGTGCTGGGAAAGATGGTCACGGATTTAGGAGGCGACAATAGGTTCAAGGACTTTGGAGAGGAAAAGGAGGTTGGCGATGGGACGGTAGTTTGCAAGGACAAAGGGGTCAAGGTTTTTTTGAGGAGAGGGGTGATAACGCCAGATTTGAGGGAGAGGGGGACAGTACCTGAGGAGAGAGAACCGTTAACAATATCAGCTAACATGGGAGCTAATAAAGGAAGTTGGGTGGTCAGCAGTTTGGTGGGAATAAGGTTGGGGAAGCAGCAAGTGGGTCGCATGGACAAGATGCACGTGGAGAGGTCAAGAGGGGAGGTCTGAGAGAAATGGGAAAAAGATACTAGTTCAGGGCTAGGGCAGTGGGGAACTTTAGAGGAACCACCTTTGCTCCTTCAAGTGCAAGGGACACAAATTGAGCATATCTGGCCCACAACTAGTTTAGCCATCCATCACCAGATCTGGCGGGCCTGCATCAAGTGCTATCGGACCTCACTCTCCGCTGCCAAAGCCGCCCAATAATCCAGGATCACCCTGAATGGCAGAGACAACCCGGCTTCTTTTCTCCACTATCAACCATCTCCTGAAACCCCTCTCCCATGCCCGCTCCATCCTCACATGCAACAACCAGTACGAAGAGCTCATGGATTTCTTTGTCATTAAGATTGAGACCATCTGTTCAGCTGCCTCTGCTGCTTCCGCACCTCCCCTAGCACACCGGGCCAAACCTGCCCCCAGGCTCTTCCCTTACTGAGTGCTAATCCTGTGTCTTTGTCTAGTTTCTCTCCTATCTCCCCTGCTGCACTCTCTCATCTCAGCTTGTCCATGAGACCCATCCCCTGCTCTCTTGAAACCCTTCCCACCAAACTGCGGACCACCCAACTTCCCTTCCTGCCGCCATGCTAATTGACATAAATTATTCCCTCTCTGCATGTACTGACCATCTATCAAAACTGCTCTTGAGAGACCTGCAGCTGGACAGCAGAGAGGGGAGCAAAAGAGAGGGAGAAGCAAAGGGGTGAGCAGCAGAGGGGGCGCTGCACAGATAGGGGGCAGCAGAGAGTGCGCTGCACAGAGAGGGGGCAGCAGAGGGGGCGCTGCACAGAGAGGGGGCAGCAGAGGGGGCACTGCACAGAGAGGGGGCAGCAGAGGGGGCGCTGCACAGAGAGGGGGCAGCAGAGGGGGCACTGCACAGAGAGGGGGCAGCAGATGGGGCGCTGCACAGAGAGGGGGCAGCAGAGGGGGCACTGCACAGAGAGGGGGCAGCAGAGGGGGCGCTGCACAGAGAGGGAGCAGCAGAGGGGGCGCTGCACAGAGACGGGGCAGCAGATGGGGCGCTGCACAGAGAGGGGGCAGTAAGGGGGGTGCTGCACAGAGAGGGGGCAGCAAAGGGGGTGCTGCACAGAGAGGGGGCAGCAGAGGGGGCGCTGCACAGAGAGGGGGCAGCAGAGGGGGCGCTGCACAGAGAGGGGGCAGCAGAGGGGGCGCTGCACAGAGAGGGGGCAGCAGAGGGGGCGCTGCACAGAGAGGGGGCAGCAGATGGGGCGCTGCACAGAGAGGGGGCAGCAGAGGGGGCGCTGCACAGAGAGGGGGCAGCAAAGGGGCTGCTGCACAGAGAGGGGGCAGCAGAGGGGGCACTGCACAGAGAAGGGGCAGCAGAGGGGGCGCTGCACAGAGAGGGGGCAGCAGATGGGGCGCTGCACAGAGAGGGGGCAGTAAAGGGGGCGCTGCACAGAGAGGGGGCAGCAGAGGGGATGCTGCACAGAGAGGGGGCAGCACAGAGAGGGGGCAGCAGAGGGGGAGCTGCACAGAGAGGTGGCAGCAGAGGGGGCGCTGCACAGAGAGGGGGCAGTAAAGGGGGCGCTGCACAGAGAGGGGGCAGCAAAGGGGGCACTGCACAGAGAGGGGGCAGCAGAGGGGGCGCTGCACACATAGGGGGCAGCAGAGGGGGCGCTGCACAGAGAGAGGGCAGCAGAGGGGGCGCTGCACAGATAGGGGGCAGCAGAGGGGGCGCTGCACAGAAAGGGGGCAGCAGAGGGGCGCTGCACAGAGAGAGGGCAGCAGAGGGGGCGCTGCACAGAGAGGGGGCAGCAGAGGCGGCGCTGCACAGAGAGGGGGCAGCAGAGGGGGCGCTGCACAGAGAGGGGGCAGCAGAGGGGGCGCTGCACAGAGAGGGGGCAGCAGAGGGGGTGCTGCACAGAGAGGGGGCAGCAGAGGGGTTGCTGCACAGAGAGGGCAGCAGAGGGGGTGCTGCACAGAGAGGGGGCAGCACAGGGGGCGCTGCACAGAGAGGGGGCAGCAGAGGGGGCGCAGCACAGAGAGGGGGCAGCAGAGGGGGCGCTGCACAGAGAGAGGGCAGCTCACAGGGGGCGCTGCACAGAGAGGGGGCAGCTCACAGGGGGCACTACCCACGACACAGGGCGTACAGGCCGAGGCTGAGTTTCCTTGACATGTCTGAACAGCAGTGTTTCAGGAGGCTCAGGTTGTTGTGTCAGGTGGTGGCAGACATCTGCAGCCTCCTAGAAGAAGACCTGGATAGGCTCCACAGGAGGAACAAGGCGCTGAGCGCACACCATCTACAGGTGGATCCGAGGAGGAAGAGGAGCAGGAGCAAGAGGAATATGGCAACCCCAATGCAGCACCAGCCACTCACATTGCTGTCCGGGTGCCAGGGATTCCCTTATGGCTGTAAGGTTCAGTTAGATGCCAGCACTGGACCGATGTAGCAATCACACCCAACAGCCACTCTCCTCGCTCCTCTCCTCAGTCCCACTAAAACAAAGCAGTTCAAAAACAACCAATCACCTATTACACATCCATTGATCTGTCATCCTATTTAAGGTATCCAGAGACGTTGTGATCAAGGGCTGCATGGTCTCATTTGATTGCTGTGATTGATGTACCATGAGGAATTGTACTCACCCTTCCTGACCTGGTTAGGTCATTATAGCGTTTCCTGCACTGAATCCAGGAACGTGGCACAATGCTCCTGCTGCTCACTTCCTGGGCCACCTCCAGCCAGGCCTCCTTTGTGCCAGCAGCAGGTTTCTTCTTCCCGTTGCTGGCGAAGAGGATTTCTCTCTGGCTCCTGACAGCATTCAGCAGTTCATCGAGCGATGCATTATTAAAGTTGGACGCAGCCTTTGAGCGTCCTGAGTCCATTTGTAAAATGGCTGTCCCTGGGCGAAAACTCCCAACTCCTCCAAAGTCCATCTTTGAAATGGACCTTTAAATACTCGAGTTGAGATTATGTCAGGCAGGTCCGCACCACGCCCGGTGCCGCGCACTCGATGTCAAACCCGGAAGTAAAATGATAATGAGGTAGCCATGTTAAAATTCCACAGACAGAGATGCTGAAATTCCTTCCTGATTTCCCACCCGACATTGCACATCCCGCTCCAAACACACCGCGGAGTTATTATTGGGGCCATTGTCTCAGGCTGATCCAAAACGTTCCAAACCTCAGCATTCTATTGGACCCCGACTACAGCTTCCAACCCCATATCCTTTCCATCGCGAAGACTGCCTACTTCCACTTCCGTAACATCACCCACCATGTGCTGCTGAAACCCTCATCCATGCCTCTGTCCCCTCCAGACTCGGCTGTTCTCCTGCCCGGCCTCCAATGTTGCACTCTCCATAACCTTCAGCTCATCCAAATCTCTACTGCCCATATCGTGTCCCACATCCCAAGTCTCACTCACTCATCACCCCTGTCCTTACTGAACTACATTGGCTCCAGGTCCCCCAATCCATTCATGGCCCAGCCTTTCCCTATCTCTGTAACCTACTTCAGCCCTAAAACCTGAGCTTTCTCCTTGTCCTCCCTACAATTGTGTTGTGTGTTCAGAACTCTCAAAGGAATACACATCCTCACCTCGTGTGAGGAACATCAAAGTCAACAGCAAGCAAGAATAATGATGGTGATGCGACCATTAGTCTATTCACGGTATCATTAAACTCCAAACTGGTATCAGAACAGCCTCTTAGCTGCCATTTGTGTACAAGCTATTCTAACCTGTGCCACGGTGTGTTTCTGGGTTGAGAGCTAAAGCTGTCTTTCCATTTCAGTTCCACAGATGTTCAGTGAAATGAAAGCGTCATTGACCGATTTCAAGATGGAACTTTCCCAGATAAAGAGTAACAGTAAGTGTTAAATGCCAGTCAGGATCTCCAGTTCAAAGGGCTCTCTAGTTTTCCAGATGGTCTGCTCATTCTTCGAGGATTGATCTCCAGTGCATTTCACACTGGAGTGTTTTGCTTGGTTCAAATTTTGAACCAATCAAGTATAAGTGGATTTGATTGGTTCACATTTCCCATCGGCCCATTATAAAAGCACTACAGATTTTTATGTTGTGAACACATTGGGGGAATTCCCAGAGAAGAAAATTAAATAGATAATAAATGAGTGTCCATGTACTGTACAATTAAAATCAATAGAATCTTCCAGCACGGAAGGAGGTCATTCAGCCCATCACGTGTGCTGGCTCTCTGGGATTACAACAGTGACTACACTTCAAAAGTACTTCATTGGCTGTAAAGCACTTTGAGACGTCCGGTGGTCGTGAAAGGCACTGTATAAATAAAAGTCTTTCTTTTTTTCCGACATTATTTCTGGTTGGCCATTCCATGTCTTAAAAACCGTTTGTATAAAACAATTCCTAACCTCTCCCTTCATTGTGTTGCTGATCATCTTCAAATCTTCAGTTGATGCCCTCCAGTTAGCAACCCACCAAACAGTGGAAGCAGTTTTGTCTGTTTTCTCCTGTGAAAATCTCTCGTGTTCGAAAGCAAAATTGATCTTGTTCTACAAACAGTGCCACACGATCTCAAGTGTTGTTCCTCTTTCAGTTACAGGAACGTCTGAGGAGACAAGAAGCTCAGTCGCTGAACTTAGGACTGACATTTCACAGCTGAAGGAGAGTAAGTTTAATAACCATCAGAGGGACCTTTGATCTCCAATTATTCATACTGGAAACTATCAGAATGGTGACACTGGGATCAGGTGGATTGTAAATACTGCACAGATACTGATCACCGGCTCTGGTTACTACAGACATTTATATTGATGCACAGAGTGGGATTAAACGGAATGGAATGAATAGAGTGCTTTATTTGGGAGTTTGGAAAGAGTGGAAATTTGGAGAAGAGGGGGAAGAAGTTGCTGCTTCTTGCCTATGCTACTTGTAGTGCTTTGTGTTTCAGGCAGATATTTAATTTCAGTACCCTTAACTTAATCTAGATCAAGTAAGTAGTCAAGAAACTACACTATAAACTAAGTTACCTAAATACAAATTTATTAAATAAAACAAGGTCATATTGGGATGGCAGTGTAGGTGGTGTGCCGCAACTGCAGCATGTGGGAGTTTGTGGAGAGCTTTGTGATCCCGGACAACCACGCTTGCAGTAAGTGCCTACATCTTGAGGAACTTCAGCTCAGAGTTCTTGAGCTGGAGTCTGAGGTACAGACATTGCGTGGCATCAGGGATGGGGAGAGTTACCTGGGTACTTTGATCCAAGAGGCAGTCACACCCCTTAGGTTAGATAGTGGTACAGGTCTGGTTAGTGGTCAGGGACAGGAGGGTGTGATTGCAACTCAGGCAGGTAAGGGGACTCCAGGTACAGTGCTGGAGGAGCCTCGGCCTTTGCCGTTGTCCAACAACTATGAGGTTCTTGCTCCGTGTGTGGATGAGGGAAAAGCCTGTAGGATGGATGAGCAAGCTGACCTGGGTGGGTAAGGCCTCCTGTACCGACGCCTGTTGGCCCTTCTCCATCTGGCCATGACTGGCACTGGGGACGCTGCACAGAGAGGGGGCAGCAGATGGGGCGCTGCACAGAGAGGGGGCAGTAGAGGGGGCGCTGCACAGAGAGGGGCAGTAGAGGGGGCGCTGCACAGAGAGGGGGCAGCAGAGGGGGCGCTGCACAGAGAGGGGCAGCAGAGGGGGCGCTGCACAGAGAGGGGGCAGTAAAGGAGGTACTGCACAGAGAGGGGGCAGCAGAGGGGGCGCTGCACAGAGAGGGGGCACTGCACAGAGAGGGGGCAGTAAAGGGGGCGCTGCAGAGAGAGGGGGCAGCGGAGGGGGCGCTGCACAGAGAGGGGGCAGCAGAGGGGGCGCTGCACAGAGAGGGGGCAGCAGAGGGGGCGCTGCACAGAGAGGGGGCAGCAGAGGGGGCGCTGCACAGAGAGGGGGCAGCAGAGGGGGCGCTGCACAGAGAGGGGGCAGCAGAGGGGGCGCTGCACAGAGAGGGGGCAGCAGAGGGGGCGCTGCACAGAGAGGGGGCAGCAGAGGGGGCGCTGCACAGAGAGGGGGCAGCAGAGGAGGTGCTGCACAGAGAGGGGGCAGCAGAGGAGGTGCTGCACAGAGAGGGGGCAGCTCACAGGGGGCGCTACCCTCGACACAGGGCGTACAGGCCGAGGCTGAGTTTCCTTGACATGTCCGAACAGCAGTGTTTCAGGAGGCTCAGGTTGTCATGTCAGGTGGTGGCAGACATCTGCAGCCTCCTAGAAGAAGACCTGCTCCCTTCTGGACCTGGTTGGCCACCAGTGGCTGTAAAAGTGACCACAACCCTCAACCTTTTTGCCTCCGGATCCTTCCAGGACACGACCGGAGACATATCCAGGATCTCCCAGTCGGCAGCCCAACAATATATAAGAGAGGTGAGTGATGGCCTGTTTGCCAAGGCTGGCAATTGTGTCAACATCACCTGAGGTGAGGCTAGTCAGAATGAGCGGACACTCGGGTTTGTATCTCTGGCTGGCTTCCCACAGGTGCAGGGCATCATCGACTGCACGCACGTTGCAATCCGTGCACCCCAGATCAACCGGGAGTATTCGTCAACCACAAGGGCTTCCAATCCATCAATGTGCAGCTGCTGTGCAACCGCAAGGTTCCCGGGGAGCTGCCACGGTGCTTTCATCCTGCGGTA
This sequence comes from Somniosus microcephalus, assembly GCF_052327205.1. Taxonomy (NCBI): domain Eukaryota; kingdom Metazoa; phylum Chordata; class Chondrichthyes; order Squaliformes; family Somniosidae; genus Somniosus; species Somniosus microcephalus. The sequence goes on along the minus strand of NC_141017.1, from coordinate 9,915,324 downwards.
GTCCAAGCTCTCTGATGTCTTTGGAGCTGCAAGCAGACTTAAGGCATGGCTGCTAGGAGACAAAGGTTACCCACTTCAAACTTGGCCGATGACACCCGTGAAAACCCACCAATGAAGCCCAAGAGCAGTACAACAAAAGCCATATGACAACCAGATGTGTCACTTAGCAAGCAATCGGCATGCTCTAGATGCGCTTCAGGTGCCTGGACACATCTGGAGGCGCCCTTCATTATGCACCAGCCAGGGTGTCCAGAATGATCGTGGTGTGCTGCGCTCTGCACATCATTGCGCAGGATAGGCTCCACAGGAGGAACAAGGCGCTGAGTGCACACAATCTACAGGTGGATCCGAGGAGGAAGAGGAGCAGGAGCAAGAGGAATATGGCAACCCCAATGCAGCACCAGCCACTCACATTGCTGTCCGGGTGCCAGGGAATCCCTTATGGCTGTAAGGTTCAGTTAGATGCCAGCACTGGACCGATGTAGCAATCACACCCAACAGCCACTCTCCTCGCTCCTCTCCTCAGTCCCACTAAAACAAAGCAGTTCAAAAACAACCAATCACCTATTACACATCCATTGATCTGTCATCCTATTTAAGGTATCCAGAGACGTTGTGATCAAGGGCTGCATGGTCTCATTTGATTGCTGTGATTGATGTACCATGAGGAATTGTACTCACCCTTCCTGACCTGGTTAGGTCATTATAGCGTTTCCTGCACTGAATCCAGGAACGTGGCACAATGCTCCTGCTGCTCACTTCCTGGGCCACCTCCAGCCAGGCCTCCTTTGTGCCAGCAGCAGGTTTCTTCTTCCCATTGCTGGCGAAGAGGATTTCTCTCTGGCTCCTGACAGCATTCAGCAGTTCATCGAGCGATGCATTATTAAAGTGGGACGCAGCCTTTGAGCGTCCTGAGTCCATTTGTACAATGGCTGTCTCTGGGCAAAAACTCCCAACTCCTCCAAATTCCATCTTTGAAATGGACCTTTAAATACTGGAGTTGAGATTATGTCAGGCAGGTCCGCACCACGCCCGGTGCCCCGCATTCGATGTCAAACTTGGAGGCAAATGATAATGAGGTAGCTACATTAAAATGCCACAGACAGAGATGCTGAAATTCCTTCCTGATTTCCCACCCGACATTGCACATCCCGCTCCAAACACACCGCGGAGTTATTATTGGGGCCATTGTCTCAGGCTGATCCAAAATCTTCCAAACCTCAGCATTCTATTGGACCCCGACTTTAGCTTCCAACCCCATATACTTTCCATCGCGAAGACTGCCTACTTCCACTTCCGTAACATCACCCACCATGTGCTGCTGAAACCCTCATCCATGCCTCTGTCCCCTCCAGACTCGGCTGTTCTCCTGCCCGGCCTCCAATGTTGCACTCTCCATAACCTTCAGCTCATCCAAATCTCTACTGCCCATATCGTGTCCCACATCCCAAGTCTCACTCACTCGTCACCCCTGTCCCTACTGAACTATATTGGCTCCAGGTCCCCCAATCCATTCATGGCCCAGCCTTTCCCTATCTCTGTAACCTACTTCAGCCCTAAAACCTGAGCTTTCTCCTTGTCCTCCCTACAATTGTGTTGTGTGTTCAGAACTCTCAAAGGAATACACATCCTCACCTCGTGTGAGGAACATCAAAGTCAACAACAAGCAAGAATAATGATGGTGACAGGACCATTAGTATATTCACGATATCATTAAACTCCAATCTGGTATCAGAACAGTCTCTTATCTGCCATTTGTGTACAAACTATTCTAACCTGTGCCACAGTGTGTTTCTGGGTTGAGAGCAAAAGCTGTCTTTCTATTTCAGTTCCACAGATGTTCAGTGAAATGAAAGCGTCATTGGCCGATTTCAAGATGGAACTTTCCCAGATAAAGAGTAACAGTAAGTGTTAAATGCCAGTCAGGATCTCCAGTTCAAAGGGCTCTCTAGTTTTTCAGATGGTCTGCTCATTCTTCGAGGATTGATCTCCAGTGCATTTCACACTGGAGTGTTTTGCTTGGTTCAAATTTTGAACCAATCAAGTATAAGTGGATTTGATTGGTTCACACTTCCCATCACCCATTATAAAAGCACTACAGATTTTTATGCTGTGAACACATTGGGGGAATTCCCAGAGAAGAAAATTAAATAGATAATAAATGAGAGTCCATGTACTGTACAATTAAAATCAATAGAATCTTGCAGCACGGAAGGAGGTCATTCAGCCCATCATGTGTGCTGGCTCTCTGGGATTACAACAGTGACTACACTTCAAAAGTACTTCATTGGCTGTAAAGCACTTTGAGACGTCCGGTGGTCATGAAAGGCGCTGTATAAATAAAAGTCTTTCTTTTTTTCCGCCACTATTTCTGGTCGGCCATTCCAGGTCTTAAAAACCGTTTGTATAAAACAATTCCTAACCTCTCCCTTCATTGTGTTGCTGATCATCTTCAAATCTTCAGTTGATGCCCTCCAGTTACCAACTCACCAACCAGTGGAAACAGTTTTGTCTGTTTTCTCCTGTGAAAATCTCTCGTGTTCGAAAGCAAAATTGATCTTCTTCTACAAACAGTGCCACACGATCTCAAGTGTTGTTCCTCTTTCAGTTACAGGAACGTCTGAGGAGACAAGAAGCTCAGTCGCTGAACTTAGGACTGACATTTCACAGCTGAAGGAGAGTAAGTTTAATAACCATCAGGGAGACCTTTGATCTCCAATTATTCAGACTGGAAACTATCAGAATGGTGACACTGGGATCAGGTGGATTGATAATACTGCACAGATACTGATCACTGGCTCTGGTTACTACAGACATTTATATTGATGCACAGAGTGGGATGAAACGGAGTGGAATGAATAGAGTGCTTTATTTGGGAGTTTGGAAAGAGCGGAAATTTGGAGAAGAGGGGGAAGGAGTTGCTGCTTCTTGCCTACGCTACTTGTAGTGCTTTGTGTTACAGACAGATATTTAATTTCAGTACCCTTAACTTAATCTAGATCAAGTAAGTAGTCAAGAAACTACACTGTAAACTAAGTTACCTAAATACAAATTTATTAAATAAAACAAGGTCATATTGGGATGGCAGTGTAGGTGGTGTGCCGCAACTGCAGCATGTGGGAGTTTGTGGAGAGCTTTGTGATCCCGGACAACCACGTTTGCAGTAAGTGCCTGCATCTTGAGGAACTTCAGCTCAGAGTTTTTGAGCTGGAGTCTGAGGTAAAGACATTGCGGGGCATCAGGGATGGGGAGAGTTACCTGGGTACTTTGATCCAAGAGGCAGTCACAACCCTTAGGTTAGATAGTGGTACAGGTCTGGTTGGTGGTCAGGGACAGGAGGATGTCATTGCAACTCAGGCAGGTAAGGGGACTCCAGGTACAGTGCTGGAGGAGCCTCGGCCTTTGCCGTTGTCCAACAACTATGAGGTTCTTGCTCCCTGTGTGGATGAGGGAAAAGCCTGCAGGATGGATGAGCAAGCTGACCTGGGTGGGTAAGGCCTCCTGTGCCGACGCCTGTTGGCCCTTCTCCGTCTGGCCATGACTGGCACTCTCTCACGGCGTCTCTGATCCCTTTGAATGCAATGCAGAAAGCCAACGTTTGCACCCATTACAGCCCCCATTATATGTGGCGACTCAAGGCTATGGCACTGAAAGTGAAATCCAAGTGCAAAGCTCTGGCCTGAAGCCAGAAGTACCTGTGCGAGCGCTGAGTCAAAGCAGAAAACTCTCTGCCTTTGTCTCTCTCCAAATATCCGTCTCTCACACAGAAGGATTGGCACAAAATGGCTGCCACTTATAATGCAGGACGAGTCCCCTTTAAATAGCGCCCCCCGCGGCGACTGCGAACCGTTCCCCTCTACCAGTCGCTGGGGGCGCCAGGCGCACATAAGGGCGGCGCCACTGAAGTTCCGGTTCAGGGCGCACAAAGGGCGTTGCACCATGAAATGACGTCAGGATCAGCGCGCGCAGCTGAGTGGGCACAACAGTTTTGCACCGCCGCTAATTCTTGACTGAAGTTCGCGAGAGGTGCAGATCGCGCCGCGCCCGGGCGCCAGCCGCCTCGCGCCCCGCTTCTCGGCCTCTTAAGGCGCTAGCGGCTGGCGCTAACCACTGAGTTTCTAGGCCCAAGACTTTTACAGATTTATGTAGGAAATCTAAACAATATGATATAAAAGTAACTAACAATAGATGTTTGGAACAATCTTCCACAAATGGCGGTTTATGCTGGGTCAACTGTTAATTTTAAATCTAAAATTGATAGATTTTTGTTAACCAAAGGTATGAAGGGATTGGGGTAAAGGCAGGTACATGGAGTTAGGTCAGAGATCAGCCACAATCACATTGAACGGCGGAAAAGGCTCGAGGGGTTAAAAGGCCTCCTCCATTCCGATGTTCCCTTCCCCATCACTAACTCCATCCGATCCATATCGCTAACTCCATCACTTCCCCATTACTAACATGATCCCTTCCCCATTTCTAAAACCATCCCATTCCCTTCACTAACTCCACCCGTTCCCCATCACTAAATCCATTCCTTCCCCATCACTAACTCCATCCCTTCCCCATCACTGACTCCATCCCTTCCCCATCACTAAATTCATCCCTTCCCCATCACTAACTCCATCCCTTCCGTATCACTAACTCCATCACTTCCCCATCACTAAATCCATTGCTTCCACATCATTAAATCCATCACGACTCCATCACCTACTCTATCCATTCTCCATCACTAACTCCATCCCTTCCCCATCACGAACTCCATCCCTTCCCCATCCCGAACACAATCATTTCCCCATCATTAACTCCATCCCTTCCCCATAACTGACTGCATCCCTGCCCCATCACTAACTACATCACTTCCCGATCACTAACTCCATCATTCCCCATCATTAACTCCATTATGGTCCATTCACTAATTCCATCCCTTCCCCATCACTAAATCCATCACTTCCCCATCACTAACTCCATCCCTTCCCCATCACTTAGTCCATCCATGTCCCATCACTAACTCCATCCCTTCCCCATCACTAACTCCATCCCTTCCCCATCACTAACTCCATCCCTTCCCCATCACTAACTCCATCCCTTCCCCATCACTAGCTCCATCCCTTCCCCATCACTAACTCCATCCCTTCCCCATCACTAACTCCATCCCTTCCCCATCACTAACTCCATCCCTTCCCCATCACTAACTCATCCCTTCCCCATCACTGACTCCATCCCTTCCCCATCACTAAATCCATCCCTTCCCCATCACTAACTCCATCCCTTCCCCATCACTAACTCCATTCCTTCCCCATCACTAAATCCATCCCTTCCCCTTCACTAACTCCATCCCTTCCCCATCACGAACTCCATTTCTTCCCATCACTGACTCCATTCCTTCCCCATCACTAACTCCATCCCTTCCCCATCACTAACTCCATCCCTTCCCCATCACTAAATCCATCCCTTCCCCATCACTAACTCCATCCCTTCCCCATCACAAACTCCATTTCTTCCCATCACTAACTCCATCCCTTCCCCATCACTAAATCCATCCCTTCCCCATCACAAACTCCATTTCTTCCCCATCACTAACTCCATCCCTTCCCCATCACTAACTGCATCCCTTCCCCATCACAATCTCCATCCCTTCCCCATCACTAACTCCATCCCTTCCCCATCACTAAATCCATTCCTTCCCCATCACTAACTCGATCCCTTCCCCATCACTGACTCCATCCCTTCCCCATCACTAACTCCATCCCTTCCCCATCACTAACTCCATCCCTTCCCCATCACTAAATCCATCCCTTCCCCATCACTAACTCCATCCCTTCCCCATCACAAACTCCATTTCTTCCCATCACTAACTCCATTCCTTCCCCATCACTAAATCCATCCCTTCCCCATCACTAACTCCATCCCATCCCCATCACTAACTGCATCCCTTCCCCGTCACTAACTCCATCCCTTCCCCATCACTAACTCCATCCTTTCCCCATCACTAACTCCATCGCTTCCCCATCACTAACTCCATCCCTTCCCCATCACTAACTCCATCCCTTCCCCATCACTAACTGCATCCCTTCCCCATCACAATCTCCATCCCTTCCCCATCACTAACTCCATCCTTTCCCCATCACTAACTCCATCCCTTCCCCATCACTAACTCCATCCCTTCCCCATCACTAACTCCATCCCTTCCCCATCACTAACTCCATCCCTTCCCCATCACTAACTCCATCCCTTCCCCATCACTGACTCCATTCCTTCCCCATCACTGACTCCATTTCTTCCCCATCACTAACTCCATCCCTCCCCCATTACTGACTGCATCCCTGCCCCTTCACGAACTACATCACTTCCCGATCACTAACTCCATCACTTCCCCATCATTAACTCCATTACGGTCCAATCACTAATTCCATCCCTTCCCCATCACTAAATCCATCACTTCCCCATCACTAACTCCATCCCTTCCCCATCACTTAGTCCATCCATGTCCCATCACTAACTCCATCCCTTCCCCATCATTAACACCATTCCTTCCCATCACTAACTCCATCACTTCCCCATCACTATCTCCATCCCTTACCCATTAGTAATTCCATCCCTTCCCCATCACTAACTCCATCCCTTCCCCATCACTAACTCCATCCCTTCCCCATCACTAACTCCGTCCCTTCCCCATCACTAACTCCATCCCTTCCCCATCACTATTTCCATCCCTTCCCCATCACTAACTCCATCCCTTCCCCATCACTAACTCCATCCCTTCCCCATCACTAAGTCCATCCCTTCCCCATCACTCACTCCATCCCTTCCCCATCACGAACTCCATCCCTTCCCCATCACTATCTCCATCCCTTCCCCATCACTAAATCCATCCCTTCCCCATCACCAACTCCATCCCTTCCCCATCACAAACTCCATTTCTTCCCATCACTAACTCCATTCCTTCCCCATCACTAACTCCATCCCTTCCCCATCACTAACTCCATCCCTTCCCCACCACTAACTCCATCCCTTCCCCATTACTAACTCCATCCCTTCCCCATCACTAACTCCATCCCTTCCCCATCACTAACTCCATCCCTTCCCCATCACTAAATCCATCCCTTCCCCATCACTAACTCCATCCCTTCCCCATCACAAACTCCATTTCTTCCCATCACTAACTCCATTCCTTCCCCATCACTAACTCCATCCCTTCCCCATCACTAACTCCATCCCATTCCCATCACTAACTGCATCCCTTCCCCATCACAATCTCCATCCCTTCCCCATCACTAACTCCATCCCTTCCCCATCACTAACTCCACCCTTTCCCCATGTATAACTCCATCCCTTCCCCATCACTAAATCCATCCCTACCACATCACTAACTCCATCGAAGTTACCATCACTAACTCCATCACTTCCCCATCACTAACCCCTTCCCATACCCATCACCAACTCCATCCCTTCCCATCACTAAATCCATCCTTTCCTCATCACTAACTCCATCCTTCCCTCATCAGTAACTCCATCCCTTCCCCATCAGTAACACCATCCCTTCCCCATCATTAACTCCATCAATTCCCCATTATTAACTCCATCCCTTCCCAATCACTATCTCCATCCCTTCCCCATCACTAACTCCATCCCTTCCCCATCACTAACTCCTTCCCTTCCCCATCAGTAACTCCATCCCGTCCCCATCACTATCTCCATCCCTTCCCCATCACTAATTCCATCCCTTCCCCATCAGTAACTCCTTCCCTTCCCCATCACTAAATCATTCCCTTCCCCATCACTAACTCCATCCCTTCCCCATCACTGACTCCATCCTTTCCCCATCACTAACTCCATTCCTGCCCAATCAGTAACTCCATCCCATCCCCATCACTAATTCCATCACTTCCCCATTACTAACTCCAAACCATCCCATCACTAAATCCATCCCTTCCCCATCACGAACTCCATTCCTTCCCCATCACTAAATCCATCCCTTCCCGATCACTAACTCCATCCCTTCCCCATCACGAATTCATCCCTTCCCCATCACTGACTCCATCCCTTCCCCATCACTAACTCTATCCCTTCCCCATCACTAACTCCATCCCTTCCCCATCACTAACTCATCCCTTCCCCATCACTGACTCCATCCCTTCCCCATCACTAAATCCATCCCTTCCCCATCACTAACTCCATCCCTTCCCCATCACTAACTCCATTCCTTCCCCATCACTAAATCCATCCCTTCCCCTTCACTAACTCCATCCCTTCCCCATCACAAACTCCATTTCTTCCCATCACTGACTCCATTCCTTCCCCATCACTAACTCCATCCCTTCCCCATCACTAACTCCATCCCTTCCCCATCACTAAATCCATCCCTTCCCCATCACTAACTCCATCCCTTCCCCATCACAAACTCCATTTCTTCCCATCACTAACTCCATCCCTTCCCCATCACTAAATCCATCCCTTCCCCATCACAAACTCCATTTCTTCCCCATCACTAAATACATCCCTTCCCCATCGCTAACTGCATCCCTTCCCCATCACAATCTCCATCCCTTCCCCATCACTGACGCCATCCCTTCCCCATCACTAACTCCATCCCTTCCCCATCACTAAATCCATTCCTTCCCCATCACTAACTCCATCCCTTCCCCAACACTGACTCCATCCCTTCCCCATCACTAACTCCATCCCTTCCCCATCACTAACTCCATCCCTTCCCCATCACTAAATCCATCCCTTCCCCATCACTAACTCCATCCCTTCCCCATCACAAACTCCATTTGTTCCCATCACTAACTCCATTCCTTCCCCATCACTAACTCCATCCCTTCCCCATCACTAACTCCATCCCATCCCCATCACTAACTGCATCCCTTCCCCATCACTAACTCCATCCCTTCCCCATCACTAACTCCATCCTTTCCCCATCACTAACTCCATCCCTTCCCCATCACTAACTCCATCCCTTCCCCATCACTAACTCCATCCCTTCCCCATCACTAACTGCATCCCTTCCCCATCACAATCTCCATCCCTTCCCCATCACTAACTCCATCTCTTCCCCATCACTAACTCCATCCCTTCCCCATCACTAACTCCATCCCTTCCCCATCACTGACTCCATTCCTTCCCCATCACTGACTCCATTTCTTCCCCATCCCTAACTCCATCCCTTCCCCATTACTGACTGCATCCCTGCCCCTTCACTAACTACATCACTTCCCGATCACTAACTCCATCACTTCCCCATCATTAACTCCATTACGGTCCAATCACTAATTCCATCCCTTCCCCATCACTAAATCCATCACTTCCCCATCACTAACTCCATCCCTTCCCCATCACTTAGTCCATCCATGTCCCATCACTAACTCCATCCCTTCCCCATCATTAACGCCATTCCTTCCCATCACTAACTCCATCACTTCCCCATCACTATCTCCATCCCTTACCCATCAGTAAATCCATCCCTTCCCCATCACTAACTCCATCCCTTCCCCATCACTAACTCCATCCCTTCCCCATCACTAACTCCGTCCCTTCCCCATCACTAACTCCATCCCTTCCCCATCACTATCTCCATCCCTTCCCCATCACTAACTCCATCCCTTCCCCATCACTAACTCCATCCCTTCCCCATCACTAAGTCCATCCCTTCCCCATCACTCACTCCATCCCTTCCCCATCACTAACTCCATCCCTTCCCCATCACTAACTCCATCCCTTCCCCATCACTAAATCCATCCCTTCCCCATCACTAACTCCATCCCTTCCCCATCACAAACTCCATTTCTTCCCATCACTAACTCCATTCCTTCCCCATCACTAACTCCATCCCTTCCCCATCACTAACTCCATCCCATTCCCATCACTAACTGCATCCCTTCCCCATCACAATCTCCATCCCTTCCCCATCACTAACTCCATCCCTTCCCCATCACTAACTCCACCCTTTCCCCATCTTTCACTCCATCCCTTCCCCATCACTAAATCCATCCCTACCACATCACTAACTCCATCGAAGTTACCATCACTAACTCCATCACTTCCCCATCACTAACCCCTTCCCATACCCATCACCAACTCCATCCCTTCCCATCACTAAATCCATCCTTTGCTCATCACTAACTCCCTCCTTCCCTCATCAGTAACTCCATCCCTTCCCCATCAGTAACACCATCCCTTCCCCATCATTAACTCCATCAATTCCCCATTATTAACTCCATCCCTTCCCAATCACTATCTCCATCCCTTCCCCATCACTAACTCCATCCCTTCCCCATCACGAACTCCTTCCCTTCCCCATCAGTAACTCCATCCCGTCCCCATCACTATCTCCATCCCTTCCCCATCACTAATTCCATCCCTTCCCCATCAGTAACTGCTTCCCTTCCGCATCACTAAATCATTCCCTTCCCCATCACTAACTCCATCCCTTCCCCATCACTGACTCCATCCTTTCCCCATCACTAACTCCATTCCTGCTCCATCAGTAACTCCATCCCATCCCCATCTCTAATTCCATCACTTCCCCATTACTTACTCCAAACCATCCCATCACTAAATCCATCCCTTCCCCATCACGAACTCCATTCCTTCCCCATCACTAAATCCATCCCTTCCCGATCACTAACTCCATCCCTTCCCCATCACGAACTCATCCCTTCCCCATCACTGACTCCATCCCTTCCCCATCACTAACTCCATCCCTTCCCCATCACTAACTCCATCCCTTCCCCATCACTAACTCATCCCTTCCCCATCACTGACTCCATCCCTTCCCCATCACTAAATCCATCCCTTCCCCATCACTAACTCCATCCCTTCCCCATCACTAACTCCATTCCTTCCCCATCACTAAATCCATCCCTTCCCCTTCACTAACTCCATCCCTTCCCCATCACAAACTCAATTTCTTCCCATCACTGACTCCATTCCTTCCCCATCACTAACTCCATCCCTTCCCCATCACTAACTCCATCCCTTCCCCATCACTAAATCCATCCCTTCCCCATCACTAACTCCATCCCTTCCCCATCACAAACTCCATTTCTTCCCATCACTAACTCCATCCCTTCCCCATCACTAAATCCATCCCTTCCCCAACACAAACTCCATTTCTTCCCCATCACTAACTACATCCCTTCCCCATCGCTAACTGCATCCCTTCCCCATCACAATCTCCATCCCTTCCCCATCACTGACGCCATCCCTTCCCCATCACTAACTCCATCCCTTCCCCATCACTAAATCCATTCCTTCCCCAACACTGACTCCATCCCTTCCCCATCACTAACTCCATCCCTTCCCCATCACTAACTCCATCCCTTCCCCATCACTAAATCCATCCCTTCCCCATCACTAACTCCATCCCTTCCCCATCACAAACTCCATTTGTTCCCATCACTAACTCCATTCCTTCCCCATCACTAACTCCATCCCTTCCCCATCACTAACTCCATCCCATCCCCATCACTAACTGCATCCCTTCCCCATCACTAACTCCATCCCTTCCCCATCACTAACTCCATCCTTTCCCCATCACTAACTCCATCCCTTCCCCATCACTAACTCCATCCCTTCCCCATCACTAACTCCATCCCTTCCCCATCACTAACTGCATCCCTTCCCCATCACAATCTCCATCCCTTCCCCATCACTAACTCCATCCCTTCCCCATCACTAACTCCATCCCTTCCCCATCACTAACTCCATCCCTTCCCCATCACTGACTCCATTCCTTCCCCATCACTGACTCCATTTCTTCCCCATCACTAACTCCATCCCTTCCCCATTACTGACTGCATCCCTGCCCCTTCACTAACTACATCACTTCCCGATCACTAACTCCATCACTTCCCCATCATTAACTCCATTACGGACCAATCACTAATTCCATCCCTTCCCCATCACTAAATCCATCACTTCCCCATCACTAACTCCATCCCTTCCCCATCACTTAGTCCATCCATGTCCCATCACTAACTCCATCCCTTCCCCATCATTAACGCCATTCCTTCCCATCACTAACTCCATCACTTCCCCATCACTATCTCCATCCCTTACCCATCAGTAAATCCATCCCTTCCCCATCACTAACTCCATCCCTTCCCCATCACTAACTCCATCCCTTCCCCATCACTAACTCCGTCCCTTCCCCATCACTAACTCCATCCCTTCCCCATCACTATCTCCATCCCTTCCCCATCACTAACGCCATCCCTTCCCCATCACTAACTCCATCCCTTCCCCATCACTAAGTCCATCCCTTCCCCATCACTCACTCCATCCCTTCCCCATCACTAACTCCATCCCTTCCCCATCACGAACTCCATCCCTTCCCCATCACTAAATCCATCCCTTCCCCATCACTAACTCCATCCCTTCCCCATCACAAACTCCATTTCTTCCCATCACTAACTCCATTCCTTCCCCATCACTAACTCCATCCCTTCCCCATCACTAACTCCATCCCATTCCCATCACTAACTGCATCCCTTCCCCATCACAATCTCCATCCCTTCCCCATCACTAAGCCATCCCTTCCCCATCACTAACTCCACCCTTTCCCCATCTTTCACTCCATCCCTTCCCCATCACTAAATCCATCCCTACCACATCACTAACTCCATCGAAGTTACCATCACTAACTCCATCACTTTCCCATCACTAACCCCTTCCCATACCCATCACCAACTCCATCCCTTCCCATCACTAAATCCATCCTTTCCTCATCACTAACTCCCTCCTTCCCTCATCAGTAACTCCATCCCTTCCCCATCAGTAACACCAGCCCTTCCCCATCATTAACTCCATCAATTCCCCTTTATTAACTCCATCCCTTCCCAATCACTATCTCCATCCCTTCCCCATCACTAACTCCATCCCTTCCCCATCACGAACTCCTTCCCTTCCCCATCAGTAACTCCATCCCGTCCCCATCACTATCTCCATCCCTTCCCCATCACTAATTCCATCCCTTCCCCATCAGTAACTCCTTCCCTTCCGCATCACTAAATCCATCCCTTCCCCATCACTAACTCCATCCCTTCCCCATCACTGACTCCATCCTTTCCCCATCACTAACTCCATTCCTGCTCCATCAGTAACTCCATCCCATCCCCATCACTAATTCCATCACTTCCCCATTACTTACTCCAAACCATCCCATCACTAAATCCATCCCTTCCCCATCACTAACTCCATTCCTTCCCCATCATTAAATCCATCCCTTCCCCATCACGAACTCCATCCCTTCCCCATTACTAACTCATCCCTTCCCCATCACTAACTCCATCCCTTCCCCATCACTAAATCCATCCCTTCCCCATCACTAACTCCATCACTTCCCCATCACTAACTCCATCCCTTCCCCATCACAAACTCCATTTCTTCCCATCACTAACTCCATTCCTTCCCCATCACGAACTCCACCCCTTCCCCATCATTAAATCCATCCCTTCCCCACCACTAACTCCATCCCTTCCCCATTACTAACTCCATCCCTTCCCCATCACTAACTCATCCCTTCCCCATCACTAACTCCATCCCTTCCCCATCACTAAATCCATCCCTTCCCCATCACTAACTCCATCCCTTCCCCATCACAAACTCCATTTCTTCCCATCACTAACTCCATTCCTTCCCCATCACTAACTCCATCCCTTCCCCATCACTAACTCCATCCCATTCCCATCACTAACTGCATCCCTTCCCCATCACAATCTCCATCCCTTCCCCATCACTAACTCCATCCCTTCCCCATCACTAACTCCACCCTTTCCCCATCTATAACTTCATCCCTTCCCCATCACTAAATCCATCCCTACCACATCACTAACTCCATCGAAGTTACCATCACTAACTCCATCACTTCCCCATCACTAACCCCTTCCCATACCCATCACCAACTCCATCCCTTCCCATCACTTAATCCATCCCTGTCCCATCACTCACTCCATCCCTTCCCCATCACTAAATCCATCCTTTCCTCATCACTAACTCCATCCTTCCCTCGTCAGTAACTCCATCCCTTCCCCATCAGTAACACCATCCCTTCCCCATCATTAACTCCATCAATTCCCCATTATTAACTCCATCCCTTCCCAATCACTATCTCCATCCCTTCCCAATCACTAACTCCATCCCTTCCCCATCACTAACTCCTTCCCTTCCCCATCAGTAACTCCATCCCGTCCCCATCACTATCTCCTTCCCTTCCCCATCACTAATTCCATCCCTTCCCCATAAGTAACTCCTTCCCTTCCCCATCACTAAATCCTTCCCTTCCCCATCACTAACTCCATCCCTTCCCCATTACTGACTCCATCCTTTCCCCATAACGAACTCCATTCCTGCCCCATCAGTAACTCCATCCCATCCCCATCACTAATTCCATCACTTCCCCATTACTAACTCCAAACCATCCCATCACTAACTCCATCCCTTCCCCATCACTAACTCCATTCCTTCCCCATCACTAAATCCATCCCTTCCCCATCACTAACTCGGTCCCTTCCCCATCACTAACTCCATCCCTTCCCCATCACTAACTCCATCCCTTCCCCATCACTAACTCCATCCCTTCCCCATCACTAACTCCATCTCATCCTCATCATTAACTCCATCTCTTCCTCATCACTAACTCCATCCCTGCCCCATCACTAACTCCATCCCTTCGCCATTACTAAATCCATTCCTTCCCCATCACTAACATCATCCCTTTTCCAACATGAGTTCCATCCCTTCCCCACCACTACATCCATCCCTTCCGCATCACCATCTCCATTTCTTCCCCATCACTAACTCCATCCCAGTCCCATCACTAAACCCATCCCTTCCCCAACACTAACACCATCACATCCCCATCACCAACACCATCCCTTCCCCATGACTGACTCCATGCCTTCCCCATCACTAAATCCATCCTTTCCCCAACAATAACACCATCACATCCCCATCACCAACACCATCCCTTCCCCATGACTGATTCCATGCCTTCCCCATCACGAACTCCATCCCTTCCTGATCACTAACTCCATCCCTTCCCCTTCACTATCTCCATCCCTTCCCCACCAATAAATCCAACACTTCCCCATCACTAACACCATCACTTCCCCATCACTAACTCCTTCCCTTACGCATCACTAACTCCGTCCCTTCCCCATCACTAACTCCATCCCTTCCACATCACTAACTCCATCCATTCCCCATCACTAACTCCATGCCTTCCCCATTATTAACGCCATCCCTTCCACATCATTAACTCCATCCTTTCCCCATCACTAACTCCATCCCTTCCCCATCACTGATTCCATCCCTTCCCCATCACTAACTCCATCCCTGTCCCCCCACTCACTCTATCCCTTCTCCATCTCTAACTCCATCCCTTCCCCATCACTGACCACATCCCTTCCCCATCACTAAATCCATCCCTTCCCCAACACTGAGTCTATCACTTCACCATCACTAACTCCAAACCATCCCATCACTAACTCCAGCTCTTCCCCAAAACTAACTCTTTCACTTCCCCATCACTAACTCCATCCCTTCCCCATCATTAACTCCATTCCTTCCCCATCACTAACTCCTTTGCTTCCCCATCACTAACTCCATCCCATCCCCATCACTAACTCCATCCCTTTCCCATCACTAACTCCATCCCTTTCCCATCACCAAATCCATCCCTTCCCATCACGTACTCCATCCCTGTCCCATCACTCACTCCATCCCTTCCCCATCACCAACTCCATCCCTTCCCCATCATTAACTCCATCACTTCCCCATCATTAACTCCATCCTTCCCTGGTCATAATTCCATCCCTTCCCCATCATTAACTCCATCCCTTCCCCATCACTATCTCCATCACTTCTCCATCAGTAACTCCATCCCTTCCCCATCACTAAATCCATCCCTTCCCGTGCACTAAATCGATCCCTTCCCCATCATTCTCTCCATCCCTTCCCCATTACTTACTCCATCCCTTCCCCATCACTGATTCCATCCATTCCCCATCACTAAATCCATTCCTTCCCCATCACTGACTCCATCGTGTCCCCATCACTAACTCCATTCCTGCCCCATCACTAACTCCAACCCTTCCCCATCACTGACTCCATCCCTTCCCCATCACTAACTCCATTCCTGCCCCATCAGTAAGTCCATCCCTTCCCCATCACTAAATCCATTCCTCCCCCATCACTGACTCCATCCCTTCCCCATCACTAACTACAAAACAATCCCATCACTAACTCCATCCCTTCCCCATCACGAACTCCATCGTTTGCCCATCACGAACTCCATCCTTTCCCCATCACTATCTCCATCATTTCCCCATCAGTAACTCTATCCCTTCACCATCTCTTCCCCATCACTAATTCCATCCATTCCCCATCACAAATTCCATCCCTGCCCCATCACGAACTCCATCCCTTCCGCAACACCAGCTCCATCCCTTCCCCATCACAAACTCCATCCCTTCCCCATCACTAACTGCATCCCTTCCCCATCACTAACTCCATCCCTTCCCCATCACTAACTCCATCCCTTCCCCATCACTAAATCGACCCTTTCCCCATCACTAACTCCATCCCTTCCCCATCACTAAATCCATCCCTACCACATCAGTAACTCCATCGAAGTTACCATCACTAACTGCATCACTTCCCCATCACTAACTCCATCCTTCCCTCGTCAGTAACTCCATCCCGTCCCCATTAGTAACACCATCCCATCCCCATTATTAAATCCATCAATTCCCCATCATTAACTCCATCCCTTCCCAATCACTATCTCCATCCCTTCCCCATCACTAACTCCATCCGTTCCCCATCACTAACTCTTTCCCTTCCCCATCAGTAACTCCATCCCGTCCCCATCACTATCTCCATCCCTTCCCCATCACTAACTCCTTCCCTTCCCCATCAGTAACTACTTCCCTTCCCCATCACTAAATCCTTCCCTTCCCCATCACTAACTCCATCCCTTCCCCATCACTTACTCCATCCTTTCCCCATCACTAACTCCATTCCTGCCTCATCAGTAAATCCATCCCGTCCCCATCACTATCTCCATCCCTTCCCCATCACTAACTCCATCCCTTCCCCATTAGTAACTCCTTCCCTTCCCCATCACTAAATCCTTCCCTTCCCCATCACTAACTCCATCCCTTCCCCATCACTGACTCCATCCTTTCCCCATCACTAACTCCATTCCTGCCCCATCAGTAACTCCATCCCATCCCCATCACTAAATCCATCCCTTCCCCATCACTAACTCGGTCCCTTCCCCATCACTAACTCCATCCCATCCCCATCACTAAATCCATCCCTTCCCCATCACTAACTCCATCCCTTCCCCATCACTAACTCCATCTCGTCCTCATCATTAACTGCATCTCTTCCTCATCACTAACTCCATCCCGGCCCCATCACTAACTCCATTGCTTCACCGTCAACAACTCCATCCCTTCGCCATTACTAAATCCATTCCTTCCCCATCACTAACATCATCCCTTTTCCAACATGAGATCCATCCCTTCCCCACCACTACCTCCATCCCTTCCCCATCACCATCTCCATTTCTTCCCCATCACGAACTCCATCCCAGTCCCATCACTAAACCCATCCCTTCCCCACCACTAACACCATCACATGCCCATCACTAACACCATCCCTTCCCCATGACTGACTCCATGCCTTCCCCATCACTAAATCCATCCCTTCCCCACCACTAACTCCATCCCTTCCCCATCACTAACTCCGTCTCTTCCCCATCACTAATTCCGCCCCTTCCCCATCACTAACTCCATCCCTTCCCCATCACTAACTCCAGCCCTTCCCCATCACTAACTCCATCCCTTCCCCATCACTAACTCCATCCCTTCCCCATCACTAACTCCATCCCTTCCCCATCACTAACTCCAACCCTTCCCCATCACTGACTCCATCCCTTCCCCATCACTAACTCCATTCCTGCCCCATCAGTAAGTCCATCCCTTCCCCATCACTAAATCCATTCCTCCCCCATCACTGACTCCATCCCTTCCCCATCACTAACTACAAAACAATCCCATCACTAACTCCATCCCTTCCCCATCACGAACTCCATCGTTTGCCCATCACGAACTCCATCCTTTCCCCATCACTATCTCCATCATTTCCCCATCAGTAACTCTATCCCTTCACCATCTCTTCCCCATCACTAATTCCATCCATTCCCCATCACAAATTCCATCCCTGCCCCATCACGAACTCCATCCCTTCCGCAACACCAGCTCCATCCCTTCCCTATCACAAACTCCATCCCTTCCCCATCACTAACTGCATCCCTTCCCCATCACTAACTCCATCCCTTCCCCATCACTAACTCCATCCCTTCCCCATCACTAAATCGACCCTTTCCCCATCACTAACTCCATCCCTTCCCCATCACTAAATCCATCCCTACCACATCAGTAACTCCATCGAAGTTACCATCACTAACTGCATCACTTCCCCATCACTAACTCCATCCTTCCCTCGTCAGTAACTCCATCCCGTCCCCATTAGTAACACCATCCCATCCCCATTATTAAATCCATCAATTCCCCATCATTAACTCCATCCCTTCCCAATCACTATCTCCATCCCTTCCCCATCACTAACTCCATCCGTTCCCCATCACTAACTCCTTCCCTTCCCCATCAGTAACTCCATCCCGTCCCCATCACTATCTCCATCCCTTCCCCATCACTAACTCCATCCCTTCCCCATCAGTAACTACTTCCCTTCCCCATCACTAAATCCTTCCCTTCCCCATCACTAACTCCATCCCTTCCCCATCACTTACTCCATCCTTTCCCCATCACTAACTCCATTCCTGCCTCATCAGTAAATCCATCCCGTCCCCATCACTATCTCCATCCCTTCCCCATCACTAACTCCATCCCTTCCCCATTAGTAACTCCTTCCCTTCCCCATCACTAAATCCTTCCCTTCCCCATCACTAACTCCATCCCTTCCCCATCACTGACTCCATCCTTTCCCCATCACTAACTCCATTCCTGCCCCATCAGTAACTCCATCCCATCCCCATCACTAAATCCATCCCTTCCCCATCACTAACTCGGTCCCTTCCCCATCACTAACTCCATCCCATCCCCATCACTAAATCCATCCCTTCCCCATCACTAACTCCATCCCTTCCCCATCACTAACTCCATCTCGTCCTCATCATTAACTGCATCTCTTCCTCATCACTAACTCCATCCCGGCCCCATCACTAACTCCATTGCTTCACCGTCAACAACTCCATCCCTTCGCCATTACCAAATCCATTCCTTCCCCATCACTAACATCATCCCTTTTCCAACATGAGATCCATCCCTTCCCCACCACTACCTCCATCCCTTCCCCATCACCATCTCCATTTCTTCCCCATCACGAACTCCATCCCAGTCCCATCACTAAACCCATCCCTTCCCCACCACTAACACCATCACATGCCCATCACTAACACCATCCCTTCCCCATGACTGACTCCATGCCTTCCCCATCACTAAATCCATCCTTTCCCCACCATTAACACCATCACATCCCCATCACCAACACCATCCCTTCCCCATGACTGAATCCATGCCTTCCCCATCACTAAATCCATCCCTTCCCCACCACTAACTCCATCCCTTCCCCATCACTAACTCCGTCTCTTCCCCATCACTAATTCCGCCCCTTCCCCATCACTAACTCCATCCCTTCCCCATCACTAACTCCAGCCCTTCCCCATCACTAACTCCATCCCTTCCCCATCACTAACTCCATCCCTTCCCCATCACTAACTCCATCCCTTCCCCATCACTAACTCCATCCCTTCCCCATCACTAACTCCATCCCTTCCCCATCACTAACTCCATCCCTTCCCTATCACTAACTCCATCCCTGTCCCCTCACTCACTCCATCCCTTTCCCATCTCTAACTCCATCACTTCCCCATCACTAACTCCATCCCTTCCCCATCTCTAACTCCATCACTTCCCCATCACTAACTCCATCCATTCCCCATCACTAAACCCACCCATTCCCCATCACTAAATCTATCCATTCCCCATCACTAAATCCATTCCTTCCCCATCACTAAATCCATCCCTTCCCCAGCACTGAGTCTATCACTTCCCCATCACTAACTCCAAACCATCCCATCACTAACTCCTGCTCTTCCCCATAACTAACTCTTTCACTTCCCCATCACGAAATCCATCCCTTCCCCATCACTAACTCCATCCCTTTCCCATCACTAACTCCATCCCTTCCCATCACATACTCCATCGCTGTCCCATCACTCACTCCATCCCTTCCCCATCACTAACTCCATCCCTTCCCCATCATTAACTCCATCCCTTCCCCATCATTAACTCCATCCCTTCCCCATCACTATCTCCATCACTTCTCCATCAGTAACTCCATCCCTTCCCCATCACTAACTCCATCCCTTCCCCATCACTAAATCCATCCCTTCCCGAGCACTAACTCCATTCCTTCCCCATCACTGACTCCATCCCATCCCCATCACTAAATCCATTCCTGCCCCATCACTAACTCCATCCCTTCCCCATCACTGACTCCATCCCTTCCCCATCACTAACTCCATTCCTGCCCCATCAGTAACTCCATCCCTTCCTCATCACTAAATCCATTCCATCCCCATCACTGACTCCATCCCTTCCCCATCACTAAATCCAAACCATCCCATCACTAACTCCATCCCTTCCCCATCACTATCTCCAAACCATCCCATCACTAACTCCATCCATTCTCCATCACTAACTCCATCCCTTCCCCATCACGAACTCCATCATTTGCCCATCACTAACTCCAAACCATCCCATCACTAACTCCATCCCTTCCCCATCACTAACTCCAAACCATCCCATCACTAAATCCATTCCTTCCCCATCACTAACTCCATTCCTTCCCATCACTAATTCCATCCCTTCCCCATCACTAAATCCATCCCTTCCCCAGCACTAACTCCATCACTTCCCCATCACTAAAACCATCCCTTCCCCATCACTAAAACCATTCCTTCCCCATCACGAACTCCATCCCTTCCCCAGCACTAACTCCATCCCTTCCCCATCACTAAATCCATCCCTTCCCCATCACTAACTCCATCCCTTCCCCATCACTATATCCATCCCTTCCGCATCACTAACTCCATCCCTTCTCCATCATGAACTCCATCCCTTCCCCATCACTAACTCCATCCCTTCTCCATCATGAACTCCATCCCTTCCCCATCACTAACTCCATTCCTTTCCCATCACTAAATCCTTCCCATCCCCATCACTAACTCCGTCCCTTCTCCATCATGAACTCCATCCCTTCCCCATCACTAACTCCATCCCTTCCCCATCCCTAACTCCATCCTTTCCCCATCACTAACTCATCCCTTCCCCATCACTAACTCCATCCCTTCCCCATCACTAACTCCATCCCTTCCCCATCACTAACTCCATCCCTTCCCCATCACTAACTCCATCCCTTCCTCATCACTAACTCCATCCTTTCCCCATCACTAACTCCATCCCTTCCCCATCACTAACTCCATCCCTTCCCCATCACTAAATCCATCCCTTCCCCATCACTATATCCATCCCTTCCGCATCACTAACTCCATCCCTTTTCCATCATGAACTCCATCCCTTCCCCATCACTAACTCCATCCCTTCTCCATCATGAACTCCATCCCTTCCCCATCACTAACTCCATTCCTTCCCCATCACTAAATCCTTCCCATCCCCATCACTAACTCCGTCCCTTCTCCATCATGAACTCCATCCCTTCCCCATCACTAACTCCATCCCTTCCCCATCCCGAACTCCATCCTTTCCCCATCACTAACTCATCCCTTCCCGATCACTAACTCCATCCCTTCCCCATCACTAACTCCATCCCTTCCCCATCACTAACTCCATCCCTTCCCCATCACTAACTCCATCCCTTCCTCATCACTAACTCCATCACTAACTCCATCCCTTCCCCATCACTAACTCCATCTCTTCCCCATCACTAAATCCATCCCTTCCCCATAATAATCTCCATCCTTTCCCCATCACTAACTCCATCCCTTCCGCATCACTAACTCCATCCCTTCCCCATCACTAACTCCATCCCTTCCCCATCACTAAATCCATCCCTTCCCCATCACTAACTCCATCCCTTCCCCATCACTATTTCCATCCCTTCCCCATCACTAACTCCATCCCTTCCCCATCACTAACTCCATCCCTTCCCCATCACTAACTCCATCCCTTCCCCATCACTAACTCCATCCCTTCCGCATCACTAACTCCATCCCTTCCCTATCACTAACTCCATCCCTGTCCCCTCACTCACTCCATCACTTCCCCATCTCTAACTCCATCACTTCCCCATCACTAACTCCATCCCTTCCCCATCTCTAACTCCATCACTTCCCCATCACTAACTCCATCCATTCCCCATCACTAAACCCACCCATTCCCCATCACTAAATCCATCCATTCCCCATCACTAAATCCATTCCTTCCCCATCACTAAATCCATCCCTTCCCCAACACTGAGTCTATCACTTCCCCATCACTAACTCCATCCCTTCCCCATCACGAACTCCATCCCTTCCCCATCACTAACTCCATCCCTTCCCCATCACTAAATCCATCCCTTCCCCATCACTAGCTCCATCTCTTCCCCATCACTAACTCCATCCCTTCCCCATCACTAACTCCATCCCTTCCCCATCACTAACTCCATCCCTTCCCCATCACTAGCTCCATCTCTTCCCCATCACTAACTCCATCCCTTCCCCATCACTAACTCCATCCCTTCCCCATCACTAACTCCATCCCTTCCCCATCACTAACTCCATCCCTTCCCCATCACTAACTCCATCCCTTCCCCAGCACTAACTCCATCCCTTCCCCATCACTAACTCCATCCCTTCCCCATCACTAACTCCATCCCTTCCCCAGCACGAATCACCATCCCTTCCCCATCACTAACTCCATCCCTTCCCCAGCACTAACTCCATCCCTTCCCCATCACTAACTCCATCCCTTCCCCATCACTAACTCCATCCCTTTCCCATCACTAACTCCATCCCTTCCCCATCACTAACTCCATCCATTCCCCATCACTAACTCCATCCCTTCCCCATCACTAACTCCATCCCTTCCCCATCACTAACTCCATCCCTTCCCCAGCACGAATCACCATTCCTTCCCCATCACTAACTCCATCTCTTCCCCATCACTAGCTCCATCTCTTCCCCATCACTAACTCCATCCCTTCCCCATCACTAACTCCATCCCTTCCCCATCACTAGCTCCATCTCTTCCCCATCACTAACTCCATCCCTTCCCCATCACTAACTCCATCCCTTCCCCATCACTAGCTCCATCTCTTCCCCATCACTAACTCCATCCCTTCCCCATCACTAACTCCATTCCTTCCCCATCACTAGCTCCATCCCTTCCCCATCACTAACTCCATCCCTTCCCCATCACTAACTCCATCCCTTCCCCACCACTAGCTCCATCTCTTCCCCATCACTAACTCCATCCCTTCCCCATCACTAACTCCATCCCTTCCCCATCACTAACTCCATCTCTTCCCCATCACTAACTCCATCCCTTCCCCATCACTAGCTCCATCCCTTCCCCACCACTAGCTCCATCTCTTCCCCATCACTAACTCCATCCCTTCCCCATCACTAACTCCATCCCTTCCCCACCACTAGCTCCATCTCTTCCCCATCACTAACTCCATCCCTTCCCCATCACTAACTCCATCCCTTCCCCATCACTAACTCCATCTCTTCGCCATCACTAACTCTATCCATTCCCCATCACTAACTCCATCCCTTCCCCATCACTAACTCCATCCCTTCCCCATCACTAACTCCATCCCTTCCCCATCACTAACTCCACCCATTCCCCATCATTAACTCCATCCCTTCCCCAGCACGAATCACCATCCCCATTCCCCAGCAATGTTTCTAATCTCTGTCTGTTCCAGTTTCAGAAGCTGTTGCTGAATTGGAACGACGGGACCGCGAGTTACAGAAGAATCTCTCTGAGTTGAAGATATCGAGTAAGTGATTTTAAATGCAATTTAGGTTAAAGTGGGCTGTGTTGTGCTTTTTTTTTAGGTGGTGCATGGGCAGCTAAGCTTCCAAAACGTGGTCCAAGATGTGCACACATATCCAATAGGAAGTGCACAGGCCACCATCTTGGTAAAGGGGTTTGCACGCGCCTAACAACTTCCGGCAGCATGCAAAGCAGGCAGACCATGACAGGAATCAGTGTGCAACGCTGTTTTGAAGCCGTTTTACAACTCCACACTCCAGCCAACGCCCTTAACCTCGCTCAGCTGAGCATGATGTTAAATGGCATGAAGAATTCCCCACCAGCGCTATTTAAAGGGATCATGCAGTACTTACAGTTTAGTTGCTGGATTATTTCTTCTGACTGCTGGTTGACTTCTTTTTGGAAGATTTCTAGAGTTGTTGAAACTTTCATTAATCTACAGGGAGTGGTCTGGCTACTCTTGCAGTCCTCTCTGTGCTTCTTATAATATATTGCACAAAGTAGCTGTCTCCAAGCATGGGTGGCCTGGTCGTGCTTCCTCTCGATATAGGACATGACAGGGAGAATGAAGAGAGGCTACACAGAGCAGGATGAGCTGCTAGAAGAGGGAGGAGGAGGAGGGGGAGCAGGGCTCTCAGCAGGCGGCCATATCCACCCAGGGTCTTCAGGGAAGAATTCTCTTACCTCAGCTTCAGTGAGCACCCGTGTATGAGTCGTCTTTGCTTCACCACGGAGATAGTAACTGAAAATGGTCAACTGCTGTCGCCACAACTGCAGGGTCAAAGCAGGGCAAGGACCGCATTGCCTGTGGCTGTCAATGTGACCGTGGCTCTAAATTCGATGCCACCAGGTCAATTCAGGCTTCAGCAGAAGTTATAACAACATTGTACACTCAGTGAGTTATTATTTATTCTGTTCCCATGGAGACAGTGCCCTGATTCTGTAGAATCTTTAACTTGTCCGTATAATTCATCACATTTCCTATTTTTAGGCACTGAGTGTTCAACAAACCTGGCAGCGATTGAGAATACATTCAAACAAGACATCTCTCGCCTCCAGAGAAATGGTCAGTCTGAGATTTATCACAATTCAAATGTTTCCATATTCTTTTAATATACTTTTCTGATCTCCCTTGACCCACTCACCCCTCCCAAATCCCCCACCACACATTCCCCACTGTGTCCGTCTGATCCCTCGGTCACTACATTACCAGAATGACTCATTGACTCCCATTGCTCTTGATCAGATGCTGAAATATCGAGGAATGTGTCGTTACTGCAGGAAGACGGTGACAATCTCCGCAAGAAGTTGTGCCTGAACCCATCAGGTAAGAGCCAGCGTGAGACTCCAGAGAGTCGGATCAATGAAATAATCCGGGTCATTGCTGGAAAGCTGCCATTTCATTATTGAGAAACCTGTGTGAAGGGCCAAGGCCCTGAGCACCCAACACCATCACCTTTGTCAAGAGCTGCTGAGAAGACGAGGCCAATCGAGTGATGACCCCCAAGTTTGGGTTTGAAGAGAATGAAACAATGAGGCTGGAGTTAGAGTGCATTATCAGGCACTCGGGACATCCCAAAGTGTCTCTCAGCCAATGAATCACTTTGTAATGGGGCTTATTATGTTCCGCGGTTGAACATAGCAGCTGGTTTGTGCACAGCAAGCTCCAACTAACTACAAATGAGGGAGAAGTTAATCTGCTCTTGCTGCTGTTGGTTGGAGTCAGTGGCCCTGATTTTAACCCTGCCTGCCCAGCGGGAACCGGGCAAGTGAGTGGTTAACATCGCGAAAACCGACTAACCGCGTCGCTCCCACTCTGGGCGCGATGACCACCATTTATAGCGCTGAACTGGAATGTGTGAGGAAGGCACCCACCGGAAACAGGGGCAGGTGATCATATCTGAAAATTGGGGTCCACGGACATCATTACTGCTTTAAATGTGCGAGACGGGAGTCCCGCCCAGCAGTTAAACTGCTCAGTAAAACCTCGCAGGATTGGTCTCAGAAACTGACTGACCAGATCTGCTACAAGAATTTAAAGGTCATAGAGAGAGAAATTAAAAAAGCTTCGCATTTCTATAGTGCCTTTCAGGATGTCCCAAAGTGCTTCACAGTCAATGAAGTACTTTTGAAGAGTAGCCACTGTTGTAATGTAGAAAACGCAGCAACAAATTGCACACAGCAAGCTTCCACAAACAGCAATGTGATAATGAGCAGATAATCTGTTTTTAAGTGATGTTGGTTGTGGGATAAATATTGACCAGGACACATTGGAGCTCAAGCAACGCTTCCGCTGCCTTGACCACTCAGGAGGAGCCCTCCAGTACTCGGCTGATCAGTTGTCACTTCATCATCGTCTGCTGCATGCTGCACAACTTGACCATCATGAGAGCGCAGCCATAGCTACCAAGCATAGCTCCACCACCTCAGGAGGAGGAGCAGGACAAGGAGGACGAACAGGAGGACGAGCAGGAGAATGAGGAGGAGGATGAGCAGGAGGAGGAGGAGGAGGATGAGGAGGAAGATGAGGAGGAGGATGAGCAGGAGGAGGAGGAGGAGGATGAGCAGGAGCAGGAGGAGGAGCAGGAGGATGAACAGGAGGATGAGGAGGAGGAGGAGGAGGAGGATGAGGAGGACGAACAGCAGCGACGGAGGAGGCAGCCACTCATTCAGCATTTTACAAGCTCGGTCCCTGACCGCCTCATCAGACTTTGTTTCCAGTGGCTTCGAGGCCTCTTTCCGGTTGCTGAGCACGTCTCCATCATTCCCTCACTTTGTGATTCTGTACCACACCCCAGAACTGAAATGAGACACCGCACCAAATCTGCAACATTCCAGTAATAAATTTATCAAAAACCATTACCCAAATATATACAACAACAATATTGACTAATCACCCTTGTGCAAACCCTTGCCCCCCCTCTTTACAGCCCCCTTTCCTAATCTAGTCCTCCTACGTTGTGTCTCCCCAGTGGTTGCAGCAGGGCTGGTTGAAGGCTGCTGAGTGTCGGTGCCAGAGACTACAGATGGTCTTGCAGGACGCCCTCAACCAGCTCTGGGCCTGGAAAGCCTGGCTGTAGACTGCACCATCTCAGGCTGGGCGGCAGCAGTCTGGGCTGGCTGGATAACAGGCAGCGACAAGGGCAATGGCGGAGTGGCAGTGATGGGATCAGGAATGCTGTCATCCTGAGAGATACAATAGGTTCCTGCTCTACTAACCCACTTCCAGTCCCCCGGGGCAGCACCACAGCATCCCTACCAATCTGCTGGAGCACAGATTGCTGGCCTGCTGCGACACCGTGAGATCCCTGGTGGACTGTGGTGAACCCAGTGACGATGGCAGCAGTCAGAGCTTGCGTGGCATCAAGCCGAGACTGTATGAGAGCAGTCTGAGACTCGATGGCAGCAACCAGTGACTGCATTACAGCACTAAGACGTTGCGTTGCTTCCGCCTGTGCTGCAATGGAAGCTGCCACATCACCCATGACACGCGGCATGAGGTCTGGGTCCCCACGGTCTCTCTGGAAGTCCACTATCCTCTGCACAGTGGAAATGATGGTCTCCATGGTGTGCGCAGAGCCCTGCAATGTTGGAGGTGGACTCCTCCACGCTCCTTACCATTGCTGAGAGGCTCTTGGGCACCCTTGCCATTGCACCTCTCATCTCCGTCTGTATGCCCATCACCCTTCTTGTGAACGCCTCCCCATCAAGCTCCTCATCTGAGTCCTGTGCAGTAGAAATTGTGTGCGAACTCGCCCTCTGGGGAGCTGACTCCCGAGCTACCCTTTCCCCCTGGCCTTGCTGCAGCCCACTCATCCCTGGTGCATCACCCAGTGCAGACCCCTCTACTAAACTTGCCTCTAAAGATCTGAGGTGGTGCCTGTGGGTGAGAGATGCAGTGACGCGGTGCTTTGCTCCTCCTCCTCTTCTCCTTCCTCACTCTCAGTGGGGCCTCAGGGACAGGCTGATCATCTGGTTGCTGATTCACTGAAAGCATAAAGGCACAACACTTGCGTTAAGGTGAGGGCAGTGGGGGCAGGAAGGGAGCAAGGAACACAGACATTCTCAGGAGGTGGAAAGTGAGAAAGGTTTGTGGTGTGAGGGGGAAATGGGATGAGATGAGAGGGGCTGAAGATACCGTTTTTGGTCCCATCAGGATCGACATCGCCGACGGCCACACCGCCTACCACCTGCTGCCCAATGAGTCACAGCACTCGCTCCTCCAGGTCTGAGAGCTGCTGGAGCTGCGCATCACCCCTGCCTGTTCTCTGCTGCTCCCTCCTGTTGTGGGCCATCTTGGCCTGCAAGAGAAACAAATGTGTTTGAGTCAGAGTCCAGCTATGTGTTTGGGCGATATGCCTGCTGTCATTGAATAGCTGTGATTGTGGGCAAGGCGTGAGATGTGGATGTGAGTTTGAGTCGGTGAAGATGTTTGGTGGATGAGTGGTGGGGGTGTGGTTGTTTGTGCAGTGTGCACAGACTGAGGTTCAGATGCTGGTATGTAGGAGCTGTTGAAGCATGTACTCACCCTGACCACCCGAGTGAGGCTGTTGATTTCTTGTGGCACTGTCAGGCTGCGTTCCACCACACTACTGGCCGAGACCTCCTGGGCCACTTCCCTCCACATTGCCCTGAACACCTGAAGCGATGGCCTCCTTCCAGTGGCCAGGAACAGCATCATCCTCCTTCGCTCCACTCCAGCCTCCAATGCCACATCTGTGAACCGACAAGCTTTCTCCCTGGGAGTGGGAACAGCCGTATCCATCGATGGATTCACTCGCTCGTAGGTCACCTCGAAGCCAGCAACAAGCATCTACACAGTGATGCAACCTCCCCTTGAAGAGCTGGAAGGAACCAGTGTGAAGGATCATTGCTGAATTCATTGCACCTGAAATTCAGCAGCGTTCTGCTGGTAGCGCCCCTGTCGTGCCCCACTGAGGTCATTAGCGCTTGATTTAGCGCCTCACTTCCTTCCTGGGGTGCTAACACCCAATCTAGTAGAAGTTCAGAATCCTTAGTGCCTGGCACTAAATTTTCAAAATTTCATAAGCTAGCGCCCCGAATGGGGCGATACCCAATTCACCCCCTCAGTGGCTGGTTAGAGGGGATAGTTTTGTATTGAGAAGCCTGAGTGAGTTTAGGACACCAGCTACACCACCGAGCTTGCACAGCGCACTGCTTTCTCCCGTGTAATAAAGGGAAACGAAATGAACAAGCCGTGGAAATAATGTTCCACAGAGTAACTATTTGTACTGTTTTACAGATTCCCAATGTACACTTTGTGCCACTAGCTGGAAGTACTTCAGAGGCAAATGTTACTATTTTTCATCATCTGTGAGGGACTGGCATGCAGCTAACATGCATTGCTTCTCCACCCGGTCCCACCTCATAGTCATTGACACTAAAGAGGAGCAGGTAAGGATTTGCAGTCGCACGCTGGGGCACCACCAACGGCCTTCCCCCGTCTAACTTCTACCCCCAACCCTGTTGGTCGTCAGTGACCCACCCCGTAGGAGGCCATCTCTGATCACTTCCTTGTATCGCTCTCCACTCACATCCCCTTTCCCCCTTCCAACCCCATTTACTTCTGTGTCCGCCCCTGGAAAAATCTCTGCCCCAAGTCATTTACAACGGCACTATCAAACTCCCAACTGTCCAGCCATTGCCCCTCCATTCACCACATTTCTAATCCCACCCTCACCTTTGGTTTTAATGGGCACAAGGGCACCATTGTTCTCTCTCACCCTGGACATGTATCCCAGGCTACTATGTGAGGCAAAGGAGGAGATTGCAGGGGCTCTGACACAAATTTTCAAAACCTCTCTGGCCACAGAGGATGTGCCAGAGGACTGGAGAACAGCTAACGTAGTATCATTATTCAAGAAGGGTAGTAGGGATAAACCAGGGAATTACAGGCCAGTGAGCCTAACATCAGTGGTAGGGAAATTATTGGAAAAAATTCTGAGGGACAGAATTGGTCTCCACTTGGAGAGGCAGGGATTAATTAGGGATAGCCAGCATGGCTTTGTCAAGGGAAGATCATGTCTGACCAATTTGATTGAATTTTTCGAGAGGGTGACTAGGTGTGTGGATGAAGGTAGTGCAGTGGATGTGGTTTACATGGATTTCAGTAAGGGTTTTGATAAAGTCCCACATAGGAGACTGGTCAGGAAGGTAAGATCCCATGGGAACCAGGGTGCCTTGGCACATTGGATCCAAAACTGGCAGAAGGCAGAGGGTGATGGTGGAAGGTTATTTTTGTGACTGGAAGCCTGTGTCCAGTGGGGTACCGCAGGGATTGGTGCTGGGTCCCTTGCTGTTTGTGGTCTACATTAATGATTTGGATGTGAATGAAAAAGGTACGATCAGTAAGTTCGCAGATGACACAAAAATTGGTGGGGTGGTAAATAGCGAGGCGGGAAGCCTCAGGCTACAGGACGATATAGATGGGTTGGTCAGATGGGCGGAACAGTGGCAAATGGAATTTAACCCTGAAAAGTGTGAGGTGATGCATTTTGGACGGACTAACAAGGCAAGGGAATACACAATGAATGGTAAGACCCTAGGAAAGACAGAGGATCAGAGGGACCTTGGTGTGCATGTACATAGATCCCTGAAGGCAGCAGAACAGGTGGATAAGGTGGTTAAAAAGGCATATGGGATACTTGCCTTCATTAGCCGAGGCATAGAATATAAGAGCAGGGAGGTCATGATGGAGCTGTACAAAACGCTGGTAAGGCCACAGCTGGAGTGCTGTGTGCAGTTCTGGTCGCCACACTATAGGAAGGATGTGATTGCTTTGGAGCGGGTGCAGAGGAGATTTACCAGGATGTTACCTGGGCTGGAGCGCTTCAGCTATGAAGAAAGACTGGACAGGCTGGGGTTGTTTTCCTTGGAGCAGAGAAGGCTGAGGGGGGACCTGATTGAGGTGTACAAAATTATGAGGGGCATAGATAGGGTGGATAGAAAGGAACTTTTTCCCTTAGTAGAGGGGTCAATAACAAGGGGGCATAGATTCAAGGTAAGGGGCAGGAGGTTTAGAGGGGATTTGAGGAAAAACTTTTTCACCCAGAGGGTGGTTGGAATCTGGAACTCACTGCCTGAAAGGGTGGTAGAGGCAGGAACCCTCACAACATTCAAGAAGCATTTGGATGAGCACTTGAAATGCCATAGCATACAAGGCTACGGACCAAATGCTGGAAAATGGGATTAGATTAGATAGGGCTTGATGGCCGGCGCGGACGCGATGGGCCGAAGGGCCTCTTTCTGTGCTGTATAACTCTATGGCCTAGAAATTCGGTTGGTTGCGCCAGCGATTAGCGCCTAAAGAGCCCGAGAATTGGGGCATTACCCAATTTCCGGACGGGCGCAGTAAATCTAGCGCCACCTGCCATATCGAGTAGCCTTTTAGTGCCAGCGCGCGCCCGCGAGTGCAGGCAGATCATGACGTCATTTCAGTGTGCAACGCCTTTTTGGCACCCTGGACCGGATATTCGGTTGCGCCCGCAAACTTTCCGCCTGGCGCTATTAGTGACAGTTGGATGGAACGTTTCCAGGTCCTTCTCGCACTCGGGGGGCGCTATTTAAAGGGGACAGCACTAGTATAAAAGCTGCAGCCATTTGGCCTGGCCATTCTGATCATTGCTGGAGAGAGTTGCTGACCTTCAGTGGGACAGTAATCTTCTCATTGAGCCTTCGGAGACTTGGGACCTTCAGCCCTGTCCGGAACAGTTGGAATGTTACAGATTACTGCGTCTTGCTCGTCTGGCATAACAATGGGAGCTGCTTTGGAGGGGAACATCCTCATGGCTGAACATTTGGCATGGGCACAGAAATGGCGGGAGAGAGGGCCGGGATTGGCCAGAAGGAGGAGGGGCAATGGACGTCGCCCAATCCGACGATACGCTGAGAGGGTTTTCAGGCAGCAGGTGTCATACCTTACCATGTCGGAGGAGCAGTGTCTGCGAAGGCTCAGATTCGGTAAGGATGTTGTGACTGAGCTGTGCCACCTGCTTGCTGAAGATCTGCAGCCACGTATACGGTGCAGGGCCTCTCTGTCGGTGGCCGTCAAAGTCACTGTTGCCCTCAACTTTTTCGCCAGCGGATCCTTTCAGGCAGCCACTGGGGACATAGCTAATATATCACAATTTGCGGTGCATTGCTGCATCCGGCAAGTGACAGCTGCCCTCTATAGAAGGAGGCGTGAATTAATCACCTTCCCTGTGACCCTGGAGAAGCAGGGGGAGCGCGCACAGGGCTTCACTGCTATTGCGGACTTCCCCATGGTGCAGGGGGCCATTGATTGCACACACGTGGCTTTGCGGGCACCAGTACAGAATCCCGAGGAGTTCCGCAACCGCAAGGGCTTCCACTCCCTCAACGTCCAACTGGTCTGTGACCACCGGCAGATGATCATGGCAGCCAATGCACAATTCCCTGGCAGCAGCCACGACGCGTTCATCCTGCGGCAGACCTCAGTGGCTGACCTTTTTGAGGCCCCGGCTCACCCACGAGGCTGGCTTCTTGGCAACAAGGGCTATCCTCTCTGCCCATGGCTCATGACCCCACTCCGTTTGCCCAGCACCCTGGCAGAAGAGCATTACAACAGCAGCCATCAGGTGACCAGGAACATTGTGGAGCACACAATTGGTGTGCTCAAGCAGCGTTTCCGTTGTCTAGACCATTCGGGGGGAGCCCTACAGTACTCGCCGGAGCAAGTGGCGCACATCGTCGTTGTCTGCTGCATGCTCCACAACCTGGCCATTCGACGTACCCAGCCCACCCTCAAGGTCCAGCAGAGCAGGCGGACGAGGAGGAGGAGGAGGAAGAGGAGGAGGAGGAGGAGGAGGAGGAGGAGCATGCAGACGAGGAGGAGGAGGAGGAAGATGGGAGGGCTCCTGAAACTGGAAGGGCCGTCCGTCAGAGGCTCATATGGACTCGGTTCTAGGCCCCTCTGACGGAATGCTGGGTGTCATTGGATCCGCGCCCTTCGGTTCGCACAAAGCCTATGAAGACCACCATGATTGTAAAGAGTCAGGAGCTCCCTTGTAAATAAAAAAAAATCTTTATTTTCCAAAAAGTGCTTCCTTCCAGCATAACAACGTCATGTCAACAGAAACCATAACTAACTAACTAACAGATAACTCTCTGGCAAAGCCGCGAGACTAACCAAAACATGACAAACAATCACAGCAGGTGTGGAGGTCCTTGAATTCGAAAAAAGAGATGTCTCAGCACCTCCCTCTACTGTTGACCCCTTGATGGAGACCGACTTCTCTTTTGAGGTCGGCCCCTTCCCTCCCTTCAGCTCCTCCGTAATTGCACCCCAGTGGCTGCGTCAAGGCTGGGGGACGCCTGCTGAGTGTCTGGAAGCACAGAAGCCCCTGAGGGACGGCCTGGACGATCTCTGGGCTTGGAGGGCGCGGAAGCTGGCTGCTTCAGCTGGGCATGGCTGGAAGCAGTGTACCCTGCAGGTGGTGGCAGCTGCACTGCAGACGTTCCAGCGGTGGCATGAGCAATGCTCACATGCCGAGAGAGGACACCTGCAGCATCGTTGGACGACACACTGGCTCTCTGACGGGGCCGCTTCGGATCATCCGCCACAATCGACTGCTCCACAGATTCATGGCCTCCTGTGGTGCTGGAAGGGCCCGGGGTGATCCTGCCTGATGCAGATAGGGTGGCAGCAGTGAGAGTTCGCGTTGCCTCAATTTGGGTGTGGA
The DNA here is from genome assembly GCF_052327205.1 of Somniosus microcephalus. Classification (NCBI taxonomy): domain Eukaryota; kingdom Metazoa; phylum Chordata; class Chondrichthyes; order Squaliformes; family Somniosidae; genus Somniosus; species Somniosus microcephalus. Next base: position 9,881,504 of record NC_141017.1, on the reverse strand, counting down.
CGAGGCCCGCAAGTGACTGCGTGGCAGCAGTGAGGACCTGTGCGGCAGGTGCCATTGCTTCGGAGAAGCCCTGGCCAGTTCTTTCCATTGCTTCGGACAGTGCCAGTCTCCAGATGTGTAGGCTCCCCTGAGGCTGGAACGGATGGTCCGGCTTCCTCCTGATCATCGCCTCCGGAGTCACTGGCACTGGCAGCTTGAGGGCCCGGCTCCCGAGCTGGTGATGCAGCATCTGAAAGCAGGGAGGTGGAAGAGTGGCTTTAGCAAAAGGACAGCTTGGCAGCAAGGGATGCAAGATTGCGGCAAGGTTATGACATGGTTACACAGTGAGAAAGCATGCTGGCGGGGGGAACAAGTGGAAGGAGACAGCTGTAAAAGGTGAGGACCTTACCATCGCTGTCGACAATGGGGTCGGCAGCTGCAGTGGTTACAGGACCACTCAGACGTCCTCCAAGGATCTGGTGGACTCTCTCCTCGAGATCCGTGAGAGTGACCACTTGAGGAGGACCTCCACCGGTGCGAAGCTGGTCTTTGAGAATCCTCGCCAGCTTGGACTGCAGGGGAAAGGAGGGGAAGTGATGTTACATGATGTCCTGAGTGATCATCTCATGCCCCCCATGGTGGAAGAGCCCTTACATGATGCCTTGAGTCAAATATGCATGTGTGTGCCCAGAAAGGGCCATGGGTGCTTGCTGGCAGATGGCCAATGGGACACAGCCCACCCTGTAGCCATAAAGTCAGGTGCAAATGAAGGGATGCAGAAGTTTGCAGAAACAACACTCACCCTCACGACCCGAGTGAGGTCGTTGAATTTCTTTCTGCATTGGACAGGGCTCCTGGTTACCATGCTGCTGGAGTTGACCCTCTGGCATACATCCCTCCAAGCTCGTCGGTAGTCCTTATGATTCGGCCTCCTGCCATTGTCTGGGTAGAGAACATCTCGCCGGCGCTCCACTGCGGCCACCAATTGCTCCAGAGCCTCATTTGGTGAAGCGCTCTGCTCTCTGTCTCTCCTTCTCCATCTGGTCCACATTTTTAGCACCAGAGAAGGGCCTGTGCCGATTCTGAGGCCTGCAAGGCGCAGAGTGTGGATGCTGAAGCTGACTGACCCACCCCTTTAAGAGCTGGCCGGCGCCTGGAAGTCTTGTGGTCATCGGTAATTGAGAGCACCTGCGCTGCGCCCGTCTGCCGCGATATTGGGTTGCCCCGGAAGTTCAGCGCCTTAGGAGCCCCGTGTAATGCCTGAACTCGCGCCTCAATCACCTTTGGGGCGCTGCAACCCAATATCGCGCAAGGTGGCGATAAGTTGTGTCTGGCTATAAACTTTGCGCAGCGCCAATTCTAATGCCCCAAGTGGGGCTATAACCAATTTCTAGGCCATATATGACTCTATGGGGGAGAAATTCAGTTGTTAGCACCACCGATTAACGCCTAAAGAGGCCGAGAAGTGGGGCGTTAGCCAATTTCCGGGCGGGCGCAAGGCGCCTAGCACCTCGCCCTATATTGAGCATGCATTTAGTGCCAGCGCTAAATCTTAGCGCCCGCTCATGGGCGCAGGCTGATTATGACGTCATTTGAGTGTGCAACGCCTTTTGGGCGCCCCGGACCGGAAATTCAGTGGTGCCCCCCTCCGTAGCGCCTGGCGCTAAAAGTGACAGCTTACCTGGACCTTACCAAGTCACTCTTGGGCTGGAGGAGCGTTATTTAAAGGGGACTGGTGTGGTTTAAAAGCGGCAGCCATTTTTGGAGCACAACTTCCTCGAGAGCTACAAAGAGTTGCTGAGCTGCACACTGAGAGCCATTTGACCACTGAGCCAGCGCAGACAGACGATCTTCAGCCTTCTGACCATCACCTTGCTGTTGGTGAGCCTTGACAGCGGGGAACCTTCCTGTGGGCACTTATTATGGGTGCTGCATTGGAGGGGAACGTCCTGCTGCTGAATCATCTGGAAAGGGCACTGAGATGCTGGGAGAGGAGGGCGGGCATGGCCAGACGGAGGAGGGCCAACAGACGTCGCCACAGCAGACCTTACGCTGGCAGGGTTTTCCGACAGCAGTTTTCCTACATGAACATGCCGGAGGAGCAGTGTGTCAGAAGGCTGCGATTTAGAAAGGAGGTGGTGACTGAGCTGTGCCAGCTGCTTCAGCCAGATCTGCAGCCTCAGATAAGGTGCAGGACATCTCTGTCGGTGGCTGAGAAGATGCCTGCTGGCCTGAACTTCTACGCGAGCGGCTCTTCTCAGGCTGCGCGTCAGAGGCTGATCAGAAGTAGCTTCTAGGCCCCTCTCACGGAATGCTTGCTGCCATTCCAAGAACAGGAATGGAACCAGTCTGATACCCCCAAGCCTGTGAAGGGCAAGATGCATGTAAATAGCAAGTTTGCTGATGATACAAAGTTAGGTGGGAAAGTAAGTTGTGAGGAGGACGCAAAGAGGCTGCAATGAGATATAGACAGGTTAAGTGAGTGGGCATATGGTGGCAGATGGAGTATAATGTGCGGGAATTTGAAATTATCCACTTTGGTAGGAAGAGTAGAAAAACAGGCTATTTTCTAAAAGAGGAGCGATTAGTAAATGTTGGTATGCAGAGGGACCTGGGTGTCCTTGTACGTGAATCACAGAAATTTAACATGCAGGTAAAGCAAGCAATTAGGAAGGCAAATAATATGTTAGCTTTTATTGCAAGGGGGTTGGAGTATAAGAGTAAGGAAGTCTTGCTGCAATTATACAGGGCTTTGGTGAGACCACACCTGGGGTAATGTGTACAGTTTTTGTTTCCTTACCTAAGGAAGGATATACGTGCCTTGGAGGCGGTGCAGCAAAGGTTCACTAGACTGATTCCTGGGATGAAAGGGCTGTCCTATGAGGAGAGATTGAGTAAAATGGGCCGATGCTCTCTGGAGTTTAGAAGAATGTGAGGTGATCTCACTGAAATGTGTAAAATCCTTAGAGGATTCTGGATGTTGTCCCTGGCTTGAGAGTATAGAACTAAGGGTCACAGTCTCAGAATAAGGGGTCGGCTATTTAGAACTGAGATGAGGAGAAATATCTTCACTCAGAGGGTAGTGAATCTTTGGAATTCTCTGCCCCAGAGGGCTGTGGAGGCTCAGACGTTGAGTATATTCAAGACTGAGATTGATTTTTGGATACTAAGAGAATCAAGGGATAGGGCAGCAAAGTACAGCTGAGCTGGAAGATCAGCCATGAACTTATTGAATGACGGAGCAGGCTCAAGGGGCTGTATGGCCTAATACTGCTCCTATTTCTTATATTGTTAATCGGCAGCACCGCCACGCTAGATGTCCACATGCACACATTCCAGCAGAGATCACTGTTTAATGATCGGGAACAGGAATTCTTGTCAATTTTGTTTCTTCCTGCCTAGCCGAACAACAACTTCCATTTATATAGCGCCTTTAACATAGTGAAATGTCACAAGATGCCTCGCAGCAGCATAATCAGACAAAATTACAAGATCACGCTGTAATTGCACTCAGCTGGCAGTGGTGGCGCTGCAGCATGACCAGTGGCAGGAGGGTGTAATTACAGCGTGAAAAGTTGACATAGCCATTTTCCATTATAAATGTGGACAGAGGAATTTAAAATGGAAAATATATAACAATAAGGAGAGAATATAAGATTCTAAAATAGGAACCAAATCGCGGTCCAAAACCCCTCCAGCACTACTTCACCCGAAGACTTTCTGTGTGCAACGCCACACAATTAGTTCATTTTAAAATATTGTGATGGTGATCACTTTTTACGTTAATATGTGTTGATTTTTTTTAATTGTAGAATTTTATGATCACCAACATACAGAATCAGCGCCACTGGATAGGGCTCAGTGACCTTACTGTGGAAGGGCAATGGCACTGGGTCGATGAGACTGAGAGTAAAACCACCGGAACGTAAGTTTGAAACGTTGCTGCTATATGGTCGCACTTTCTCCCAACTCACAGCAGAGAAGGGTTTTACATAAGCACGGACTGCAGCGGTTCAAGAAGGCGGCTCACCACCACAATTAGCAATTAGGGATGGGCAATAAATGCTGGCCTTGCCAGCGATGCCCGCTTCCCATGATAGAATTACAAAAAAGCAGACCGAACGCCGTCCATTGCAAGGCTGGTGTGGCACGGAACCAGGAAAATCCCAGGTACCAATCCTTGCTCCGAGTCAGATTCGCTATTCCTATTCGAGGTGGAGGTATAGGCACGATTCACCACTGTGACCCTGGGCTAGGCGGGAGCAAAGGAAACCCGCCCGCATTCCTGCCCCTAATCACTTAGCGGTGATTCCTGCTGGAATGTGTGTGCACGCGTGGACACCTGGCTTGGCTGTACAGCCTGCCAACACTCGCTGTTTAGGTTCGCACATGGTCACTTGAGTGTGGCAATGGGCGGCAATGGTGCCCATGGAACTGTACCCGGGCATGAGTCAGTTCCTGCAGGAGAAGCATTGAGAGAGTCAGAGGGGAATAAAGGAACTAAGACCGGAGTGGGGCCACTGATCACCAAGAGGGGATTCGGCCCCTCGAGACTGCTCCTCTTTGAAAGAGCAATTCCATTAGTCCCACCTTCCTGCTCTTTCTCCACAGCCCTGAACATTTTCCCCCTTTAAGTATTTATCCACTGAGGATCTGGGAATGTTTTCCTTATTTCACAGAAAATGGAGAGGCAGATAATTGTCAGACACATTCCTTCGGTTAAAGCACAATGCAACGCTGCTTGAACATAATTAAATCACATCTGTCATCTTTCAAAAGCTTAGATCCCGTATAAATGGATTGTTTAACATTTGTTAATACTCGGTCAATTCTACCGAGCCCGACAAACCTGGGCTGAGCCACGTCTCCTTGCTCTCTGGTTGATTCTCCGGCCATTCTCTGCATTGCAGGTTCTGGGCACCCGGGGAGCCCAATAATAAAAATAAAGACGAACACTGCGCTCACACATTCAACAACGGACAGTGGAACGATGACAGATGCGCGAACACCTATAAATGGATCTGTGAACGACCCTCGTTTTCATATTTCATGAATTAACCAGAAGTGACAATGTGCCGACACTGGCTCTGCTGAAGGCGCTGCAGGAAATGGTAGTAACAAACAAAGCTCAAAGTGGGAAAGATGGGGAGTGGAGAGGGGGAAGGGGGGATTTGTGGGGAGGGGATTTGTGGGGAGGGGGAGGGGGCGATTTGTGGGGAGGGGGAGGGGTTGGGTGGGGATTTGTGGAGTGGGGATTTGTGGGGTGGGGATTTGTGGGGAGGGGGTTTGTGGGGAGGGGGAGGGGGAAGCGTATCAAGGCGAGGGAGGTCAGTGCCGGGAATCTCTGTCGCCCTGGGTGCTACGGTTGGCCTCAGTACCTCTGGCTGGTGAGTGGAGGTAAATCGAGCAGCGTTCTTGCGATCCATCGCCATCCCCTGAACCCAGGGAAGTGGGTAAGGACCAGAACCAGGAGCAGGCTCGGCTGCGATGCCCCTCACAATCGAATAGCCAGAAGACACTCAATGTCTCAACACATGAAGAATGACACTAGAGGGTTCCTGACAATGGAGATGCCTCAGCCCGAGCGAAGGGGCGAGTGGGAAAAGAGATTAAAACTTGTTGAGGTGCAGCCGCACAATCCCCGATCCTCATCCCACTCCTCCTCTGCAACTCCCATCCCCTCCTCCTCCTCTCCCCCTCCCCCCTCATTCCATCCTCCTCCTCCTTCCCTCCTCCTCACCCCTCCTTCTCCTCCCCCTCACCCCCTCCCTTTCCCGGGATTAATGTGAACGAAGGGTAATTTCTGTTGAAGAATGCGTTGAGGAGAATGAGGTGTTGAAGTGGGTTGGACTCTGGGCCTTTCACCTCTGTGGGGGGCCTGGGTTCAAGCCCACCTCTCGAGAGATGGAGGTCCCCACTGACTGTGTGAAATGAGTTTGGTCAGCCTCAGCTTCTTCTTCTTAGGCGGTCCCTCGGAACTGAGGATGACTTGCTTCCACATTAAAAATGAGCTCGCAGGTGGCTGATTAGTCCAATGCGGGACCTACAGTCTCTGTCACAGGTGGGGCAGACAGTGGTTGAAGGGTTGGGTGGGTGGGGTGCTTGGGTTGACATGCGCTCCTTGCGCTGCTTGCGCTTGGCTTCTGCTTGCTCCTGGCGAATAGACTCGAGGTGTTCGGCGCCTTCCCAGATGCTTCTCCTCCACTTTGTGCGGTCTTGGGCCAGGGATTCCCAGGTGTCGGTGGGGATGTTGCACTTTTTCAAGGAGGCTTTGAGGGTGTCCTTGAAGCATTTCCTCTGCCCACCTGGGGCTCTCTTGCCGTGCCGGAGCTCCGAGTAGAGCGCTTGTTTTGGGAGTCTCGTATTGGGCATGCGGACAATGTGACCCGTCCATCGGAGCTGATTGAGCGTGGTCAGAGCTTCGATGCTGGGGATGTTGGCCTGAGCAAGAACACTGACGTTGGTGTGCCTATCCTTCCAATGGATTTGCAGGATCTTGTGGAGGCAGCGTTGGTGGTACCTCTCCAGTGCTTTGAGGTGCCTGCTGTACATGGTCCATGTCTCTGAGGCATACAGCAGGGCAGGTATCACTGCTGCCCTGTAGACCATGAGCTTAGTGCCGGGCTTGAGGTCCTGGTATTCAAACATTCTCTTCCTCAGGCGACCGAAGGCTGCACTGGCACACTGAAGACGGTGTTGGACTTCGTCGTCGACGTCTGCCCTTGTTGACAGTAGGCTCCCGAGGTATGGAAAGTGGTCCACGTTGTCCAAGGCCTTGTCATGTATTTTGATAATCGGGGGGCTGCACTGTGTGGCGGGGGCAGGTTGGTAGAGGACCTTTGTCTTACGGATGTTTAGTGTAAGGCCCATGCTCTCGTATGCTTCAGTGAAGGTGTTTACGATGGTTTGGAGTTCGACCTCCGAGTGAGCGCAGACGCAAGCATCGTCTGCATACTGTAATTCGACAACAGAGGATGGGACGACCTTGGATCGGGACTGGAGGCGACGGAGGTTGAACAGTTTCCCGTTTGTTCTGTAAATTAGCTCCACTCCATTGGGGAGCTTACTGAGGGTGAGATGGAGCATTGCAGCAAGGAAGATCGAGAAGAGCGTTGGTGCGATGACACAGCCTTGCTTGACCCCTTTCGTACGTGAATTGGGTCTGTGGTGGAACCGTTGGTCAGGATCACGGCTTGCATGTCGTTGCGAAGCAGGCGGAGGATAGCGACAAACTTTTGAGGGCAGCCGAATTTGAGGATTCTTTAGCGCAGCCAAGACCATCTACGGCCCAAGTACCGAAGGCCCTTCCCCACTGCGAGCCAAGAACGGAGATGTACTCATCAAGGTCAGGGAAGCAGTCAGTGCCCGCTGGAAGGAGCACTTTGAAGATCTCCTTAACCACAACTCTGTCTTCGACACGAGTGTCCTCAACTCCATCCCACAGCATGCTACCCGCCACCATCTCGGCACAACCCCAGCCCGGCATGAGGTTGAAAAGGCCATCCGACAACTGAAGAACATCAAGGCCTCAGGAGCAGATGGAATCCCCGCCGAGGCACTGAAGCATGGCGGAGAAGCACTACTGGCGCGAATTCATGAACTCATTTCTCTTATCTGGAAGGAGGAGAGCATGCCAGGGGATCTCAGAGATGCCGTAATTGTGACCATAAGAACATAAGAAATAGGAGCAGGAGTAGGCCATACGGCCACTCGGGCCTGCTCCGCCATTCAATAGGATCATGGCTGATCTGAATCTAGACTCACATCCATTTCCCTGCCCTCCCGCCGTAACCCCTAATTCCCTTATCTGCTAGGAAAATGTCTATCTCCATTTTAAATTTATTTAATGTTGCAGCTTCCACAGCTCTCTGGGGTAGCAAATTCCATAGATTTACTACCCTCTGAGTGAAGAAGTTTCTCCTCATCTCAGTTTTGAAATGGCTGCCCCTTATTCTAAGATTATGCCCCCTAGTTCTAGTCTCACCCATCAGTGGAAACATCCTCACCGCATCCACCCGATCAAGCCCCCTCACAATCTTATATGTTTCGATAAGATCGCCTCTCATTCTTCTGAACTCCAATGAGTAGAGTCCCAACCGACTCAACCTTTCCTCATACGTCAACCCCCTCATCTCTGGAATCAACCGAGTGAACCTTCTCTGAACCGCCTCGAGAGCAAGTATATCTTTTCTTAAATATGGAAACCAAAACTGCACGCAGTATTCCAGGTGTGGCCTCACCAATACCCTGTATAACTGCAGCAAGACTCCCCTGTTTTTATACTCCATCCCCCTTGCAATAAAAGCCAAGATTCCATTGGCCTTCCTGATCACCTGCTGCACCTGCATACTAACTTTTTGTGTTTCATGCACCAGGACCCCCAGATCCCTTTGTCCTGTAGCACTTTGCAGTTTCTCTCCATTTAGATAATAACTTGCTCTTTGATTTTTTCTGCCAAAGTGGATAACCTCACACTTTCCAACATTATGTTGCATCTGCCAAATCTCTGCCCACTCACTTAGCCTGTCTATGTCCTTTTGCAGGTTTTTTATGTCCTCCTCACTCACTGCTTTCCCTCCCATCTTTGTATCGTCGGCAAACTTGGATATGTTGCACTTGGTCCCTTCCTCCAAATCGTTAATATAGATTGTAAAGAGTTGGGGTCCCAGCACTGACCCCTGCGGAACACCGCTAGTTACTGATTGCCAGCCCGAGAACGAACCATTTATCCCAACTCTTTGTTTTCTGTTAGATAGCCAATCTTCCACCCATGCCAGTATATTACCCCCAATCCTGTGATTTTTTATCTTGATAAGTAATCTTTTGTGTGGAACCTTGTCAAATGCCTTTTGGAAGTCCAAATACACTACATCCACTGTTTCCCCTTTATCCACCCTGTATGTTACATCCTCAAAGAATTCGAGCAAATTTGTCAAACATGACTTCCCCTTCGTAAAACCATGCTGACTCTGTCCTATTAAATGATGTTTATCCAAATGCTCTGTTACTGTTTCCTTAATAATGGACTCCAACATTTTGCCAACCACAGATGTTAGGCTAACTGGTCTATAGTTTCCAGCTTTTTGTCTACTTCCCTTCTTAAATAAGGGTGTTACATTAGCAGTTTTCCAATCTGCCGGGACCTTTCCTGAGTCCAGGGAGTTCTGGAAAATGATCACCAATGCATCCACAATCCCTACCGCCACTTCTCTCAAGACCCTAGGATGTAGGCCATCAGGTCCGGGGGATTTATCCACCTTAAGTCCCATTATTTTACTGAGTACCATCTCCTTAGTGATTTTAATCGTGTTTAGCTCCACCGCCGCCCCCCCCCCCCATTGCCCCCTGTTTGTCCAGTGTTGGGATATTTTTAGTGTCCTCTACTGTAAAGACTGATACAAAATACTTGTTCAGCGTCTTTGCCATCTCCATGTTCCCCAGCACTAGTTTCCCAGTCCCATCCTCTAAGGGACCAACGTTCACTTTAGCCACCCTTTTTCTTTTTATATAGCTGTAGAAACTCTTGCTATCTGTTTTTATATTTTTTGCTAGTTTACTTTCATAATTTATCTTCCCTTTCTTAATTAATCTTTTAGTTATTGTTTGCTGGCTTTTAAATGCTTCCCAATCTTCTATCCTCCCACTAGATTTGGCTAATTTATATGCCCTTGTTTTCAGTCAAATACTATCCTTTATTACTTTACTAAGCCACGGATGGCTGTCTTTTCTTTTACTCCCCTTTTTCCTCAGTGGAATATACTTATCTTGAAAGATGTGAAATATCTCCTTGAATGTAGACCACTGCTCTTGTACCGTCTTACACTTTAATCTGTTTTCCCAGTCCACTTTAGTCAATTCTACTCACATACCTTCATAGTCTCCTTTATTTAAGCTCAGTATGCTGGTTCGAGATCCAACTCTCTCACCCTCAAACTGAATTTGGAATTCAACCATATTATGGTCACTCATTCCAAGGGGATCCTTTACTAGCACATTTTTTATTAATCCTGTCTCATTACACAGGACCAGATCTAAGATTACCTGCCCCCTGGTTGGTTCAGTTACATACTGCTCAAGGAACCCATCCCTAATACACTCTATGAACTCTTCCTCAATGCTGCCATGCCCAATTTGATTAGTCCAGTCAATATGAAAGTTAAAATCCCCCATAATTATAGCTGTTCCCTTATTACAAGCCCCAACTATTTCCTGATTTATACTCCGACCAACAGACTTGCAACTGTTAGGAGGCCTATAGACTACGCCGACTAGTGACTTTTTCCCCTTATTATTCCTTATCTCCACCCAAACTGTTTCACTATCCTGATCCTTTGACCCAATATCATTTCTGACTATTGCAGTGAATCCATCCTTGATTAACATAGCAACCCCACCTCCCTTTCCTTCCTGTCTGTCATTCCTAATTGTCAAATACCCTTGTATGTTTAGTTCCCAGTCATGATTATCTTGCAGCCATGTTTCCGTAATGGCCACCAGATCATACCAATGTGTAGTTATTTGCACCGTCAACTCATCAATTTTGTTACGAATGCAGCGTGCATTCAGATAAAGAACTTTCAAATATGTTTTCTGACAATTTATTCCTGCTTTTACCCCTTTTACTACTTTACCTCTATCATTATACATTCTGTCCCTTGTCCCTTCCTGACACGCTCTGGTTTTTAATTTCCCCACTGCTACCTTGCTCTATTGCCTTCTCCGCTGTCATTTTTAATTTTTGCTCTCTTAAAACCTCCCGCCCACTAATTAGTTTAAAGCCCTCTCTACAGCCCTAGTTATTCGATTCGCCAGGATTCTAGTCCCAGCACTGACCAAGTGAAGTCCATCCCAATGGAACAGCTCTCTCCTGTCCCAGTACTGATGCCAGTGTCCTAGGAAGCAAAACCCATTTCTCCCACACCAATCTTTGAGCCACGCATTTAACTCTCTAATTTTATTTACCCTAGCCAAATTTGCACGTGGCTCAGGTAGTAATCCAGAGATTATTACCCTTGTGGTTCTGCTTTTTAATTTGGCCCCTCGCTGCTCAAACTCCCTCAGCAGAACCTCCTTCCTTGTCCTATCTATGTCGTTGGTACCAACATGGACCACGACAACTGGATCCTCCCCCTCACACTCCAAGTTTCTCTCCAGCCCAGAGGAGATGTCCTTAACCCTGGCACCGGGCAGGCAACACAGCCTTCGGGACTCTCGCTCTTGGCTGCAAAGAACTCTATCTATCCCCCTAACGATACTATCCCCTACCACTACAACATTTCTTTTAACTCCCCCCACTTGAATGGCCCCCCACTCCACGGGGCTGTGGCCAGGTTGCTCATCCTCCCCGCAGTCCCTGTTCCCATCCTCACAGGGAGTAAGAGCCTCAAACCTGTTGGACAAGAGCAAGGGCTGCGGCTCCTCCAACACTACCTCCTGGATCCCCGTACCTGCCTCACTTCTAGTCACACCATCCTGACCCTGGCCACGGACTACATCTGAATTAATTAATCTAATTGGTGTGACTACCTCCTGATACACAGAGTCCAGGTAGCTCTCCCCCTCCCTGATGTGTCTCAGTGTTTGAAGCTCGGACTCCAGCTCTTCAACACGGAGCCGGAATTCCTCGAGCAGCCAACACTTACTGCAAATGTGACCACCGTGAGCATCAATGGTGTCCACCAGCTTCCACATATTGCAGCAGCAACACATCACCTGATCTCCCATTCTATGTAATTAATTAAATTTATTAATATTATTTGTAAATACCCTCTGCCCCGATTCTAGATGATGAATATCGCACCTTAGAAACTATAAACCACAGAGTTTAAGCTTAAAAAAGAGAGAAATACTTACCAACTAATCACTTACGCACTTTCTGGTGATGTCACACTTGGATTACTTTTTACCTCTCTCCTTCCCTCCGAGTTCGGAGACTGTGAGGCCTTACCTGGTCTCTGGGGCCTTTTATAGCCCCGCTCTGCCGCTCGAGATTCCCGCCGACGCTGTGAGGCCTTACCTGGTCTCTGGGGCCTTTTATAGCCCCACTCTGCCGCTCGAGATTCCCGCCGACACTGTGAGGCCTTACCTGGTCTCTGGGGCCTTTTATAGCCCCGCTCTGCCGCTCGAGATTCCCGCCGACACTGTGAGGCCTTACCTGGTCTCTGGGGCCTTTTATAGCCCCGCTCTGCCGCTCGAGATTCCCGCCGACGCTGTGAGGCCTTACCTGGTCTCTGGGGCCTTTTATAGCCCCGCTCTGCCACTCGAGATTCCCGCCGACGCTGTAAGGCCTTACCTGATCTCTGGGGCCTTTTATAGCCCCGCTCTGCCGCTCGAGATTCCCGTCGACGCTGTGAGGCCTTACCTGGTCTCTGTGGCCTTTTATAGCCCCGCTCTGCCACTCGAGATTCCCGCTGACGCTATAAGGCCTTACCTGGTCTCTGGGGCCTTTTATAGCCCTGCTCTGCCGCTCGAGATTCCCGCCGACGCTGTGAGGCCTTACTTGGTCTCTGGGGCCTTTTATAGTCCCGCTCTGCTGCTCGAAATTCCCGCTGACGCTGTGAGGCCTTACCTGGTCTCTGGGGCCTTTTATAGCCCCGCTCTGCCGCTCGAGATTCCCGCCGATGCTGTGAGGCCTTACCTGGTGTCTGGGACCTTTTATAGCCCCGCTCTGCCGCTCAAGTTTCCCGCCGACGCTGTGAGGCCTTACCTGGTGTCTGGGGCCTTTTATAGCCCCGCTCTGCCGCTCGAGTTTCCCGCCGACCATCTTCAAGAAAGCTGACAAGTCCGATTGCGGTAATGACAGAGGAGTTTCCCTGCTATCTGCCACAGGGAAAGTCATCGCAAGAATCCTCCTCAATTGCCTTCTCCCAGTGGCTGAAGAGCTCCTCCCAGAGTCACAATGCAGATTCCGTCCACTAAGGGGCACAATGGACATAATCTTCACCACACGTTAATTACAAGAGAAATGCAGGGAACAGCACCAGCCACTGTACATGGCCTTCTTTGATCTCACAAAGGCCTTCGACACTGTCAACCGTGAGGGATTATGGAGTGTCCTCCTCAAATTCAGCCTCAGCCCATTGTTATTGGCAATGGGAGCAAACTGGCAGCCTCGCTCAGAGAGGCAACAGGAGGGCTGGTGTGGGCGATGGGGAACTAACAGAATGGGAGAGGGGAATCTTCTGAGACTGGGTGGAGTGGAGGGAGTGATTGATAAGAGCCTGAAATGGGAAGGGTTTCCGTTCACATCCCTCACCTTGATGAGCAATGGTTTTTATTTTTAAAGTGTTTGAAATATCTCCTTTTGCTTTATGAGCCGCTGCAAGTGAATCATTTCTCGTTGCTTCATAAGTGCTGGTGGGCTTCAGAATTTCCCTTGCTTGACGCTGCTCCTCGTGGGGGTGCCCACAGCTTCTGCCCCCAGTCGCAATGTTTAAATGAGGCTGAGCGGGGCTGGGTTTGGGGCCGAGAGGAAAGAAAGAACTTGCATTTCTATAGCACCTTTCACAACCTCAGGCCGTCCGAAAGCGTGAAGTGCAGGCACTGGTGAAATGTAGCAAACACGGCAGCCAATCTGTGCACAGCAAGCTCCCATAGCAAGCTGTAAAGCGCTTTGGGACGTCCTGAGGTTGTGAAAGGCGCTATATAAATGCAAGTCTCTCTATTTGTGACTTTAATGTTGTGCCTTGCATTAACGGAATGTGTTGGTGCCAGTGTGGAGTGCGGAAAGGAGCCAATCTGTACCTGACATACATGACTGTGCGACGTACTGTATATGAAGCAGAAGCATATAATTCAACTAATAAATGAATGTACAGCCACACGGGCAGAGCAGGCCCAAGAATGTGTAATGCTGCCCTGTGCCACAACCCGAGATGAACTCTCTCTATTCTACTCTGAATAAACATTTCTCTCATATACAACAAAGGGATCTTTCATTCCATCAAAACTTGGTGACCCGGGGGAAGGGACGGTCACAGTGGGTACAGGATGTTTTTTGGCCAATGTTTTTAATTCCTCCCAAGAGTCTGGGCTGTAATGCCCCCCATGGTTAAACAGCCAGTGGTCACTCAGTGTCGAGGTTCACACGGGAATGTTCGCCCCAGGCAAGATACTGGAGAACAGCCCAGTGCCTGTGGAGCCAGCCATACCCTAGTGTGAGGCACAGCACAGGGGGGCAGGGGGAGGAGAAGGGGGCAAATCAGCTGATCTGACCGGAAAATCCAATGGGCAGTGCCAGAATAGAAAGGTGTTGATTACAGGCCTCCTTTTGAAAGCTGGGTGATATTAACCTCGATTCTGCAGGATGGGAACCATCAGTAACCAGACTCTGTTACATTCACCACCAGCACACCTCAGCTGGAGACAGGACGGGCCAGGGAAAGACAGGCAGGGTCTGCACTCCCACCCACTGCCCAGCCACACCCTGCTAGGACCCGCACTCACCAGCCAGCTCGCTGTGGAATAGCCTGCTGCCCTTCACCGTCTGGACTCACACTCAAGAGAAGAGGAGAGACGGGGCAGGGGAGAGAGGATAGAAGGGGGGGGGGCAAGAGGGGAAATGGGGGATGGGGAGAGAGGGGAGATGGAGGGTGGGGAAAGAGAGGAGATGAGGGGAAGAGGGGAGATGGAGGGTGGGGAAAGAGGGCAGAGGGGGAAGTGGGAGATGGGGAAGAGGGGAGGAGGGAAAGGAGGTGGAACATTGGATGTAAAACCTTTTTAGAAAATAGAAAAGCTGAGATATGCAAATCAGACCTGGAAACTTAAGAAGAAACTAACCGGAACTCCAAACAGATCATTTGTGAAAATGCCGTGTAATAAAATGCGGGGGAAATCCAAGAATATAAACTTTATTCTTTGGTCCTACACTGTGTTCTGGGCCTCAATGTCTCCCAAGTCTCGGCTGTGTTCCCTGTATTTAAAGTGTAAACTCCATCTAATCAGAGCCCGGTAAATACAGCCGGCTGCTGGAGACGGGAAGATGCAACAAGCAATGAAAGGTGTTGTGGGCGAGTATTGTCCGCACAGTCAGACATATTCCAGAGATAAAGTTGCCAGGCTTCAGATTGAAAGGCTGGCAGCCTTTGAGAAGCGATATGTCAGCGCTCTGTCACTGCCCACACTCAGCAGCTGCTGACCCAGGCTCTCCTGGTCTACACACAGCAGTTTGTCAACAACCAATAGTTTTTGTGATTTGACACCCAATCCTGAGCCGGTGTTTCTGTAACATTGTCCGGCGCCGAGCGAGCGAGAGGGAGGGAGGGAGACAGACCCGGCTCCTGTATTGGCACCATGTGGCTCAGCAGCCCAGTACAGAATGGCCGGAGGGGACTGAGGATTATACACAGCTCAGGACAGCTTCTAAAGCTGTTGGCCCACAGCTGGGGGGGGCGGGGGTGACCGTCATGGTGGAAGCAGATTCAATAGTAACTTTCAAAAGGGAATTGGATATATACTTGCAGGGGAGAAAGTCGCAGGGCCATGGGGCACGGGCAGGGGAGTGGGACTCATTGGAGAGTTCTTTCAAAGATCCGGCACAGGCTGAATGGCCTCCTTCTGTGCTGTCTGATTCTATGAACCTATATTGATCAGGGACCGGGCTAAGGCTCCCCTCACAGCCAGCAGGGTAAAGAGACCCTTACCCCACCAGGCCCAGAGTCGGGAGGGCACTGTGCCAACACATGCCACCCATCGACCCCAACCCTCCTCTGATACACTTACAAACTGGCCCACTTCACTTTGGAAAAGGAACCAGGAGGAGGCAGAAGCCTCGAGTCTTGTTAGTCCGATGGGGTTGAGTGAAGGGAATGAATCAATAATCCAGACAGCTCTCCCCCTCCCATGGGGTTTCGAAAGCAGCTCCAACACAGAGCTGGGCCGTGAACACACAGGGACAAGCTGCCAATTTAATGCGCACTAGACCAGATACCCTGCCAAGCGTTACAGGACTTTCAAGAATGACACAGAATCTACAGCCCAGAAACAGGCCATTCGGCCCGACTGGTCCATGCCGGTGTTTCTGCTCCACACGAGTCTCCTCCCACCCCTCTCCATCTCACCCCATCAGCCTATCCTTCTATTC
This sequence comes from Somniosus microcephalus, assembly GCF_052327205.1. Classification (NCBI taxonomy): domain Eukaryota; kingdom Metazoa; phylum Chordata; class Chondrichthyes; order Squaliformes; family Somniosidae; genus Somniosus; species Somniosus microcephalus. The sequence continues at coordinate 9,865,444 of NC_141017.1, read as the reverse complement.
CTTTCACCCTCATGGGCTTATCGAGCTTTCCCCGAAATACATTTATTAATGACGCTAATCTGCAACAGTGGAGCAGTTTACCACCACTTACACCCATGAGAAAACACAGCTCACCGTCCTAGTGCTCTGTGATGTGCTTTCTTTTGGTCTCATAGTAACCTTGTGAGAGAGACCAATGGAATCCCTGTACTTTAAAGAGGACACCTTCTCCAACATTGAGAGGGAGATTATCCAATTCCAGGCCCAGGGGAACGTGTTGATCTGTGGTGACCTCAATTCAAGAACTGGTGAAGAACCAGACTTCACCAATAATCAGGGAAACAATTACATATTCGGGAATAACCACTTCGATATCCCTTCCCATCCATACAGGCATAACTGTGACAAACAGACAAATACTAACGGAAAACAGCTCCTGCAGCTCTGTCGAAGCCTGGGTCTGTACATTGTCAATGGTAGGTTCATGGGTGACCTCCTAGGAAGATCGACCTATTGCTCACCTCTTGGGTGTAGCACCGTAGACTATATGATTACGGATTTGGACCCATCCTCTTTCAGAGCATTCGCAGTCAAACAACAAACAACACTGTCAGACCACAGTCAAATTACTATGTATCTTAAAAAGACAGAAACAACCAACACAGAAACACAACCCAGTAAGCTGTACAACACCAAAAAATCGTACAGATGGGCCAAAAACAGCATGGAAAAATACCAGAAAGCAATTAGCAATCAATCAACTCAAGCTCTCTTGGACACCTTTCTGGAAAACATATACACTCACAATAAAGAAGGCGTAAACCGGGCAGTGAATAACCTAAATAATATTTTTGATTATTTGGCAACAAGGCCAAACTTGAAAGCTAGCAAGAACAAACACAAAACAAAAAACTATGAAAAATGGTTTGACCCAGATTGCCATAACATGAGGAAAAAACTTAGAAAAATATCAAACCAAAAACACAGACAGCCAGAAAACGAGGAATTATGCCTTACTTATTGTCAGACACTAACACAATACAGAAACACACTCAGAACCAAAAAAGAGCAGTATATTAAGAATACACTCAGCTCCATTGAGGAATCCATTGATTCCAATTGTTTCTGGGACAACTGGAATACATTACACAAAAAACAACACGACGAATTGGCCATTCAAAATGGAGACACATGGGAAAACCACTTTGAAAAATTATACCAGAAAAACACACTAAGGCCAGAGCAACACCAAATATGCAAAAAACTGGAAAAGCTCGAAATGGCCATAAAAGATAACCAAAACCCGCTAGACTCCATAATAACAGAAAAAGAACTATTTGAAAAACTCAAGGACCTGTGACCAGGAAAAGCTTGCGGTGCAGACGGCATACTAAGCGAGATGATTAAACACACAGACGATAAAATGAAACTGGCTATCCTAAAACTCTTCAACTTGGTTCTGAGTGTCGGTTACTTCCCTGATATCTGGAACAAAGGACTCATAACGCCCATATACAAAAGTGGGGACAAAGTCAACCCAAATAACTATCGAGGCATCTGTGTAAACAGTAACCTGGGGAAGGTATTCTGTAGTATCATAAACAAAAGACTTATAAACTTCCTTGAGGAGCACAATGTCTTGAGTAAAAGCCAAATTGGATTCCTACCAAACTATAGAACATCAGATCATATCTTCACCCTACAGACCCTAATTGACAAACATGTTCATCAAAACAAAAGCAAAATCTACGCATGCTTTATAGATTTCCAGAAGGCTTTCGATTCCATCTGGCACGACGGTCTATTCCTGAAACTTATCGAAAGCGGGGTAGGGGGAAAAACATATGATGTAATTAAATCAATGTATACAAACAATAAATGTGCAGTTAAAATTGGAGACAAACAAACAAAATACTTCCCACAGGGGTGGGGGGTGATGCAGGGCTCGCCCATCTCACCGACACTCTTTAATATTTACATAAATGAATTGGCAAAACTACTTGAACAATCTACAGCACCCGGCCTCGCCCTATATGAATCCAAGGTTAAATTCCTCCTCTATGCAGATGACCTGGTTCTGCTGTCACCAACTAAGGAGGGTCTACAGCAGAACCTGGATCTGCTGGAGTCGTTCTGCCAGACCTGGGCCCTGACAATAAATCCCCAAAAAACCAAAGTCCTTGTGTTCCAGCAAAGATCCAGACATCAGGGACCCAAAATAAATTTCACACTAGGAACAACCAAAATTGAACAAACCACTAACTACACATACTTTGGCTTAAAAAGCAGTTCTATGGGAAATTTTCATCTGGCTGTGAATGAACTGAAAGAGAAAGCAAGAAGGGCTTTCTATGCCATTAAAAAATCAATCCAAATAGAAATCCCAATTAGCATTTGGCTCAAAATGTTTAAATCAGTAATTGAACCAATTGCACTCTATGGCAGTGAGGTGTGGGGATCGCTAACACAACAAGAATTTGCAAAATGGGACAAATACCCAATTGAGATCCTACATGCAGAATTCTGTAAAAGTATCCTCCGGACTCAAAGGAAAACTGTAAACAATGCATGCAGGGCAGAACCATTAATAATCACTATCCAAAAAAGAGCCACCAAATTTTGGAAACACCTAAAAATGAGCAACCCCCACTGCTATCATTACGAAGCCCTGAAATGCCAAGAGAGGACCATAAAGAAGAATACCCTCAGTCAACTAGTCCTGGGACTCAGTGAAGTAACTACTAACACTACTAACAATAACCAGCCCCAGGACAGTGACAGCGTAACACAAAGAATTCGACCCAACACAATCGTCACTAAGCAAAAGGAAAAATATCTGTCATATTGGGCAGAAACAACAAAAACCCAAAACAAACTCAATTGCTACTTGGCCCTAAACAGACAATACAACATGGCTGATTACCTGACCATGGTAAAGGATAGCAAACTGAGAAAAACCTTGACAATGTATAGACTTAGTGAACATAGCCTGGCGATCGAAAAAGGTAGACACAGGCAGACCCGGCTACCAAGAGAGGACAGGATATGCTCTCACTGCTGTCAGGGAGTGGTGGAGACAGAGATGCACTTCCTCACAGCTTGTAGAAAATATCAGGGCATAAGGGAGAATTTCTACCCAAAATTCACAAAAATATGCCCGGAATTCAGAAATTTGAATGACGACCAAAAACTCCCATACCTACGAGGGGAAGAGAGAAATTGTCTAACCTTAGCGGCACACTATGTTACAGCTTGCCATAAACAGAGGGACAACCACTAAATATAAGAAAAGAGTATATACAAATTATACGAATGTATATTTATACACTCAGGGATATATCTGTTTATACACTGTATGGATAGATCTGTATTTATGTGTTCAACCATGAATGTTTTTAGATGCTTTGGCAACATAAGATGTACTTTGTCATGCCAATAAAGCGATTTGAATTGAATTGAATTGAATTGAGAGAGACAGAGAGGTGGACAGAGAAAGAGAGGGAGAGAGAGGGGGAGTGAGAGAGAGAGATACAGAGAGAGGGAGAGAGAAAGCGAGGGAGGGAGATGGAGGGAGTGCTAGAGAGAGGAGAGTGAGGGAGAGAGAGTGAGTGAGGGAGAGTGAGTGAGGGAGATTATGAGGGAGGGAGAGTGTGAAGGAGGGAGAGAGTGAAGGAGGGAGTGAGTGAGGGGGAGAGAGAGTGTGAGGGAGGGAGGGAGGGAGAGAGAGAGCGATTGAGGGAAAGAGAGCAAGTGAGGGAAAGAGAGAGCAAGTGAGGGAAAGAGAAGGTGAGTGAGGGAAAGAGAAGGAGAGAGCAAGCGAATGAGGGAGGGAGAGTGTGAGGGAGAGAGAGTGTGAGGAAGAGGGAGAGAGAATGAGAGGGAGAAAGAATGTGAGAAAGAATGAGACACAGACAGAGAGAGACAGAGAGAGAGAGAGAGAGGAAGTGAGGAAGGGAGATGCAGGGAAAGAGTGTGTGAGAGAGAGAGTGAGGGAGAGAGAATGAGTTGGAGAGAGAGAGGAAGAGAGAGGGAGAGAGTGAGAGAGAGATCTAGAGAGAGGAAGAGAGAGCAGGAGAGGGAGAGAGAGGGAGGAAGATTGAGTGAGGGAGGGAGAGGATGAGGGAGGCATGAGAAGATGTGGGAGGGAGTGAGTGAGGGAGAGTGTGAGGGAGGGAGAGAGTGTAGGAGGGAAAGAGTGAGGTAGAGAGAGTGTGAGGGAGAGAGTGAGTGAGAGAGAAAATGAATGAGGGAAAGAGAGTCAGTGAGGGAGAAAGAGAGAGAGAGAGTGAGAGAAAGCTCAAATAGCTAGAGAGAGAGCGGGAAGAGAGATAACTGTAGCTGTAGTAAAGACAGCTGCTTTACGGTAGCTGTAGTAAAGACAGCTGCTTGACAGCAGTCGTATAAATAGGAAGCCATCTTGGCCATGCGGCAGTACTGCATGAGATGGCACTGACTCAAGACCTAATAAAGAGTACTTAACGATATCTACTCGTAAGCCTCTTAATACTAAGATATAAGATAACATTACAGAAAGCGGGAGAGAGAGTGAGCTACAGAAAGAGAGAGAGAGCGAGGGAGAGAGTAAGAGAGAGAGAGAGGCAGATCGGGACAGGCAGAGAGAGAGGGACGGGCAGAGTGAGACAGCAAGAGACAGGCAGAGTGAGAGGGACAGGCAGAGAGGTAGGGACAGGCCGAAATAGAGAAACAAACCGAGATAGAGAGACAGACAGAGAAAGAGACAGGCAGAGATTGAGAGACAGGCAGACAGAGAGGGACAGGCAGAGTGAGAAAGCGAGAGACAGGCAGAGAGAGAGGGACAGGCAGAGGGAGAAAGCGAAAGACAGGCAGAGTGAGAGGGACAGGCAGAGAGAGAAGGACGGGCAGAGAGAGAGACAGCCAGAGAGAGAGACGGGCAGAATGAGACAGTGAGAGACAGGCAGAGTGAGAGGGACAGGCAGAAATAGAGAAACAAACAGAGATAGAGAGACAGACAGAGAAAGAGACAGGCAGAGAAGGAGACAGGCAGAGAGAGAGGGACAGTCGGAGTGAGAAAGCAAAAGACAGGCAGAGTGAGGGGGACAGGCAGAGAGAGAAGGAAAGGCAGAGAGAGAGACAGCCAGAGAGAGAGACAGGCAGAGTGAGACAGTGAGAGACAGGCAGAGTGAGAGGGAGATGCAGAGAGAGAGGGACAGGCAAAGAGAAGAACAGGCAGTGAGAGACAGAGAGAGAGAGGCAGAGGCAGAGATAGATAGGCAGTCAGAGATAGAGAGGCAGGCAGAGATAGAGAGACAGGCAGAGCGAGACTGAAAGACATGCAGAGTGAGACAGCGATAGACAGGCAGAGAGAGACAGGAAGAGTGAGAGGGACAGGCAGAGAGAGAGAGGGACCGGCAAAGAGAGAGTCAGGCAAAGAGAGAGAGACAGGCAGAGATAGAGAGACGGGTAGAGCGAGACAGTGAGAGACAGGCAGAGTGAGAGGGACTGGCTGAGAGAGAGGGACAGGCAAAGAGAGAGACAGGCAAAGAGGGAGAGTCAGAGATAGTGAGAGAGGCAGAAAAAGAGAGACAGACAAAGACAGAAGGACAGGCAGAAATAGAGAAAGAGACAGAGATAGAGAGACACAGAGAGAGAGAGACAGGTAGAGATAGAGGGGCAGGCAGAGAGCGAGGGACAGGCAAAGATAGAGGAACAGGCAGAGAGAGAGGGACAGGCAGAGTGAGACAGTGAGAGACAGGCAGAGTGAGAGAGCCAGGCAGAGAGAGAGAGGGACAGGCACACTGAGACAGTTAGAGACAGACAAAGTGAGATGGACAGGCAGAGAGAGAGGGACAGGCAAAGAGAGAGAGACAAAGAGAGACAGGCAGAGATAGAGGGACAGACAGAGATAGACGGACAGGTAGAGATAGACAGACAGGCAGAGATAGATGGACAGGCAAGATAGAGGGACTGGCAGTGATAGAGAGACAGGCTGAGTGAGACTGCGAGAGACCAGCAGAGTGAGAGGGATAGGCAGAGAGAGAGAGAGACAGGCATAGATAGAAAGACAGGCAGAGATAGAAAGATGGGTAGAGTGAGACAGCGAGAGACAGGCAGAGTGAGAGGGACAGGCTGAGAGAGAGGGAGAGGCAAAGAGAGAGACAGGCAAAGAGGGAGAGGCAGATATAGTGAGACAGGCAGAAATAGAGAGACAGAAATAGGATAGGCAGAAATAGAGAAAGAGACAGAAATAGAGAGACAGAGAGAGAGAGAGAGACAGGCAGAGATAGAGTGACAGGCAGAGATAGAGGGACAGGCAGAGAGAGACAGCGAGAGACAGGCAGAGTAAGAGGGACAGGCAGAGAGAGACAGCGAGAGACAGGCAGAGTAAGAGGGACAGGCAGAGAGAGAGGAACAGGCAACAAATGAAGGACAGGCAAAGAGAGAGAGAAAGGCAAGGAGAGAGAGACAGGCAGAGATAGGGGGATGAGCAGAGATAGAGGGTCAGGCAGAGATAGAGGGACAGGCAGAGGTAGAGGGACATGCAGAGACAGAGAGACAGGCAGAGATAGAGGGACAGACAGAGATAGAGGAACAGGCAGAGATAGACAGACAGGCAGAGAGAGAGGGACAGGCAGAGTGAGACAGTGAGAGACAGGCAAAGTGAGAGAGACAGGCAGAGAGAGAGAGGGACAGGCAGAGTGAGGCAGCGAGAGACAGACAAAGTGTGATGGACAGGCAGAGAGAGAGGGACAGTCAAAGAGAGAGAGAAAGGCAAAGTGAAAGAGATAGGCAAAGAGAGACAGACAGAGATAGAGCGACAGGCAGAGATAGAGGGACAGACAGAGATAGATGGACAGGCAGAGATAGATAGACAGGCAGAGATAGAGAGACAGAGATAGAGACAGACAGACATAAAAAGGCAGGCAGAGATAAAGGGACATGCAGAGATAGAGAGACTGGCAGAGATAGATGGACAGGCAGATATAGATAGACAGGCAGAGGTAGAGAGATAGACAGAGATAGAGACAGGCAGAGATAGAGGGACAGGCAGAGATAGACAGACAGGCAGAGAGAGAGGGACAGGCAGAGATAGATAGACAGGCAGAGATAGAGAGACAGACAGAGATAGAGACAGGCAGAGATAGAGGGACAGGCAGAGATAGAGCAACAGACAGATATAGAGAAACAGACAGAGGTAGTGTGAGACAGGCAGAAATTGAGAGACAGACAGAGATAGAGGGACAGGCAGAAATAGAGAAAGAGAGAAATAGAGCGACAGACAGAGATAGATAGACAGGCAGAGAGCGAGGGACAGGCATAGAGAGAGGGACAGGCAGAGTGAGACAGTGAGAGACAGGCAAAGTGAGAGAGAGGCAGAGAGAGAGAGGGACAGGCAGAGTGAGGCAGCAAGAGACAGACAAAGTGTGATGGACAGGCAGAGAGAGAGGGACAGTCAAAGAGAGAGAGACAGGCAAAGTGATAGAGATAGGCAAAGAGAGACAGACAGAGATGGCGGGACAGGCAGAGATAGATGGACAGGCAGAGATAGACAGACAGGTAGAGATAGAGGGACATGCAGAGATAGAGAGACTGGCAGAGATAGATGGACAGGCAGATATAGATAGACAGGCAGAGATAGAGCGACAGGCAGAGAGGGAGGGACAGGCAGAGATAGAGCGACAGGCAGAGAGGGAGGGACAGGCAGAGATAGATAGACAGGCAGAGATAGAGAGACAGACAGAGATAGAGACAGGCAGAGATAGAGGGACAGGCAGAGATAGAGCAACAGACAGAGATAGAGAAACAGACAGAGGTAGCGTGAGACAGGCAGAAATTGAGAGACAGACAGAGATAGAGGGACAGGCAGAAATAAAGAGAGAGAAATAGAGAGACAGACAGAGATAGAGACAGTCAGAGATAGATAGACAGGCAGAGAGCGAGTGACAAGCATAGAAAGAGGGACAGGCAGAGTGAGACAGTGAGGGGCAGGTAGAGTAAGACAGCACGTGACAGGCAGAGTGAGAGGGACAGGCAGAGAGAGAGGGGCATGCAAAGAGAGAGACAGGCAGAGATAGAGGGACAGGCAGAGTGAGACAGTGAGAGACAGGAAGAGTGAGAGGGACAGGCAGAGAGAAAGAGGGAAAGGCAAAGAGAGAGACAGGGAAAGAGTGAGAGGCAGAGATAGAGGGACAGGCAGATATAGTGAGAGAGGCAGAAATAGGGAGACAAAGACAGAAGGATAGGCAGAAATAGAGAAAGAGACAGAGATAGAGAGACAGAGAGAGAGAGAGACAGGTAGAGATAGAGGGGCAGGCAAAGAGAGAGGGATAGGCAGAGATAGAGGGACAGGCAAAGAGAGAGAGAAAGGCAGAGTGAGACAGTGAGAGACAGGCAGAGTGAGACAGTGAGATACAGGCAGAGTGAGAGGGACAGGCAGAGAGAGAGAGACAGGCAGAGTGAGACAGTGAGAGACAGGAAGAGTGAGAGGGACAGGCAGAGAGAGAGAGGGACAGGCAAAGAGAGGGTCAGGCAAAGAGAGAGAGACAGGCAGAGATAGAGAGATGGGTAGAGTGAGACAGTGAGAGACAGACAAAGTGAGATGGACAGGCAGAGAGAGAGGGACAGGCAAAGAGAGAGACAGGCAAAGAGGGAAAGGCAGAGATAGAGGGAAATGCAGATATAGTGAGAGAGGCAGAAATAGAGAGACAGACAAAGACAGAAGGATAGGCAGAAATAGAGAAAGAGACAGAGATAGAGAGCCACAGAGAGAGAGAGACAGGTAGAGATAGAGGGACAGGCAAAGAGAGAGAGAAAGGCAGAGTGAGACAGTGAGAGGCAGGCAGAGTGAGAGTGCATGACAGGCAGAGAAAGAGTGACAGGCAGAGCGAGAGAAAGGCAAAGAGAGAGAGACAGGCCGAGATAGAGGGACATGCAGAGACAGAGAGACAGGCAGGGATAGGGGGACAGGCAAAGATAGAGGAACCGGTAGAGAGAGAGGGACAGGCAGAGTGAGACAGTGAGAGACAGGCAGATTGAGAGAGATAGGCAGAGAGAGAGAGGGACAGGCAGACTGAGACAATGAGAGACAGACAAAGTGAGATGGACAGGCAAAGAGAGAGAGACAGGCAAAGAGAAAGAGACAAAGAGAGACAGGCAGAGATAGAGAGGCAGGCAGAGATAGATGGTTCTCTGTAAACTTTCATGCCAATAAAGCATTTTAATTGGAATTGGAAATTAATTGGAAATTGGTATAGTAATCTGGGATGTAATGCTTAAGTTATCCACCAGATGGAGACAAATATTAAGGGATCACAATTGCCAGTGTTTTAAGGTAATGTCCTGGCACACCACTTATTAAGGTAGTGGCATTGCATTCTGGGTATGACTCAGAGGTTGATCCTCCATCTTGGCTCGTGCAGTAAGAAATAGAGTATCTTGCTGGCAGCCTGTAAAGCTATGTTCTCTGCTACATATGTATAATTAAACAGTTAAAGTTTTGGTTCCTGAAATCTGGCTTATCACAGTTCTTGACCTTACCACTCGGATATCACATTTGGCGACGAGGATGGGATAGATCTCAACTTGAAGAAGGAGAAAAAAAGAAAAGCACTGAATCAAGGAATCATGGCTGCTATAGTAGGACAGCTCTCTGCTTTTGATGTTTAGACGCAGACATGGAACGATTACTGTGTGTTGCTGGAGCATTTCTTTGTAGCAAATGATTTAGTTGATGTCGGGAAAAGGAGAGCTATTTTGCTCACTTCCGTGGGAAGTCAGACGTATAGTTTAATGAGAAACTTATGCAGTCCTGAAAAGCCTGGAGACGTACCATTTGCTAACTTAGTGGACTTGCTAAAGGAACATTTCAATCCCAGACCGAGTGAGATTGTACAGCATTTCAAATTTAATTCACGGAACAGGAAACCGGGAGAGACTGTATTGGATTATCTAGCAGTGTTGAGAAAACTGGCACACGATTGCAATTACGGGAACAGTTTGAAAGACATGCTGAGAGATAGGCTTGTTTGCGGGATAATGGATGCTCGAATGCAGAGGAGATTATTGTCCGAGACTGGGCTTACGTACGAAAAAGCGTTGGAACTTGCTCAATTAATAGAGACAGCTAACCGTGATGTAAAAGAGATACAAGGTTCAGACTGGGCTGCGACAAAGCAAGTTGGAGGTCCGCTGGTGCACAAGTTAAATATGAGTCGGAAACCACAACGTGAGCATGTAAAGGCATGTTATAGATGCAATGAAGATCACCTGGCGAGGGAATGCAGGTTTCTGGAGGAAAAGTGCCACAAGTGTGGGAAAAAAGGACATATAACACGTGCATGCCGAGCAAAAGCTACCCTGGAGGTATACAAACCTAAAGGGGGAGGAAAGCAAAACCTAGTAAGAGAAGTGAAAAAACAGGGAGCACATCACATCAGTGGAGAAGCTGAGAAAGAAGACAACGTGTTCATATTGCATAGTATAGAAACATAGAAACATAGAAGATAGGAGCAGGAGTAGGCCATTCGGCCCTTCGAGCCTGCTCTGCCATTCAATGAGATCATGGCTGATCATCCAAATTCAGTACCCTGTCCCTGCCTTCTCCCCATATCCCTTGATCCCTTTAGCCTTAAGAAATATATCCAACTCCTTTTTGAATATATTTAATAAACTGGCCCCCACCGCCCTCTGTGGCAGAGAATTCCACAGGTTCACCACTCTCTGGGTGAAGAAATTGCTCCTCATTTCAGTCCTAAATGGCTTACCCCTTATCCTTAGACTATGACCCCTGGTTCTGGATTCCCCGGCTATCATAAACATCCTTCCTGCATCTAGTCTGTCCAGGTAGAGGACATTCCAAAAGTGGATCCTATCACTTTGCAACTGATAGTAAATGACTCTAAGGTGAACTTTGAGGTGGATACCGGATGCGGTGTTACCATAATGAATAGGTAGGAGTACTCAAAATTGTGGAACCGTGCAAAAGTTCCAGAGTTAAAGTCTTCCTCTTTGCAGCTTAAAACATATACCGGTGAACGAGTGGCGACATTGGGTACAGCTACTGTAACTGTGAAACACAGGGAGACCGTGGAGCAGCTATCTGTAGTTGTAGTATCAGGTTCTGGACCAAACTTGTTAGGTCGGGGCTGGATACGAGAACTTAAATTAGATTGGGGAGCAATAAATCAACTAGAGGGAGGCAAACAATTGTCTTTGCAAGACGTGTTGAGTGAACATGAGAACGTGTTCAAGGACGAACTTGGAACATTTAGTGGCCCCCCAGCTAAGATTTATGTCGACAAGGAGGCACTGCCAAGGTTTTTTAAACAACGACCTGTGCCGTATGCCATTAAACCAAAGGTAGAGGCTGAGCTTGACCGTCTTTTGAGAGAGAACATTCTGGGACCCGTAAAATGTTCAGAATGGGCAGCTCCCATTGTACCTGTTTTAATACCAAACAATTCGGTAAGAATCTGTGGAGATTATAAATTGACTGTAAATAGGGTGTCTAAACTTGAACAGCATCCTATTCCTAAAACTGAGGATCTTTTTGCAAACCTGGCTGGAGGGAAGAAATTCACGAAGCTGGATATGTGTCATGCGTACTTGCAGATTACACTAGATGAGGAATCCAAGAAGTATGTAACCATAAATACACACAAGGGTTTGTTTACCTATAACCGCTTGCCGTTCGGTGTCTCATCTAGTCCAGCTATTTTCCAGAGGACTATCGAGGGTGTACTGCAAGGGATCCCACATGTTTCTATTTATCTGGATGATATTCTGGTGACGGGAAGAACCGACCAGGAGCATCTGAGCACTCTGAGTGAGGTACTACAAAGATTGGATAAGGCTGGGTTACGGCTCAAGAGGAGTAAGTGCACTTTCTTTGGGAATGAGGCTGTGTTCCTGGGACACAGAGTGGATGCCACAGGGCTCCATCCAATCAAGGAGAAGGTACAAGCACTGCAGGAGGCCCCAGCTCCTACCAATGTGACTGAGTTAAAAGCTTACCTGGGACTGCTAAACTATTATAACAGGTTTTTACCAAATTGGCAACAGTGTTAGCACCTCTTCACAAACTTCTGCACAAGGAGACACTGTGGCAGTGGGAAGAGGAACAGAGGGCTTCATTTGAACAGTCTAAGAAACTGATGCTGTCCTCGGATGTGCTGGTTCACTACAATGCAGAAAAAGACATCATTCTCTCTTGTGATGCTTCACCTTACGGGGTGGGGGCAGTTCTTTCACACAGCTTGGAAGATGGAACAGAAAGACTGATAGGGTTTATGTCTCGAACTCTGACCCCAGCGGAAAAACGCTATTCCCAGTTAGATAAAGAGGGATTAGCAGTAATGTTTGGGTTACAGAGGTTTTACAAGTACATATATGGCAGGAAATTCACCATATGCACCGATCATAAACCTCTTCTATCTCTTTTTAATGAGATGAAAGCAGTACTACAGATGGTATCACCCCGGATCCAGAGGTGGGCAGTGGCGTTGAGGGCATATGAGTATGTCATCATTTACAAGGCGGGCAAGTACCATGGGAACGCAGATGCCTTGAGCTGTCTTCCACTACCAGGTACACCTATCCATGCAGCTCCAGAGGACAGAGTTTTGATGTTGGAGGGCACGGACATGGCAATTGTGACCGCGGAACACGTAAGGACATCGACAGGTAAAGATCCAATACTGTCTAGAGTCCGAGAATATGTAATGAGGGGTTGGCCACAACATCCGGAAGGGACTGATTTTGCACCTTACAGTGTCAGGAAAACAGAGCTGAGTGTGAAGGATGGTTGTGTGCTGTGGGGAGCTCGAGTGATTATTTCACAGCCAGCACGACAGTCTATCCTCGTGCAACTACATCAGTGTCATCCTGGAATTTCGCGTATGATAGCACTGGCAAGGAGTTACTTGTGGTGGCCAAAGCTAGATGAGGAGATAGAAAATCTTGTCAAGACATGCAGCACTTGTCAGGTACACAGGAAGGCACCAGCAGCAGCTCCACTCCACCCCTGGGAGTGGCCAGATAAACCATGGAGAAGATTACATGTAGATTATGCGGGTCCATTCATGGGAAAGATGTTCCTCATAATCATTGATGCACATTCCAAATGGATGGATGTGTATCCTGTAAATTCTGCTTCATCTACTGTTCCTATAGACTGCCTGCGTAGGAGTTTTAGTAATCAAGGGATACCGGAGATCGTAGTAAGTGACAATGCCACGTGTTTTGTGAGTACAGAAACAAAAGAGTTCATGAGAAACAATGGCATAGTGCACGTGACTTCAGCTCCATATCATCCGTCTTCAAATGGACTTGCGGAGAGAGCCGTACAAACATTTAAGGAGATGATGGAAAAAAGTGCGGAAGGGAGTTTGGCAGCAAAGGTGTCACGAGTTCTGTTCAGCTACAGAATAACACCTCAATCTACCACAGGACTCTCTCCTGTGGAGTTGTTGTTAGGACGTCGACTACGCTCCACTCTTGACCTGGTTCACCAAGATCTAAAAAGGAAGGTGGAAAACCGACAAATCAAACAAAAGGAGAACCATGACAGAAGGACAAAGAGCCGCAGTTTTGGAGAAGGAGATGTGGTCCTTACCCGAAATTTCAGTTATGGTCCAAAATGGATTCCTGGCGTCATAGACTCAATGACTGGTCCAGTCTCACATACAGTCATGGTGGGAACTGGTCAGGTAGTGCGCAGACATGTGGATCAGATACTGACCAGACAAAGGGAAATCGAACTGAAGGTTCCAGAGGAAATGTTGGAGGACAAGTTGGTCCCCAGTTATCCAAATGCATCGGTGGTACCAGCACCATGAACAGAGCCAGTTATACCTGGACCCCTTCGTCAGGAGGAAACCATCGTAGCAGTCAGATACTCTGAGTACTGCTCAGGAGCAGCAGGTGGCTCTACCACAACCAATCAGGGACTTGACTGTAAGACGTTCACCAAGGACTCACAAGCCGCCAGAGAGATTGATCATGACCTGCTAGATTTGTTCAGTATGGACATTCGTTAAAGGAGTTTCCTTATGGACTTTTTAAGAATGTTGTTAAGAAATTATTGTAAACATAAGTGGGGGCGGATATCGTAATCTGGGATGTAATGCTTAAGTTATCCACCAGATGGAGACAAATATTAAGGGATCACAATTACCAGTGTTTTAAGGTAATGTCCTGGCACACCACTTATTAAGGTAGTGGCATTGCATTCTGGGTATGACTCAGAGGTTGATCCTCCATCTTGGCTCGTGCAGTAAGAAATAGAGTATCTTGCTGGCAGCCTGTAAAGCTATGTTCTCTGCTACATATGTATAATTAAACAGTTAAAATTTTGGTTCCTGAAGTCTGGCTTATCACAGTTCTTGACCTTACCACTCGGATATCACAGATGGACAGGTAGAGATAGACAGACAGGCAGAGATAGATAGACAGGCAAGATAGAGAGACTAGCAGTGATAGAGAGACAGGCTGAGTGAGACTGCGAGAGACCAGCAGAGTGAGAGGGATAGGCAGAGAGAGAGAGAGAGACAGGCATAGATAGAGAGGCAGGCAGAGTTAGATAGATGGGTAGATTGAGACAGCGAGAGACAGGCAGAGTGAGAGGGACAGGCTGAGAGACAGGGACAGGCAAAGAGAGAGACAGGCAAAGAGGGAGAGGACAGAGATTGAGGGACAGGCAGATATAGTGAGACAGGCAGAAATAGAGAAACAGACAGAGATAGAGGGACAGGCAGAGAGAGACAGAGAGAGACAGTCAGAGTGAGAGGGACAGGCAGAGAGAGAGGAACAGGCAACAAATGAGGGACAGGCAAAGAGAGAGAGAAAGGCAAGGAGAGAGACAGGCAGAAATAGGGGGATGAGCAGAGATAGAGGGTCAGGCAGAGATAGAGGGACAGACAGAGACAGAGAGACAGGCAGAGATAGAGGGTCAGGCAGAGATAGACAGACAGGCAGAGAGAGAGGGACAGGCAGAGTGAGACAGTGAGAGACAAGCAAAGTGAGAGAGACAGGCAGAGAGAGAGAGGGACAGGCAGAGTGAGGCAGCGAGTGGCAGACAAAGTGAGATGGACAGGCAGAGAGAGAGGGGCAGTCAAAGAGAGGGAGACAGGCAAAGTGAAAGAGATAGGCAAAGAGAGAGAGGCAGAGATAGAGGGACAGGCAGAGATAGATAGACAGGCAGAGATAGAGAGACAGAGATAGAGACAGGCAGAGATAAAAAGGCAGGCAGAGATAGGGGGACACGCAGAGATAGAGAGACTGGCAGAGGTAGATGGACAGGCAGATATAGATATACAGGCAGAGATAGAGAGACAGACAGAGATAGAGACAGGCAGAGATAGTTGGACAGGCAGAGAGAGAGGGACAGGCAAAGAGAGACAGGCAGAGATAGAGGGACAGGCACAGATAGAAGGACAGGCAGAGATAGATAGACAGGCAGAGATAGAGCGACAGACAGAGATAGAGAAACAGACAGAGGTAGTGTGAGACAGGCAGAAATTGAGAGACAGACAGAGTTAGAGGGACAGGCAGAAATAGAGAAAGAGAGAGAAATAGAGCGACAGACAGAGATAGAGACAGTCAGAGATAGATAGACAGGCACAGAGTGAGGGACAGGCATAGAGAGAGGGACAGGCAGAGTGAGACAGCAAGGGACAGGCAGAGTGAGACAGCACATGACAGACAGAGTGAGAGGGACAGGCAGAGAGAGAGGGACAGACAGAGATAGAGGGACAGGCAGGGACAGAGTGACCGGCAGAGATAGAGGGACAGGTAGAGAGAGAGTGGCAAAGAGAGAGAGAGAGAGAGAACCAGAGATAGAGAGACAGGCAGAGATAGAGAGACAGGCCAAGTAAGAGAGACAGGCAGAGTGAGACAGTGAGAGGCAGGCAGTGTAAGAGGGACAGGCAGAGAGAGAGCAACAGGCAGTGAGAGAGACAGGCAGAGAGAGACAGGCAGAGTGAGACAGTGAGATATAGGCAGATTGAGAGGGACAGACAGAGAGAGAGGGACAGGGATAGAGAGAGACAGGAAAAGGGAGAGAGACAGGCAAAGATAGAGGGAGAGACAGAGATAGAGAGACAGGCAGAGTGAGAGGGACAAGCAGAGAGAGAGACAGGCAAAGTGAGAGAGACAGGCAGGGATAGAGGGACAGGCAAAGATAGCGGAACAGGCAGAGAGAGAGGGACAGGCAGAGTGAGATAGTGAGAGACAGGCAGAGTGAGAGAGACAGGCAGAGAGAGAGAGGGACAGGCAGAGTGAGGCAGTGAGAGACAGACAAAGTGAGACGGACAGGCAGTGACAGAGGGGCAGGCAAAGAGAGAGAGACAGGCAAAGAGAAAGAGAGAGACAAAGAGAGACCAGCAGAGATAGAGGGACAGACAGAGATAGACGGACTGGTAGAGATAGACAGGCAAAGATAGATAGACAGGCAAGATAGAGAGACTGGCAGTGATAGGGAGACAGGTGGAGTGAGACTGCGAGAGACCAGCATAGTGAGAGGGACAGGCAAAGAGAGAGAGACAGGCATAGATAGAGAGACAGGCAGAGATAGAAAGACGGGTAGAGCGAGACAGTGAGTGACAGGCAGAGTGAGACAGTGAGAGACATGCAAAGTGAGAGAGCCAGGCAGAGAGAGAGAGGGACAGGCAGAGTGAGGCAGCGAGAGACAGACAAAGTTTGATGGACAGGCAGAGAGAGAGGGACAGTCAAAGAGAGAGAGACAAGCAAAGTGAAAGAGATAGGCAAAGAGAGACAGACAGAGGTAGAGGGACAGGCAGAGATAGAGGGACAGGCAGAGATAGAGAGACAGAGATAGAGACAGGCAGAGATAGAGAGACTGGCAGAGGTAGTGTGAAACAGGCAGAAATTGAGAGACAGACAGAGATAGAGGGACAGGCAGAAATAGAGAAAGAGAGAGAAATAGAGTGACAGTCAGAGATAGAGACAGTCAGAGATAGATAGACAGGCACAGAGTGAGGGACAGGCATAGAGAGAGGGACAGGCAGAGTGAGACAGTGAGAGACAGGCAAAGTGAGAGAGAGAGAGGGACAGGCAGAGTGAGACAGCGAGAGACAGACAAAGTGTGACGGACAGGCAGAGAGAGAGGGACAGTCAAAGAGAGAGAGACAGGCAAAGTGAAAGAAATAGGCAAAGACAGACAGGCAGAGATAGAGGGACAGGACAGATAGAGGGACAGACAGAGATAGACGGACAGGCAGAGATAGAGAGACAGAGATAGAGACAGGCAGAGATAGAGAGACTGGCAGAGGTAGTGTGACACAGGCAGAAATTGAGAGACAGACAGAGATAGAGGGACAGGCAGAAATAGAGAAAGAGAGAGAAATAGAGCGACAGACAGAGATAGAGACAGTCAGAGATAGATAGACAGGCACAGAGTGAGGGACAGGCATAGAGATAGGGACAGGCAGAGCGAGACAGTGAGAGACAGGCAAAGTGAGAGAGAGAGGCAGAGAGAGAGAGGGACAGGCAGAGTGAGGCAGCGAGAGACAGACAAAGTGTGACGGACAGGCAGAGAGAGAGGGACAGTCAAAGAGAGAGAGACAGGCAAAGTGAAAGAAATAGGCAAAGACAGACAGGCAGAGATAGAGGGACAGGACAGATAGAGGGACAGACAGAGATAGACGGACAGGCAGAAATAGAGAGACAGAGATAGAGACAGACAGAGATAGAGAGACAGGCAGAGTGAGACAGGGAGAGACAGGCAGAGTGAGACAGGGAGAGACAGGCAGAGTGAGAGTGCGTGACAGGCAGAGTGAGAGAGATAGGCAGAGAGAGAGAGACAGACAAAGAGAGAGACAGGCAGAGTGAGAGAGATAGGCAGAGATAGAGAGACAGGCAAAGAGAGAGAGACAGACAGAGATAGAGGGACAGGCAGTGATACAAATAGGCAGAGATAGAGAGACAGACAGAGATAGAGGGACAGACAGGGATATTGAGAGAGCACAACACACTTTCACCATGGAATGCACTGGCCAGACTAGATTGTCCATCTTATCATTTGTGATCTGACCAAATACTGCTGTTATCCAGCACACAGAATGCAATACTTTGATTGTCTTTCTGCACAATACTTTGAGTTTGATGCCCAATATATCTAATTTCCTCCACTCTATTGGATGTCTGTGTGGTGCTCCATGAACTGCACCTTCTTGTAGCTCATGTTCTGGCTGGTCCTGGTTTTCCCGGCCGGATGGTTGACTGACCATCAAGGGGAAGGTCAGGATAGAAGCGAAGTGCTGGAAACAGGCAGAGCCTTGGGTTTAATCCCATCACAAACACTAATCTTTCACTTCTCTAAACAACATTCACTTCTCTTTCCAAGGATGAATGTCAATCTGTCAAAGTGTATGTGAACCAGGGGAGGTCATCCAACATTATTTAAATCCTGCACATTTACAACCCTATCCAAGATGTCAGTGAACTCACAAATAAACTGACAGAGTTCCCCACACAAGAGTGGTCCCGTTTAACCCATCGAGGTGTCTGTGGGTCCCGTATTCGGAGGGGGTACAGATAAATAACGAGCTTTAAATGCTGCAGGGGACCTCGGGGTTTTTACTCCCTGTAACAAAAGGTCAACAACTTGGCATAAACTAAGGTCAAACACACAGAGTGACCAATCTGTACGGGCTCGCACTGTCTATTAACTCAGCTACACAAGGGGGGGGTCCTGACCACACACCCGGGGGGTCCTGACCTCACACCCATGGGGGTCCTGATCTCACACCCAGGGGGGTCCTGACCTCACACCCAGGGGGGTCCTGACCTCACACCCAGGGGTGTCCTGACCTTACACCCAGGGGTCCTGACCTCACACCCGGGGGGGGGGGCCCTGACCTCACACCCGGTGGGTCCTGACTTCACACACAGGGGGGTCCTGACCTCACACCCAGCGGGTCCTGACCTCAGCCAGGGGGGTCCTGACCTTACACCCAGGGGGTCTAAATGCCCACTAAACAGATAACATGCCCGGGACAATGATTTCCAGATAGTTTGCCAACAGACTCTGTCTTGCAGAAGATTTGCAGAGTTTTCCGTTCACTGAGGGTTTGACGATATATCTACAGAATGAGGATCGAGTCTAAAAGTGCAAGTAACAGTTCTGCAGGGGTTACGGTACTCGGTGCATGTTGAATACTGCTGGTGCGGAATCCTAATTGGTTCCACAATGTCTAAAGCCCAAGTTTGGTAGTTGTCAGCATCGGGTCTTTGACCACTCGAGTCGGTCCCAGGGAGGCCAACGTACCGCAGGACACACCCCGTAAGAGAAGAGGTCCACAGTAAGGAGACAATGGGAAGAAGCCTTGAAGCAGGCAGGCAAAGGAGGAGAGTCAAGCAAGAACAGGGTCCTTCTGCCTGGACGGTTTCCCAGGAAGCCTCTTGGCAATAAGTGGAGTTGGAGGAACCACAGACTGTCACCATGTTCATGGGATGGCAGAGAATTCCTACCGGAGAGAGGCAGCTGGTCCAAGAACCACCAAAGAGCAACGGAGAACTGGCTGCTTGGTCGGCCTTATCTCAGCTGCTTTGGGCCGTCCATGGCAGTTTAACACCAGGAGAGTTTGTCAGGAACTGGCAGTAGATTCTGATATGGTCGGCAGTCAGTCAACCATTGATCTCATGGGAAGGGAAATGAGATAGAGGCATCAAAAAGAGGGGAGGAGAGGAGAGGAGAGGGAGGAGAGGGGAAGGGGGGAGAGGAGAGGGGAGGGGAGGAGGGGGAGGGGAGGTGAGGGGAGGAGAGGGGAGTAGAGGGGAAGGGAGGGAGGAGAGGGTAGGGAGGGGAGGGAGGAGAGCAGAAGGGAGAAGAGGAGAGAGGAAGGGAGGGGCGGAGAGGAGAGGGAGGCTAGGGGAGGGGAGGGGAGGGCAGGAGAGGACGGTAGGGAGGAGAGTGGAAGGGAGGAGAGGAGGGGGGAAGGGAGAGGAGGAGAGGAGAGGAAGGATAGGGGAGGGGAGGAGAGGGGAGGGCAGGAAATGGCAGGAGAGGGAGGAGAGGGGAGGAGAGGGAGATGAAGGGAGGGGAGGAGAGGGGGTGGGGAGGGAAAGCGAGGGAGGGGAGGAGAGGGGAAGGGAGGAAGGCGGAGCGAGTGCAGCAGAGGGGAAAGGGAGGGAGGGGAGGAGAGGGGAAGGGAGTAGCAGAGAGGGGAGATGAGGGGTGGAGGGGGTGGAGAGGGGAGGGAGGGGAGGAGAGAGGAGGGGAGGAGAGGGAAGGGGAGGAGAGTGGAAAGACGGAGCGGAGAGGGGAGATGAGGGGTGGAGAAGGGAGGGTGGAGAGGGGAAGGGAGGAGTGGAGAGGGGAGGTGAGGAGAGTGGAGGGGAGCGGAGGGAAGAGACATTAGGGAGGGGAGGCAGGAGAGCAGAAGGGTGGAGAGGAGAGGAGAGGAGAGGGGCGGAGAGGGGAGTAGAGGGGAGGGGAGGGAGGAGAGGGGAAGGGATGGGAGGAAAGGAGAGGAGAGGGAGGATAAGAACATAAGAACATAAGAAATAGGAGCAGGAGTAGGCCAATCGGCCCCTCGAGCCTGCTCCACCATTCAATAAGATCATGGCTGATCTGATCCTAACCTCAAATCTTCTATCACTCTCCATCCCACCCGAACCCATGTGATCTCCCGGGAGAGGCAAAAAACCAGCTAAAAAACCCAATGGACAATTTGGGAGAAAAAATCTGGGAAATTCCTCTCCGACCCATCTAGGCGATCGAAACTCTTCCAGGAGATCACTCTGTCCCTATATTTTCTACAGTACTTACCTTCTGTAAAGTCGATCTCCACCCCAGCCAGGAACAGGAATAAAACCATCTCCTGAAATCTAACACAGAATTAGAACACAAGAAGTAGGAACAGAACCAGGCTACACGGCCCCTGGGCCCGCTCCACTACCCACAGGGCCATGACCATTCCGAACCTAGACTCATGTCCAATTTCCTGCCCCTCCCCGTAACCCTTAATTCCCTTTACTTCTAGGAAACTACCTATTTCTGTTTTAAATTTATTTAATGATGTAGCTTCCACAGCTTTCTAGGGCAGCAAATTCCACAAACCTACCACCCTCTGAGTGAAGAAGTTTCTCCTCATCTCAGTTTTGAAAGAGCAACCTCTTATTTTAAGATTATGCCCCCTAGTTCTAGTTTCACCCATCATTGGGAACATCCTCACCGCATCCACCCGATCAAGCCCCTTCACAATCTTATATGTTTCAATACGATCGCCTCTCATTCTTCTGAACTCCAATGAGTAGAGTCCCAATCTACTCAACCTCTCCTCATATGACCACCCCCTCATCCCCGGGATTAACCGAGTGAACCTTCTTTGTACTGACTCGAGAGCAAATATGTCTTTTCTTAAGTATGGACACCAAAACTGTATGCAGTATTCCAGGTGCGGTCTCACCAATACCTTGTATAACTGCAGCAATACCTCCCTGTTTTTATATTCTATACCCCTAGCAATAAAAGCCAACATTCCATTGCCCTTCTTGATCATTTGCTGCACCTGCATACTAACTTTTTGAGTTTCGTGCACCAGGACCCCCAGATCCCTTTGTACTACAGTACTTTCCAGTTTCTTGCCATTAAGATAATAACTTGCTCTATGATCTTTCCTGTCAAAGTGCATAACCTCACACTTTCCAGTATTGTATTCCATCTGCCAAATCTCTGCCCACTTACTTAGCCTGTCTATGTCACTTTGCAGGTTTTTTATGTCCTCCTCACTCACTACTTTCCCTCCCATCTTTGTATCATCTGCAAACTTTGATATGTTACAGTCGGTCCCCTCCTCCAAATCGTTAATATAGATTGTAAAGAGTTGGGGACCCAGCACTGACCCCTGCAGAACACCACTAGTTACTGATTGCCAGTCTGAGAATGAACCATTTATCCCAACTCTCTGCTTTCTGTTAGAGAGCCAATTCTCCACCCACGCCAGAATATTACCCCCAATCCCGTGATTTTTTATCTTGAGCAATAATCTTTTGTGTGGCACCTTGTCAAATGCCTTTTGGAGGTCTAAATACACTACGTCCACTGGTTCTCCTTTATCCATCCTGTATGTTACTTCCTCAAAGAACTCAAGCAAATTTGTCAAACATGACTTCCCCTTCATGAAACCATGCTGAGTTTGTCCTATTAAATTATGTTTATCCAAATGTCCCGTTACTGTCTCCTTAATAATGGACTCTAACATTTTACCAACCACAGATGTTAGGCTAACAGGTCTATAGTTTCCAGCCTTCTGTCTACTACCCTTTTTAAATAAGGGTGTTACATTAGCAGTTTTCCAATCTGCCGGGACCTTTGCTGAGTCCAGGGAGTTTTGGAAAATTATTACCAATGCATCCACAATCCCTACCGCCACTTCCCTCAAGACCCTAGGATGTAAGCCACCAGGTCCAGGGGATTTATCCGGTTTAAGTCCCATTATTTTACCAAGTACCACTTCCTTAGTGATTTCAATCATATTTAGCTCCTCTCCCCCTGGAGCCCCCTGTTTGTCCAGTGTTGGGATATTCTTAGTGTCCTCTACCGTAACGACTGATACAAAATATTTGTTCAGCGTTATTGCCATCTCCATGTTTCCCACCATTAATTTCCCAGTCTCATCCTCTAAGGAACCAACATTTACTTTAGCCACCCTTTTTCTTTTTATATAAATATAGAAACTTTTGCTATCCGTTTTTATATTTTTTGCTAATTTACTTTCATAATCTATCTTCCCTTTCTTAATCAATCTTTTAGTTATTTTTTGCTGTCTTTTAAAGACTTCCCAATCTTCTATCTTCCCACTAGATTTGGCTACCTTATATGCCCTTGTTTTTAGTCGGATACTATCCTTAATTACTTTACTTAGCCACGGATGGCTATCTTTTCTTTTACACCCTTTTTTCCTCAGTGGAATATATATTTTTTGGAAGTTGTAAAATAACTCCTTAAATGTACACCACTGATCATGTACCGTCTTACCCTTTAATCTATTTTCCCAGTCCACTCTAATCAATTCCGCTCTCATACCTTCATAGTCTCCTTTATTCAAGCTCAGCACGCTTGTTTGAGATCCAACCTTCTCACCCTCTACTTGAATATGGAATTCAACCATGTATGGTCACTCATTCCAAGGGGATCCTTTACTAGGACATTTTTAATTAATCCTGTCTCATTACACAGGACCAAATCTAAGGTTGCTTGCCCCCTGGTCAGTTCAGTTACATACTGCTCAAGCAACCCATCCCTAATACACTCAATGAACTCATCCTCAAGGCTGCTCTGCCCAGTTTGATTTGTCCAGTTAATATGATAGTTAAAATCCCCCATAATTATAGCTGTTCCCTTATTACAAGCCTCAACTATTTCCTGATTAATACTCCGTCCAACAGAGTTGCAACTGTTCGGAGGCCTATAGACTACGCCCACTAGTGTTTTTTTCCCCTTATTATTCCTTATCTCTACCCAAACTGTTTCACTATCCTGCTCCTTTGACCCAATATCATTTCTCTGTATTACAGTGATTCCTTCCTTTATTAACATAGCCACCCCACCTCCCCTCCCTTCCTGCCTGTCCTTCCTGATTGTTAAATAACCTGGTATGTTTAATTCCCAGTCATGGTCACCCTGCAGCCATGTTTCTGTAATGGCCACAAGATCATACCCATATGTAGTTATTTGTGCCGTTAACTCATTCATTTTGTTACGAATGCTACGTGCATTCAGATAAAGAACTTTCAAATATGTTTTGTGACACTTAGTAGTCGAATGGAATATTTCGACAGGATCCACTGCTGGTGCTTCCTCCGCAGTAGGCAGTGGCAGGCGTGATAGCCCATCAGCATTTCCATGCTGTTTCGTGCCCTTATATTCAATCTCATAGTGGTGCACCCCTAGAAAGAGTGACCATCTTTGTAGTCGTTGTGCAGTCATCACCGGAACGCCCTTCTTCGGATTAAAAATGGAGACAAGAGGCTGGGGATCAGTCAGCAAGGTGAATTTCTGCCCATGCAGATAGTGATTGAACTTTTTCAATCCCCACACTTGGCTGAGGGCCTCCCTGTCAATCTGGGCATAGTTACGCTCGGCTGAGGTTAGTGATCGTGACGCAAAGGCTATTGGCCTCTCTGAGCTGTCTGAGAATTTGTGCGACAGCACTGCTCCAATGCCGTAGGGTGACGCATCACATGCCAACCGAATTGGTAATGCTGGGTTGTAATGGGCCAATACCTCTTTCGATGTGATTAGTGTTTTGCTCTTCTGGAAAGCTCGTCTACATTCGTCACTCCACTTCCATGGCACCCCAGTTTGCAGTAGGGTGTTCAGTGGGTGTAGTATTGTAAACAAATTTGGCAACAACTTATGGTAGTAGTTTACCAGCCCGAGGAACGACCTCAGTTGTGACAAATTTCCCGGTGCTGGAGCCTTGACTACTGCCTCAATCTTCTCTGGGGACTTATGTAACCCCTCTTTATCGATAACGTGGCCACAATACGAGATCTGTTTTCTAAAAAACTCGCAATTGGGGCGGTTAGCTCGGAGCCCATATTCCTGCAATCTAGTGAGCACCTGCTCCAGGTTGGCAAGGTGATCACTGTCATTTTCGCCCATGACAAGGATGTCGTCCAAATAACACTGGGTCCCTGGGATCCCTTGCAGGACTTGTTCCATTGCCCTCTGCCAAATAGCTGGAGCTGATGCTACCCCGAATACCAGCCGCTTGTATTGGTAGAGACCTTTATGGGTGTTGATTGTGAGGTATTTTTTTGATGCTTCTTCTACTTCCATTTGCAGATACGCCTGGGCCAGATCAATCTTCGTGAAGCGTTTCCCTCCAGATAGCGAGGTGAAAATATCTTCAATCCGCGGAAGTGGATATTGTACGGTGTGAAGGACCGGGTTCATTATTACCTTAAAGTCCCCACAGATGCGAACCTTCCTTGGTTCCCCAGGCGTGCTGCTCAACGACTTTTTCATCACAGGGACGATGGGTGTAGCCCACTCGCTCCAGTCTACCTTGGACAGTACACCTGAACGTTCCAGACTCTCCAGCTCTGCTTTGACGGCTGGGTGGATCGCATAAGGTACCAGTCTGGCCTTAAAAAATTTTGGGCTTGCGTTTTGTTCAATTTTAATCATCGCTGTCATGCCTTTTAGTGTTCCGAGTCCTTGCTGGAACAGTTCTTTCGTGTCAGTTAGGATCTTTGACAGTCGCCCAGGTGTGACGTCGTCATCCTTTTTGTCAGCCACAGTCAGTGCCTGTATGGAATGCCAATCCAGTTGTATTTTCTGGATCCATTCACGTCCCAGTAATGGTGGTCCTCCATCTTGAAATACATACAGGTCTAGTTTTGGTGTTTCCTTACCGTTATATATAACGGTCACCCTTATTTTTCCTTTGGGGTAGACTTTTTGCCCCGTGTACGTCTTCAAAATAATTTTTGTGTCTCTCAAGGGTATGTGTGAGAATAGCCGCTCGTAGTCCCGTCGGTTTATGACTGTTAGGGCTGATCCTGTGTCCAATTCCATCTTTACCTGGAGTCCTGCGATCTTGAGAGTGACCCAAATGGTTCGGTGATCCTCCGTTGTGATCACATTATGTAATTTCAGACAACTCAGTTCCCTGCTTTCGGAGTCGTTATCACTTTTTTGTTCATCTGAACTATTCTCCGTCATCTTATGTACCTTCTTGTACTTTCCTTTGGTAGGTTTCTTATTGCTGGTTTTCTTTCCCGACCTGCAGAATCGTGCTATGTGTCCTAATTTTCCACACTGTCTGCACACTTTGTCTTTGAACCAGCAATCATTCTGGTCATGTGTTGTTCTACCGCAGCGATAGCACTGCTCTGTTCTATATGACATTTCGGTTGTGCCATATTCTTGCGGTCTCTGTTGTATCTCTGCAGCGCCCCGTGCTGCTGCTTCATATGATACCGCAATGCTGAAAGCCTTTTCCAGCGTAAGGTCCTTTTCAGATAAAAGCCATTTCTGGGTTCCTTCACTTTGAAGCCCACATACAAACTTGTCCCTTAAGGTATCTGCCAGTCCCACTCCAAACTGGCAGTGTTTTGATAGTTTGCGCAGTTCTGTTAAATAATCAGCATTGCTTTCATCCTTATGCTGGTTCCGTTTGTGAAACTTGAATCTTTCTGCTATCAGCAGCGGTGTGGGGTTTAAATGTTCCTGTAGTATCGTTACTATGTCTTCAAAACACTTTTCCATTGCCTTCGTTGGGGTTACTAGATTTCATAATAACCCATACGTCTTTGCACTCATTAAATTTAACAATACCGACGCTTTCTTGTCATCTGACACCTCATTTGCCTGGCAGTATACCTCTATTCGTTCGACATATGTAGTCCAATCTTCGACTTCATTGTCAAATGCGGTGATACTGCCACTCTTCGGCATTTTGGGTGTGGTTTAAAATGGCATCTCCCAATGGCTTGAAATGGCGTCTCCCGCTCTTTCCTTCCTCCCCCGCTGCTGCCAACACCGCTCCCGGCAGTTCTCATGGCAATGGCGGCGCCCTGTAGGTTTCGCGCGCTTCTCCTGCGCTGCTGCCAACGCCGCTCTCGGCGGTCCTTGTGGCAATGGCGGCACCTTGCGGGTTTCTGCGCATCTCTCTCTCCCTCTCTTCGATGCTGCTCAGCCCCTGAACACCAGCTGCACCCTGTGCGCTCTGCCCTCTCTCTCTCTCCCCCATCGACGCTGCTCGGCCCTTTGCTGTGCTGCTCGGTCGGGCTCTAGCCCGCCATTGTCCGGGAAGGGTCTGCGTACTATCTGTTGCCAGCCCGTTTCGCTGGTCCACCTCGACTGGAAAGCCAATCCTGGCTCTCGTCAGCCTCCCCCGCAATTCTCGAGTCTCTGCTGGATGACTGGGTGGTTGCCCGTGGTCAACGCCCGAGTCTCTGGCCTTGACCTCCAATCCACTGATCTCCAGGAACGAATCCCCGGGAGCTAATGCAGAGTTGCAGGTAGGTTCGAACTTGCCTTGTCGCCAATGTTGTGTCTGTGTATAATAAGACACAGACTGCAGGAGAATGGTACAACAGGTGTTTACTCAACGTGGCTCACACGGGAACTGATCTGTACAGATTACTACTCAGTGCTATATACAGGTGTGGTCACTGCTGGTACTGCAGTATACATGAGCTGTAAAAGATAGTTCCCCCCCTTAAAGGTTCTGACAGGTCATCTTGTTGGACTCTTGTAGTGAGGCCACCCAGCTTAGATGGTCAAGGAGCATGGTCAGAGTGGCCTGGGAGAGACATACACTCATTACAGAAACAGAGCAGCACAATTAGCACCTGGACAAGTTTTTCCAGCCTCCCTCCCACTGTTGGTTACCATGCAAGAAAAGGTTGGTCCCACTCTCACTTCTGGCCTCCAACCTCTCACCCTGCACAACCTTCCTCATTTCTACTTCACTCTTCACAAACGTTCTCATCTCTGCTTCACCCTGCACAACCTTCCTCATTTCTACTTCACTCTTCACAACCTTCATCATCTCTACTTCACCCTTCACAACCTTCCTCATCTCCACTTCACCCTTCACAACCTTCCTCATCTCTAGTTCACCCTTCACAACCTTTCTCATCTCTACTTCATCCTTCACAACCTTCCTCATCTCTACTTCACCCTTCACAACCCTCCTCATCTCTACTTCACTCTTCTCAAACTTCCTCATCTCTACTTCACCCTTTACCACCTTCCTCATCTCTACTTCACCCTTCATAAACTTCCTCATCTCTAATTCACCCTTCACAACCTTCCTCATCTCTACTTCACCCTTCACAAGCTTCCTCATCTCTACTTCACCCTTCACAACCTTCCTCATCTCTACTTCACCCTTCACAAACTTCCTCATCTCTAATTCACCCTTCACAACCTTCCTCATCTCTACTTCACCCTTCACAACCTCCCTCATCTCTACTTCACCCTTCACAACCTTCATCATCTCTGCTTCATCCTTCGCAACATTCCTCATCTCTACTTCATCCTTCGCAACCTTCCTCATCTCTACCTCACCCTTCACAACCTTCCTCATCTCTACTTCACCCTTCGCAACCTTCCTCATCTCTACCTCACCCTTCACAACCTCCCTCATCTCTACTTCATCCTTCACAACCTCCCTCATCTCTACTTCATCTTTCACAACCTTCCTCATCTCTACTTCACCCTTCACAACCTCCCTCATCTCTACCTCACCCTTCACAACCTTCCTCATCTCTACTTCACCCTTCACAACCTCCCTCATCTCTACTTCATCCTTCACAACCTTCCTCATCTCTACTTCACCCTTCGCAACCTTCCTCATCTCTACCTCACCCTTCACAACCTCCCTCATCTCTACTTCACCCTTCGCAACCTTCCTCATCTCTACCTCACCCTTCACAACCTTCCTCATCTCTACTTCACCCTTCGCAACCTTCCTCATCTCGACTTCACCCTTCACAACCTCCCTCATCTCTACCTCACCCTTCACAACCTCCCTCATCTCTACTTCATCCTTCACAACCTTCCTCATCTCTACTTCACCCTTCACAACCTTCCTCATCTCTACTTCACCCTTCACAACCTTCCTCATCTCTACTTCACCCTTCACAACCTTCCTCATCTCTACTTCACCCTTCACAACCTTCCTCATTTCTACTTCCATAAGACTATAGTCATTTCTCCTCCAAACTTTCCATCGTGGCTCCATGTAATCTACAAACGCATTCTCCTCCATGTTTCTCCTCCTCCTAAACCATCTCTGCCTCGAATCCATTCTTTCGCAGGGCACAGAACTCTGCAACTCCTCCTCGCCTCCTGCTTTATCAATGCCTAAAATCAGTTTGCACACAGTGAATAACTTTGCAGCAGCCATTTTGTGCACTGTAAGATCCCACATTGAGCAATGAGGTGAATAACGAATGTGTCTTTGGTGGTGTTGGGTGAAGGTTAATTGTTGGGTATAGTGGGAGAATTACTTGTTCTTCTTCAATTAGTGCCATTGGATCCGTAACATCTACCTGACCCAGCAGAACTGGCAGATGGGGCCTCAATTTCACAGAATCACACAATTATTGTCACATCTGAATGACGACACCTTTGACAGTGCTGCACTCCCTCTGTACCACACTGGAATCCTTAGTCTGGGTTGACATAAGTCCTGGAGTGGGGTTTGAACCCACGACCTTCTGACTCTGATGTGAGAGTGCTATGACTGAGCCAAGGCTGACTATGAAGGAAAGGCCTGCTCCAGCATTGCACAGTGGAAAACAGACCGATTCCCTGTGGAGAACAGGAGCCACAATCAAAGACATGGCTGCCAAGGAGAGGAACATAGGAACAGGAGTAGGTCATTCAGCCCCTCGAGCCTGTTCTGCCAGGTACTGAGATCATGGCTTATCTGTAGCTCAACTCCATTTACCTGCCTTATCACTTGACACTCTTACCTAATAAAAAATCTGTCAATCTCAGTATTGGAAATTTTAATTAGTCCCCAGCATCCACAGCCTTTTGGGAGAGAGAGCTCCAGATTTCCACTACTCTTTGTGTGGAAGAAGTGCCTCCTGATTCAACACTCTTGAATAGCCTGACTCGAATTTTAAGATTCTGCCTCCTTTTTCTGAATTCTGACACCAGAGGAAATAGTCTCTCTGTATCTACTCTATCGAATCCTTTATAATTTTAAACTCCTTCAGTGTCAGCCATGGCTCAGAGGGCGGCGCTCTCACCTCCGAGACAGAAGGTTATGGGTTCAAGCTCCACTCCAGCACAAACTCCAGGCTAAGACTCCCAGTGCAGTACTGAGGGAGCGCTGCATTGTCCGAGGTGCCGTCTTTCAGATGGGACATTAAACCGAGGCCCCGTCTGCTCTCCCAGGACCCCACTGCACTATTTCAAAGAAGAGCAGGGGAGTTCTCCCCGGTGTTCTGGCCAATATTTATCCCTCAACCAAGATCACTAGAAACAGATTATCTGGTCATTATCACATTGCTGTTTGTGGCAGCTTGCTGTGCACAAATTGCCTACCACGCTTCCTACATTACACCAGTGATTACACTCCAAAAGTACTTCACAGGTTTTAAAGCGCTTTGGGCGTCCTGAGGCCGTGACAGGCGCTATAAAAATGCAAGTCCTTTACTTCGACAGAATTCGGAACGGGAACGATTTACAACAACTTGCATTTATATAGCGCCTTTAACGTAGTAAAATGTCCCAAGACGTTTTACAGGAGCGTTATCAAACAAAATTTGACACCGAGAAACATAAGGAGATATTGGGATGCATGTTCGGTATTAAGGAGTGTCTTAAAGGAGAGAGAGGTGGAGAGGTTTAGGGAGGGAATTCTAGAGTTTCGGGCCTTGGCAGCTGAAGGCACGGCCGCCAGTGGGGGAGCGATTAAAATGGGGGGTGCACAAGAGGCCAGAATTGGAAGAGAGCAGAGTTCTCGGGGGGTTGTGGGGCTGGAGAAGGTTACAGAGTTAAGGAGGGGCGAAGCCAGGGAGGGATTTCAAACAAGGATGAGAATTTTAAAATGGAGGCGTTGCCGTCTAGGCTGCCAATGTAGGTCAGCGAGCACAGGGGTGATGAGTGAGCGGGACTTGGTGCGATTTCAGGTACAGGCAGCAGAGCTCCGGATGAGTTCAAGTTTATGGAGGGTGGAAGATGGAAGGCCGGCCAGGAGAGCGTTGTGTGGTCAAGTCTAGAGGTAACAAAGGCATGGATGAGCTGAGGCAGGGGCGGAGTCGGGCGAGGTTACAGATTTTACATTGACATTTATACAGCGTTTTGACATAACAAAACATGGCAAAGCACTTCACAAAGGAGAGTAGCAACACGGAGCAGGGGCAGGAGAGGGAGCGGAGGGGTCTGAATGTACAGGCAAAACGAGAAATAGTGAGGAGACATTTAAAGATGGAGGGAAGAAAGTAGTAGTAAAAGGGAGGAGTTTCAGGGAGGTTGTCCCGAAGACTATATCATTGTCACAGTACTCCCACTGATGGATTGAGCTGTGATTTACTGAAACATTGCAAAATAGTAAAACAAAAACTAAAATCTCTTCACATGTTTAGCAATCTAAATCAGACCAGAATATTTTGCATAATACAGTTTTTAAGGAGATTTTTTCAGTGTGCATTCTCTAAAGCACCTTGAATCACCCTGTATAAAGGAACCTCTGTGCACTTTCTCCACAGCCTCCTGTGCATCGACTTCAGTCTGCGGCAGTGAGCATGCTGTCTTACAGGGAGACGTGTGCCCGGGAGCATCGAGGCATAGAATACAAAAGCAAGGACGTTATGGTGAACCTTTATAAATCACTGGTTAGACACCAACTGGAGTACTGTGTTCAATTCTGGGCCCCACACTTTAGGGGGGAAATGGTGGAGGGCACCAGGTGTATATGATGCCTCGTGGAATAGAAGGGTTAATCTGGAGCATTATTTCACATTAACCCATGAGAGCAGGACAAGGAGACACGGGTACAAACTGGGAAATGGCAGGTTCAGGACTGACAACAGAAAGCCCTTCACACACAGAATGAACAACATAGTGGCCTCTGGGCAGGAACTCTGCAGTTAAATGGTGCGTTAGAGACGAGATCATAGATTTCAATGGAAGATGAGGTAGATGGGCTGAATGGCCTCCCTTGGCCATCGTGATCTTTGTGGTATCACAAAATGGACATGTCTAACACACCCATTTCAACAGCACGATCACCCCTGTTAAGTATGTGTATTGTATTGAACAATTAACACAAAGACTTAAACGTATAACTCAAACAGGTCTTTACTGGTTGGAGGTAGGGACTGCACATAGGTCTTTACTTCATGCCCACAGGCGGGAACTGAGGGGAGATCAGTACCCACAGTACTATTTATACCCCATGGCCAGGAGTGGTACTGCGTATCACTACGCCCTACAAGTAGTGCAGTCCTGTCCATAGGTTCAAAGTAGCACACATATTACATACACAACATTCCTCCCTTCTTAGCTTTACAGTCATCTCCCCATTTAACATAACGTAATAACCTGTATACATATATAACTTCAGGTTTACATAACAGAATAACATAGATACATAGATAACTTCATGTCAAAACAGATCACAGATTCAGTCTCTGCGGAAAACAGTTCACAGATTCAATCTCTGTGGTGTAGTCGGTTCACGTTGCTGGAGTGACTCATTCAATAGTCCTTCCATGGATTTAACAGTTTGAACTTCCGAACTGAATTGGCTCCGTTCGGAGGGACCACGTGTGTGATCTGGTAGAGGTAATAATGGTTCAGATGGGTCATCTTCTGTTTCGACTTTTCCTTTTCTGCTTCTTGGAGACTCTCTGGGCTCCACTGTCAGCTGCCAGCTGCATGCGCAGTTCCTCCTTCTCTTCCTCCTTTTTCCGTAGTAGAGCCACCTTCTCCCGATGTTCCGTAGACTTTCGGTGCTCCTCCATGATTTCTGTATAGTGGGAGTCGAAGCTACAAGTTGGGCAGGACAGGACATAGTAATATTCGGTGTCGTCCTGATCTAGGCCAGCGAGAGGGTCTTCTATTTCCTCCATACCCAGCTGGGCGTTAGCCAGCTTTTGTTCCAAGTCCAGACATCTTTCCTGAAGAGACTTCTTCATGCGTACCTCTTCATCCAGCTTTTTCTGGGCTTTCAGCAAGTCGTTTACTAATGACCTCATTTGAGATTTTACTACTTCAACTTCTTTTGGAGATTGATTGATCGGACTATTCAATCCCTCTACCGGAGCAGCTGTTTCAGCGGTCTGTTGTTCTACGTTGACGTGAGTCAGCGTACTTTTGGCATCCAAGGGCTGCTCTGTTGCAGTCATCTCAGTCTGTGTTGCCACCTCAGCTCTTCCAATAACCTTTGAGAGCTCCGAACCCCTTTCGTTTGAATATTGAAGTTCGTGTTCAGAGTCCTGTCCTTCAGCATATGCAGGAGTTGGCTGACCGTTAACTCCTCTGATATCAGACGTTTTGTGTGCTCCTGCTCCATTTTCTCCATCAGCTGCTTCTGTTGTCTTTCCAGATTCTCCAACTCTATATCAAAGAACTCTTTTGTTGCATTCAACTCTTGCTCAAAACGGCGAAGCATTTGTTCTAATTGCTGTTGTAGTTTGAAATGGAGTTGAGTTCGAGCCCGGTGTCCCTCAGAAATGGGCACATCAGTAGACTTGCCAGACTCAGAATCCACAGTTAAACTATGTTGTTGTTGCTCAGTGGAATTCTGTGCTGAAACTTTGTCTTTTGCACCTGAGTTAGGCTTACCATCATCCGTTCCAGAGTCTGGGCCGACTATCTTCACCGAGTTCTCACTCGTTATTGTTTGTAGGAAATGCCAGTCCATATTCATTTTCCTAATCCACTCCCGTCCTAGTAGTGGAGGACCTCCTTCAGATATCACATATAAGTCCATTATTTGACTGTCTTCGCCCTTGTGGACCACTGCAACCTCTATTTTCCCGATGGGGTACACTCTTTGCCCCGTGTATGTTTTCAATATAATCCCCGTATCCTATAGGGGAATATGTTGGAATAACTTTCCGTAATCTTTCTTATTTATGACCGTCAATGCCGATCCAGTGTCCAATTCCAGTTTTACTTGGACTCCTTCTATCTGAAGAGTGACCCAAATTGTCTGGAGGTCTGCACCCTTACCAGCGTTGAGTATTCTTAAGCTAGCCAGTTCATTACAGCTTAAGCTAGCCAGTTCATTACTGCTAGCGTCTGAATCGGACTCCTGTTCGGTCACCTTGTGTACCTTTGCGTATTTTCCTTGCGGTGACTTCTTGTTGCTGGTCTTCTTCCCTGACCTGCATACTCTAGCTATATGTCCAAGCCTACCACAAGTTCTACATTCTTGGTTTTTAAACCAACACTGGTTCTGATCATGCGTTGTCTTTCCACAACGATAACATTTGCCAGAACTCACACCCAATTTGTGTGCACTGAGCTCCGGTGACCGTAGCTGCATTACTGCCGTGCCTCTCGCTGCGGCTTCATGTGCTGCTGCCATAGTGACCGCCTTCTCAAGCGTCAGCTCATTCTCCTCGAGCAGTCGCTTTTGTGTATCCTGTTTAAATAAACCACACACAAATTTGTCTCGTAGTGCATCTGTCAGTCCCGTTCCAAACTGGCAATATTTCGCTAATTTACGCAATTCCAGCAAATATTCAGCATTGCTTTCATGCTGTAGCTGCCTTCTGTCATAAAATTTAAATCGTTCCGCTAGCATCAGCGGCGTGGGGTTTAGATGATCTTTCAGGACAGTAACAATCTCATCGAACATCTTATCCGCCGGTTCATCTGGTGATAACAGGTGTTTCAATTGCCCGTATGTCTTCGCACCCATTAAATTTAATAATGTTAGAGCTTTATCTTGGTCACGAATTTTATTGGCCTTACAATAATTTTTTACTCTTTCAACATATATGGCCCAATCTTCGAGGTCACTATCAAAGGTGCTAATATTCCCGTGTTTAGGCATTGTAGATTTGCAATTTCTCAGATTTTCTTTTCTTTACTTGTTATCAAAGATGGTGGCTTCCCGCTCTTGCCGTCGTCCTCCGCCCACAAAATGGCGGTTTTCCCGCGCTTGGCGGTCTTCACCCGTCCCCCGGCGCCGTCTCCCTTCAGCCCCCGAGTGCGGCCCTTATCTTCTGTGCGATCGATAGCCCGCGCTGTGCACCGCGGCTCTCGCACCTTGAGCTTCTGCAGCCGCCGCGCCTTTCAGTCCTAGTGCGGCCCTTATCTTTGGTCCCGATCACTGGCCCGCGCTGCGCCTCGCACTTGAAGCGGCTCCCGGCCTCTGGCTCACCCGCTCGCGCGGCTCTTGCTCGCTCCCTCCCGGGCTCTGGCTTACCCACGAGGTTATGGAGGCTTCAGGGTCCTAATGCCTGTCGCTTCCAGTCGCTGGAAGCTGTCAGGATTTCTCCTGCCCTTCAGTTTTGAGTGGGGTGTTGAGGATTGAAACCTCTCTTCAACGTCCTGTCTTTGGACGAAGCCGCCGTGGAATAATTGCGGAGGGTTCGAACCGACTCGTCGCCAGTGTTAAGTATGTGTATTGTATTGAACAATTAACACAAAGACTTAAACGTATAACTCAAACAGGTCTTTACTGGTTGGAGGTAGGGACTGCACATAGGTCTTTACTTCATGCCCACAGGCGGGAACTGAGGGGAGATCAGTACCCACAGTACTATTTATACCCCATGGCCAGGAGTGGTACTGCGTATCACTACGCCCTACAAGTAGTGCAGTCCTGTCCATAGGTTCAAAGTAGCACACATATTACATACACAACCCCCGCTTCACACATGCCACCCATTACCTCAAATCACAGTCTCTTTGACCCATCCAGCCAGTTCCATTGCTTTGCCCCTTCCACCCCAAGCACACGCAGCACTTCCTCATCCGATAACATCCCATTGCCAACTGCCATCAATGCTTTATTGGGAATTCTAAAACCATCCAGGGGGAATGACGTGTTCATAGAATCATAGAAACTTATGACACAGAAGGAAGCCATTCGGCCCATCATTTCTGTCCCAGCTGAAATAGAGCTATCGAGCCTAATCCCACTTTCCAGCTCTTGGTCCGTAGCCCTGTAGGTTACGGCACTTCAACTGCATATCCAAGCACTTTTTTAATGTAATGAGGCTTTCTGCCTCTATAACCCTTTCAGGCATTGCGTTCCAGACCCCCACCACTCTTGGGTGAAAAAGATTCTCAACACCCCTCTAATACTTTTACCAATTACTTTAAATCTATGCCCCCTGGCTATTGACCTCTCTTCTAAGGGAAATAGATACTTCCGCTCCACTCTATCTAGGCCCCTCATAATTTTATACACCTCAGTCAAGTCTCCCCTCAGTCTACTCTGGTCCAAAGAAAACAACCCCAGCCTACCTAATCTTTCCTCAGAGCTAAAATTCTCCAGTCCCGGCAACATCACAGAAATCACAGAAATCCCACAGTGCAGATAGAGGCCATTTCGGCCCATCGAGCCTGCACCGACACATATCCCACCCGATCCCCGTGACCCCTACACCAACACATATCCCACCCTATCCCCGTATTTAATCCCCCTAACACTAAGGGTCAATTTATCATAGCCAATCAACCTAACCTGCACATCTTTGGACTGTGGGAGGAAACCAGAGCACCCGGAGAAAACCCACGCAAACACGGGGAGAATGTGCAAACTCCACACAGACAGTCACCCGAGGCCGGATTCGAACCCGGGTCCCTGGCGCTGTGAGGCAACAGTGCTAACCACTATGCCACATCCTCGTAAATCTCCTCTGTACAATCTCTAGTGCAATCACATCCTTCCTGTAATATGGTGACCAGAACTCTAGCTGTGGCCTAACTAGTGTTTTATACAATTCAAGCATAATCACCCTGCTCTTACATTCTATGCCTCGGGTAATAAAGGAAAGTGCCTTCTTAACCACCTTATCTACCTGTCTGGCTACCTTCATGGTTCTGTGGACATGCACTCCAAGGTCCCTCTGTTCCTCTAAATTTCTCAGTATCCTACCATTTATTGTGTATTCCCTTGCCTTGTTAGCCCTCCCCAAATGCATTACCTCACACTTCTCCAGATTGAATTCCACTTGCCACTTTTCTGCCCACCTGACCAGTCCATTGATATCTTCCTGCAGTCTACAGCTTTCTTCCTCACTATCAAACACACGGCCAATTTCTGTATCATCTGCAAACTTTTAATCATGCCCCCTACACTGAAGTCTAAATCATTGATATATACCAAAAAAATAATGGGTTTACTACTGAGCCGTGCAGAACTCCACTGGAAACAGCCTTCCAGTCACAAAAACACCCGGCGATCATTACCCTTTGCTTCCTGCCACTGAACCAATTTTGGATCCAACTTGCCACTTCCCCTTGGATCCCATGGGCTTTTACTTTTCTGACCAGTCTGCCATGTGGGACCTTGTCAAAAGCCTCGCTAAAATCCATGTAGACTACATCAAACGCGATGCCCCCATCGACCCTACATGTTACCTCTTCAAAAAATTCATTCAAGTTAGTCAGACACGACCTTCCCTTCACAAATCCACGCTGACTCTCCTTGATTAATCCGTGTCTTTCTAAATGATGATTAATGTTGTCCCTCAGGATTCTTTCCAATAATTTGCCCACTACCGAGGTTAGGCTGAATGGCCTGTAATTACTCGGTCCATTCCTTTCTCCCTTTTTAAACAATGGTACAATGTTAGCAGTCCTCCGGCACCACACCTGTAGCCAAAGAGGATTGGAAAATGATGGTCAGAGTCTCTGCTATTTCCTCTCTTATTTCTCTTAACAGCCTTTTCAACCGGGCCTGGTGATATATCTACTTTCAAAGATGCTAAACCCCTTAATATTTCCTCTCTCACTATGTTTATCTCATCTAATATTTCACACTCCTGCTCCTTAACTACACTGTCTGCATCCTCCTTCTCTTTAGTAAAGACAGACACAAAGTATTCATTAAGAACCAAACCCACATCTTCCGCATCAGCACACAAGTTACCTTTTTGGTCTCTAATAGGCCCGACTCTTTCTTTAGTTATCTTCTTACTCGATGTATTTATAAATCATCTTTGGGTTTTCCTTGATTTTACTTGCCAATATTTTTTCATGCCCTCTCTTTGCTTTCCTAATTGGCTTTTTAATTCCACCCCTGCACTTCCTATACTCCTCTCAGCTTTCTGCAGTGTTTAGCTCTCAGTATCTGACATAAGCTTCCCTTTTTTTGCCTTACCCTACCCTGTTTGCCCCTTGATATCCAGAGGGCTCTGGATTTGGGAGTCCCACCCTTTTTCTTTTTGGGAACATATTTGCTCTGAACCCTCACGATCTCCACCTTGAATGCCTCCCACTGCTGTGACACTGATTTACCTTCAAGTAGCTGTTTCCAGTCCACTTTTGCTAAATCGCATCTCAGCTTAGTAAAACTGGCCTTTCCTCAATTAAGTACTTTTACTCCTAGTCTACCTTTTCCCTTTTCCGTAACTATGCTAAATCTAACTGAATTATGATTCCTACCACCAAAATGCTCTCCCACTGATACCCCTTCCACCTGCCCAGCTTCATTCCCTAAAACCAAGTCGAGAACCACGCCCTCCTTGTTGGGCTTGCTACGTACTGGTTAAAAAAGGTCTCCTGAATGCATTTTAAGAATTCTGCGTCCTGTATACCTTTTACACGGATTCTATCCCAGATAATATTGGGATAGTTGAAACCCCTGACTATTGCTGCCCTATTGTTTTTGCACTTCTCAGAAATTGGCCTACATATTTACTCTTCTATTTGGGGTCTACAGTACAGCCCCAGCAGTGTGATTGGCCCTTTTTTGTTCTTCAGTTCAACCCATACGGCCTCATTTGATGATCCTTCTAACATATCATCCCTCCTCACAGCTGTAATTGTTTCTTTAACCAATATTGTGACCCCCCTCCTTTTTTATCCCCCCTCTCTATCTCATTTGAAAATCCTGTAACCAGGAATGTTGAGCTGCCATTCCTGCCCTTCTTTCAGCCATGTCTCAGTAATAGCTATGATATCATACTTCCAAGTGTCTATCTGTGCCCTCAGCTCATCTGCCTCATTCCCTATACTCCTTGCATTGAAGTATATAACATTAAGCACTGCCAAACTCTTTTCTTGTCTATTTTCTAGCCTTTGTTTCCTCTGCATTCCAAGCTCACTTTCTAGTTTTCTGCCTTAAATTCCAGCTTTGCTTCTCCCCTTTCTGAAAATACTCTCAGGTTGACATTCCCCTGCCAAGCTAATTTAAACCCTCCCCAACAGCACTAGCAAACCGCCCCACGAGGATATTGTTCCAGGCCCTGTTGAGGTGCAACCCATTTGGCTTTTAAAAGGCCCACATCCCCCAGAACTGGTCCCAATGCCTCAGGAATCTAAAGCCCTCCCTCCTGCACCATCTCTCCAACCACACATTCATCTGCTCTATACTCCTATTTCAGTACTCACTAGCACATGGCACCGGGAGTAATCCAGAGATTGCTACCATTGTGGTCCTGTTTATTAATCTCTTTCCTAGCTCCCTAAAATCTGCTTGCAGGACCTCATCCCTCTTTCTACATATGCCATTGGTACTGAGATGGACCACAACATCTGGCTGTTCACCCTCCCCCCTCAGAATGTCCTGCTGCCACTCAGTGACATCCTTGACCCTGGCATCAGGGAGGCAACATACTATTCTGGAATAGTGTGCAGCGGAAGAAAGAAC
The DNA here is from genome assembly GCF_052327205.1 of Somniosus microcephalus. Lineage (NCBI taxonomy): Eukaryota > Metazoa > Chordata > Chondrichthyes > Squaliformes > Somniosidae > Somniosus > Somniosus microcephalus. The sequence goes on along the minus strand of NC_141017.1, from coordinate 9,826,208 downwards.
CTACAACAGTGAATATCTACAAACCCAAAGAGATCTGTATAAAAGCCCTCGGTCTGAGAGTATGTTTAGGACAGGAATGCCTGACAGACTCCTCAAGGTCCTCAGTTCAGGGCATTGCCATTTAAACCCATCATCTAAAAACAGAAGTGTGTGTCCATCAGAAAATATTTATAGTTGTGGTTTATCAGAGAAACACTGAAAGTGCAGCAAGAGGAACTGAGTGAGGCAAAACGTTTCATTTCTCTAACAGCCTCTCACACATTCTTCAAAGACAAGAAGTTCATCCAGCTGGTGACATGGAGCTAGACAATTATCAAAATCTCAATGATTTTTGTCCTGATCAACTAATAGGAGGCAGAGGAAAACAGGAGGAGTTGCAGCCAGGTACACATCAGTGATCTGATCATTATTGTAGAGTTCATTCAGTTTGAGTTAATTAGCTCGAATTTATTAACACCTTCAGATCAATTAACAACAGTGAAAAGGTCATTTCTCGTTGATTGGGAGAGCGTGTTGTCAGGAAATTCCACCTCTTCACAAAAACTGATGGATTTAGATCTGAACTGTGAAATAAAGCAGTGGGGTCAGAAACCCCCCGTGACCATCCCTTTAACTGATGGTGTTGTTAACACACAGTGAAATAAAGCAGTGGGGTCAGAAACCCCCCGTGACCATCCCTTTAACTGATGGTGTTGTTTGCTCACACTGAAATCTGCGAGGAAGGTGATGATGTAAAGATGCTGGATGAGGGATGGTGAAATGTTGAAGAAATGATGAGGACAGAGGGGTGAGATGAACAAATGGTCTTTATTCCTTGTACCCTGCAGATTACCTGAGTAAATGATATTTTGTGCCTGTTGTTTGTAACTGTCCATAACTTGCGCCGCTTCAGTTTCCTGCCCAGTTTAGCTCTCTAATCTGCTGTTGATGAATGTTCTTGTACTGAAGAAATGTGTGTTCGAGAGACCCAATGGTGCAAAGTTTAAAACATTCCAGTGTTGACAACAACACTCGGCTCCTCTGCCTCTTCTCCAGGTCCAAACGAGAAAAGGTTTGGAGCTTTTTTCACAAGACGGTTTCCTCTAATTCTTGCAGTGATGACTTTCACTTACACTTTGCAGAGCGTGGTGTCCGATCAACAGAGCCTGTCCGAGGAAAATGGTCACCTCTGATCATCTACATTCTCCTGGGTCTCTCCATCCTGCTGTCTGTAGTGATTCTTGGCACTGCAGTTATACTGTGTAAGTTTTGTGATATTTGAAACTATGGAACTTACTGTTGTGAATTCTGCAATGAGAGTTAACAAAGCTAATTCAGAGCTGTGCATGAATTAGCATGCATTAATAATGTAGGTATCGGGCCAGAATTTGCTGAAACAATAACTGTGTGAAAAACGCACGCCATTATTAACGTACAAATTGGCCGACATCTTGTGGCGAGGAAGAGATACCCTGTGAATTGCAAATCGCCAGAGGTTGCTGGACGATTTGCGCCGATCCGCCGTTAGCCTCGCAAAAACTGTATCTCGCCCTTAACCTCCCCATGAGTTTCCTGAAGTTTCTGCATTTGCCCATAATTGTCCATTAAACCCAGCTCAGAAAATTAAGTCTAGTAATTAACGGCATAGGTTATCTTTTAAAATTGTGATTATTGTTAATGAGTGCCAGTCAACCTCTCTGGCCCAGAAAGTGAACAATTGAACTGTGAAGTCTCATTCCTTCAGGTCGTGAATTGTTTTTGGAGATTTTACAAATGTTAAATTTTAAATTTAAATGTTTTTCTTACTTTTCCTTCCTTTCTCTTTCTCCTCTCTCTCTTAATCCAATCTATTGTTGGCATTGAATTCACCCTCTTCTCAGTCATTCCTAGTTCATTTTTCAATCCTTAAATCTCATTGGTTAAGGAGATACACTGGTGGTCCCGTCGTTCACTAAGGTCTCAGATGCCCCGTTGCCCTCGAACTTCCAGCAAGTTATGGAGCAAAAAACCTTTGAGCTGAAGGGGGCAGGAAAAGTCTAACTAATGGCGCACACTGCCAGTTGCCTCACTCCAGCAAGATTTGGCCCAATATTAATTCAGTAGTGGGACTGGGGATCAATAATAGTAAAGGTGATCCTACTCGACAGTGTGGGGCAGGACACATAACAACACCTTTAGTAAATACAGGCTCACTGATCTAACAGTGAATTGGACACATCTTTAGACTCCTGGGGAGGGTTTGAAGCTCCTTACTGCATTAGAGAAAAGACAGACACATTAGGGGGACTTTTACCTCCTTCGGCCCGGCAGTAACTAGACAGGATGGGAGTTAAAATCCAAGCGGTAAACTTCCTCTTCTTTCACTGGCCTGCAGACATCTTAATGCTGCTGTTTTCTTGGGCAGTTGAGACTCTTGTTTGACTCAGGCGGGAGCCTCATGAATAAATGTAATTCGGAGTCCTGTGATGTACAAAGAACCCAAAGCTATTTTAATAGCTGACTGGACGGAGCCTGCGTTCAGTAGAACTGTGACAGCAAGAAGCAGAGGCCACGTGAGCCGCCTAGACTAATCCCACTGCTCCTCACTCCCCGCACTCTTTAATCTTCCTCTTTTTCAAGCAACTGTCTAATTGACTTTTAAAAGGATTTACGAGGGTAGAAATTCTGATCTGTGGGAATGTGGAGAACTGCAAGGTGACTGGTGATTGTTATTAGTGTGGAGTCCAGATCAGCAGAATTTCCACCCCTTTCAGCTCCCCTGGGAAACTGTGCTTAATTGAAGGGCTGCCCCGCTTAGACCCGTAGGCAAATCTCAGAGAAGTGTAGAAATAATAAGGTAATAATAGTAGGGGATTTCAACTTCAATATTAACTGGGATAGTCAGAGTGTGAAAGGCTTAGAGGGTGCGGAATTCTTAAAGTGCATCCAGGAGAGCTCTTTGAGCCAGCATGTAGAAAGTCTTACAAGAGAGGGGGCGGTACTGGACCTAATTCTAGGGAATGTAGCCGGGCAAGTGGTAGAAGTGTCAGTAGGAGAGCATTTTGGTGACAGTGACCATAATTCGGTGAGATTTAAGGTAGTCATGGAAAAGGAAAAAGATGGACCGGAAATAAAGGTTCTAAATTGGGGGAAGGCCGATTTTAATATGATAAGGCAGGATCTGGCCAAAGTGGACTGGGATCAGCAACTTGTAGGAAAATTCACATCAGAGCAGTGGGAGACTTTCAGAAAGGAAATAGAGAGAGTACAACACCAACATGTTCCGTAACGGTCAAGGGTGGGACTAACAAGCCCAGGGAACCCTGGATGTCAAGGGATATACGAGAATGGATTAGGAAAAAAAGGGAGGCTTTTGGCAGATACAAAGGACTAAGAACATTGGAAGCCCTAGAGGAGTATAGAAAGTGCAGGGGGGTACTTAAAAAGAAATTCGGAGAGCGAAGAGGGGCATTAAAAAGCACTGGCAGGCAAAATAAAGGAAAATCACAAGGTGTTTTATAAGTATATTAAGGGCAAGAGGATAACCAGGGAAAGAGTAGGGACAATTAGGGAGCAAAGTGGCAATCTGTGTGTAGAGCCGGAAGATGCGGGTGTGGTTTTAAATGAATATTTTGCATCTGTGTTCACTATGGAGAAGGACGATGTAGGCATAGAAATCGGGCAGGGGGATTGTGATATACTTGAACAAATTAGTATTGAGAGGGAGGAGGTACTAGCGGTTTTAGTGGGCTTAAAAGTGGATAAATACCGAGGCCCAGACGAGATGTATCCCAAGCTGCTGTGTGAGGCAAGGGAGGAGATTGCAGGGGCTCTGACACAAATTTTCAGATCCTCTCTGGCCACAGGGGATGTGCCAGAGGACTGGAGAACAGCTAACGTAGTACCATTATTCAAGAAGGGTAATAGAGATACACCAGGGTATTACAGGCCAGTGAGTCTAACATCAGTGGTAGGGAAATTATTGAAAAAAATTCTGAGGGACAGAATTAGTCTCCACTTGGAGAGGCAAGGATTAATCAAGTATAGTCAGCATGGCGTTGTCAGGGGGAGATCATGCCTAACCAATTTGATTGAATTTTTCGAGGGGTTGACTAGGTGCATGGATGAGGGTAGTGCAGTTGATGTAGTCTACATGGACTTCAGTAAGGCTTTTGACAAAGTCCCGCATGGGAGACTGGTCAAGAAGTTAAGAGCCCATGGGATCCAGGGCAATTTGTCACATTGGGTCCAAAATTGGCTTAGTGGCAGGAGGCAGAGGTTGAAGGTCGAAGGTTGTTTTTGTGACTGGAAGCCTGTGTCGAGTGGTGTACCGCAGGGATCGGTGCTGGGTCCTTTGCTGTTTGTAGTGTACATTAATGATTTAGATATGAATGTAGGAGGTATGATCAGTAAGTTTGCAGAAGACACGAAAATTGGTGGAGTGGTAAATAGCGAGGAGGGAAGCCTCAGGCTACAGGATGATATAGACGGGTTGGTCAGATGGGCAGAACAGTGGCAAATGGAATTTAACCCTGAAAAGTGGGAGGTGATGCATTTTGGGAGGACTAACAAGGCAAGGGAATACACAATGAATGGTAGGACCCTCGGAAGGACAGAGGATCAGAGGGACCTTGGCGTGCATGTACATAGATCCCTGAAGGCAGCAGGACAGGTAGATAAGATGGTTAAAAAGGTATATGGGATACTTGCCTTCATTAGCCGAGGCTTAGAATATAAGAGCAGGGAGGTTATGATGGAGCTTTACAAAACACTCGTTAGGCCACAGCTGGATGTATATTTATAAACTCAGGGATATACCTGTTTATACACTGTATGAATGGAACCGCGTTTATGTGTTCAACCATAAATGTATTTTGATGCTTTGGCAACATAAGATGTACCTTATCATGCCAATAAAGCGATTTGTATTGTATTGTATTGTGTGCAGTTCTGGTCGCCACACTATAGGAAGGATGTGATTGCATTGGAGAGGGTGCAGAGGAGATTCACCAGGATGTTACCTGGGCTGGAGTGCTGCAGCTATGAAGAGAGACTGGACAGGCTGGGGTTGTTTTCCTTAGAGCAGAGAAGACTGAGGGGGGACCTGATTGAGGTGTATAAAATTATGAGGGGCATAGATAGGGTAGATAGAAAGGAACGTTTCCCCTCAGTAGAGGGGTCAATAACCAGGGGGCATACTTTCAAGGTAAGGGGCAGGAGGTTTAGAGGGAATTTGAAGAATAGTTCTTCACCCAGAGGGTGGTTGGAATCTGGAACTCACTGCCTGAAAGGGTGGTACAGGCAGGAACTCTCACAACATTCAAGAAGCATTTACAGGAGCACTTGAAACGCCATAGCATATAAGGCTACGGACCGTGTGCTGGAAAATGGGATTAGAATAGATAGCGCTTGATGGCCGGTGCAGACACAATGGGCCGAAGGGCCGATTTCTGTGCTGTATAACTCTATGACCTGCCCCGTTACATCGCACTGAATGCGGACATGTCTGGGGCTTTCCAGCACTCGCCCAGGAATTGTGTCCATGGTGTCCCTCATAGACCCAGTGGCAGGCACGATGATGAGAATGAGCGACGGTTCAGTTTGTGCTGGAGAAGTTCCATGAATAATGAACACAGAGGTGATTGATCCTGAAAGGATCGATTACCTTCACAGAGTTTATCCTCTATTCCCTGCAGAGCAGGGCAGCAATTTCAAACACTTATCTTTGGATTTGGGCCTCTGGGCCCCATCATGAAGTTTAAGGGAGCCACTCCAACATCCACCTCCTCAGTGGGGCGAACACCTCCATTGGGGAACTACAGCTGTCTGTGCCCACCTTGGATATCCCAATGACCCCATCCACAGGATTTGGGAGAGGATCAAGGAGACAGAAAAAGAGCAGCGAGAAGTCCCGCCCCGCTTCACTTCTGGCCACTCAACAGGGTCATTGGAAGCTTTGGGCTGAGGAATTTAATCTCCATTCCCTTGTGTGTTTTCCATGTCACTCCAGACCCAAGCCCATTACTTCTATCTCCATTTTTTTCTCCTAGCTCCTCTCTTCTCTCCTGTCTACTCCCCTTCCTGTCACCCAGTCATGTCACCTTTCATTGATCAAATCACAATTCCTGCTCCAACCCAGTCTACTCTCCTGGTACTGTGACATGTTTGTATCCCCTTTGGATAAGCCCACAGCTTTCCTCTGTGCCTCTCTCGAAGGGTCTATTGAGGAACCCGTCACTGCCTCTTGACAAGCAGCAACCCTATCTGCCTCATCCTTCTCTTGCTTCACACATAGTGCACCCCCGGGGAAACCTCGCCAACCACCTTCCCATCCCGATTATAACAACAATAGCAACAACTTACATAAGAACATAAGAAGATCAGGAGTCGGCCACACGGCCCCTCGAGCCTGCTCCACCATTCAATAAGATCATGGCTGATCATCGACCTCAACTCCACTTTCCTGCCCCATCTCCATATCCCTTGATTCCCCATGAGTCCAAAAATCTATCGATCTCAGCCTTGAATATACTCAAAGACTCAGCATGCACAGCCCTCTGGAGCAGAGAATTCCAAAGATTCACAACCCTCTGAATGAAGAAATTCCTCCTCATCTCAGTCTTAATTTAATTTAATTAATTATATAGAATGGAGCAGGTGATGTGTTACTGTTGCGAGATGTGGGAGCCGGTGAACCCCATTGAGGCTAACGGTGATTACATCTGCGACAAGTGTTTGCTGCTAGAGGAACTCAAGTTCCATGTTATGGAGCTTGAGACCGAGCTTCGGACACTGCGACACATCAGGGAGGGGGAGAAGTTCCTGGACTCTATGTTTCAGGAGATGGTCACACCTATGAAGTTAATTACTGCAGATGTAGTCCGTGGTCAGGGACAGGACGGTGTGACTACGAGTGAGGAAGGTACAGGGATCCAGGATGTAGTGTTGAAGGAGACGCAGCCCTTGTTCTTGTCCAGCAGGATCGAGGTTCTTACTCCCTGTGAGGGCGGGAGCGGGGACTGCAGGGAGGATGAGCAACCTGGCCACAGCACCGTGGTACAGGGGGCCATTCAAGTGGAGGGAGTAAAAAGAAATGTTGTAGTGGTAGGGGATAGTATCATTAGGGGGATAGATAGGGTTCTCTGCAGTCAAGAGCGGGAGTCCCGAAGGCTGTGTTGCCTGCCTGGTGCCAGGGTTAAGGACATCTCTTCTGGGCTGGAAAGAAACTTGCAGTGGGAGGGGGAGGATCCAGTTGTCGTGGTCCATGTTGGTACAAACGACGTAGATAGGACAAGGAAGACGGTTCTGTTAAAGGAGTATGAGCAGCTAGGGGTCAAATTAAAAAACAGAACCTCAAGGGTAATAATCTCTGGGTTATTACCTGAGCCACGAGCGAATTTGGCTAGGATAAATAAAATTAAAGAGTTAAATGCGTGGCTCAAAGACTGGTGTGGGAGAAATGGGTTTTGCTTCTTGGGACACTGGCACCAGTACTGGGACAGGAGGGAGCTGTTCTGTTGGGACGGACTCCACTTGGCCAGTGCTGGGACTAGAGTCCTGGCGAATCATATAACTAGGGCTGTAGAGAGGGCTTTAAACTAATTAGTGGGGGGGAGGTTTCTAGAGAGCAAATAATAGAAATGACAACAGAGAAGGTCATAGACTTAGGTAGCAGTGGGGGAATTAAAAAACAGAATGTGTCAGGAAGGGACAGAAGGTATGGAGTAAAAAGTAAAGTACTAAAAAGGGAAAAAACAGGAACTAAGTGTTACAAAACATATTTGAAAGTTCTTTATCTGAATGCACGTAGCATTCGTAACAAAATGAATGAGTTAACGGCACAAATAATGACATATGGGTATGATCTTGTGGCCATTACAGAAACATGGCTGCAGGGTGACCATGACTGGGAATTAAACATACCAGGTTATTTAACAATCAGGAAGGACAGGCAGGAAGGGAGAGGAGGTGGGGTGGCTATGTTAATAAAGGAAGGAATCACTATAATACAGAGAAATGATATTGGGTCAAAGAAGCAGGATAGTGAAACAGTTTGGGTGGAGTTAAGGAATAATAAGGGGAAAAAAACACTAGTGGGTGTAGTCTATAGGCCTCCGAACAGTTGCAACTCTGTTGGACGGAGTATTAATCAGGAAATAGTTGAGGCGTGTAATAAGGGAACAGCTATAATTATGGGGGATTTTAATTATCATATTAACTGGACAAATCAAATTGGGCAGAGCAGCCTTGAGGAAGAGTTCATTGAGTGTATTAGGGATGGGTTTCTTGAGCAGTATGTAACTGAACCGACCAGGGGGCAAGCAACCTTAGATTTGGTCCTGTGTAATGAGACAGGATTAATTAAAAATGTCCTAGTAAAGGATCCCCTTGGAATGAGTGACCATAACATGGTTGAGTTCCATATTCAATTAGAGGGTGAGAAGGTTGGATCTCAAACAAGCGTGCTGAGCTTGAATAAAGGAGACTATGAAGGTATGAGAGCGGAATTAATTAGAGTGGACTGGGAAAATAGATTAAAGGGTAAGACGGTACATGACCAGTGGTGTACATTTAAGGAGTTATTTTACAACTTCCAAAAAAAATATATTCCACTGAGGAAAAAAGGGTGTAAAAGAAAAGATAGCCATCCGTGGCTAAGTAAAGTAATTAAGGATAGTATCCGACTAAAAACAAGGGCATATAAGGTAGCCAAATCTAGTGGGAGGATGGAAGATTGGGAAGTCTTTAAAAGACAGCAAAAAATAACAAAAAGATTGATTAAGAAAGGGAAGATAGATTATGAAAGTAAATTAGCAAAAAATATAAAAACAGACAGTAAAAGTTTCTATAGTTATATAAAAAGAAAAAGGGTGGCTAAAGTAAATGTTGGTCCCTTAGAGGATGAGACCGGGAAATTAATGGTGGGAAACATGGAGATGGCAAAAACACTGAACAGTTATTTTGTATCAGTCTTTACAGTAGAGGACACTAAGTATATCCCAACACTGGACAAACAGGGGGCTCTAGGGGGGGAGGAACTAAATACGATTAAAATCACTAAGGAAGTGGTACTTGGTAAAATAATGGGACTCAAGGCGGATAAATCCCCTGGACCTGATGGCTTGCATCCCAGGGTCTTGAGGGAAGTAGCGGTAGGGATTGTGGATGCATTGGTAATAATTTTCCAAAACTCACTGGACTCAGCAAAGGTCCCGGCAGATTGGAAAACTGCTAATGTAACACCCTTATTTAAAAAGGGTAGTAGGCAGAAGGCTGGAAACTATAGACCTTTTAGCCTAACATCTGTGGTTGGTAAAATGTTAGAGTCCATTATTAAGGAGACAGTAACGGGACATTTGGATAAACATAATTTAATAGGGCAAACTCAGCATGGTTTCATGAAGGGGAAGTCATGTTTAACAAATTTGCTTGAGTTTTTTGAGGAAGTAACATACAGGGTGGATAAAGGGGAACCAGTGGACGTAGTGTATTTAGACTTCCAAAAGGCATTTGACAAGGTGCCACACAAAAGATTATTGCTCAAGATAAAAAATCACGGGATTGGGGGTAATATTCTGGCGTGGGTGGAGGATTGGCTCTCTAACAGAAAGCAGAGAGTTGGGATAAATGGTTCATTCTCAGATTGGCAACCAGTAACTAGTGGTGTTCCGCAGGGGTCAGTGCTGGGTCCCCAACTCTTTACAATCTATATTAACGATTTGGAGGAGGGGACCGAGTGTAACATATCAAAGTTTGCAGATGATACAAAGATGGGAGGGAAAGTAGTGAGTGAGGAGGACATAAAAAACCTGCAAAGGGACATAGACAGCCTAAGTAAGTGGGCAGAGATTTGGCAGATGGAATACAATACTGGAAAGTGTGAGGTTATGCACTTTGGCAGGAAAAATCATAGAGCAAGTTATTATCTTAATGGCAAGAAACTGGAAAGTACTGTAGTACAAAGGGATCTGGGGGTCCTGGTGCACGAAACTCAAAAAGTTAGTATGCAGGTGCAGCAAGTGATTAAGAAGGCCAATGGAATGTTGGCTTTTATTGCTAGGGGGTTGGAATATAAAAACAGGGAGGTATTGCTGCAGTTGTACAAGGTATTGGTGAGGCCGCACCTGGAATACTGCATACAGTTTTGGTGTCCATACTTAAGAAAAGACATACTTGCTCTCGAGTCAGTACAAAGAAGGTTCACTCGGTTAATCCCGGGGATGAGGGGGTGGTCATATGAGGAGAGGTTGAGTAGATTGGGACTCTACTCATTGGAGTTCAGAAGAATGAGAGGCGATCTTATTGAAACATATAAGATTGTGAAGGGGCTTGATCGGGTGGATGCGGTGAGGATGTTCCCAATGATGGGTGAAACTAGAACTAGGGGGCATAATCTTAAAATAAGGGGCTGCTCATTCAAAACTGAGATGAGGAGAAACTTCTTCACTCAGAGGGTGGTAGGTTTGTGGAATTTGCTGCCCCAGAAAGCTGTGGAAGCTACATCATTAAATAAATTTAAAACAGAAATAGATAGTTTCCTAGAAGTAAAGGGAATAAAGGGTTACGGGGAGCGGGCAGGAAATTGGACATGAGTCTGGGTTCGGAATGGTCATGGCCCTGTGGGTAGTGGAGCGGGCCCAGGGGCCGTGTAGCCTTGTTCTGCTCCTACTGTGTTCTAATTCTGTTAGATTTCAGGAGATGGTTTTATTCCTGTTCCTGGCTGGGGTGGAGATCGCCTTTACAGAAGGTAAGTACTGTAGAAAATATAGGGACAGAGTGATCTCCTGGAAGAATTTCGATCGCCTAGATGGGTCGGAGAGGAATTTCCCAGATTTTTTTCTCCCAAATTGGCCATTGGGTCTTTATCTGGTTTTTCGCCTCTCCCGGGAGATCACATGGGTTCGGGTGGATGCAGAGTGATAGAAGATTTGAGGTTAGGATCAGATCAGCCATGATCTTATTGAATGGTGGAGCAGGCTCGAGGGGCCGATTGGCCTACTCCTGCTCCTATTTCTTACGTTCTTATGTTCTTTAAATGGCCTACCCCTTATCCTGAGACTGTGACCCCTGGTTTTAGACACTCCAGCCAGGGGTAACAGCCTCTCAGCATCTACCCTGTCAATCTCCTTCAGAATCTTGTATGTTTCAATGAGATCACCTCTCATTCCTCTAAACTCCAGAGAGTATCGGCCCATTCTACACAATCTCTCATCATAGGACAGCCCTCTCATTCCAGGAATCAATCTAGTGAACCTTCGTTGCACCGCCTCCAAGGCAAGTATATCCTTCCTTAGATAACGAGAGCAGAACTGTGCACAGTGCTCCAGGTGTGGTCTTACCAAGGCCCTGTACAATTGTAGCAAGACTTCCTTATTCTTATACTCCAACCCCCTTGCAATAAAGGCCAACATGTCATTTGTCCTCCTTATTGCTTGCTGTACCTGCATGCTAATTTTCTGTGTTTCTGACACAAGGACACCCAAATCTCTCTGAACACCAACATTTGAAAGTTTCTCACCATTTAAAAATTATTCTGTTTTTCTATTCTTCCTACCAAAGTGAATAACCTCACATTTCCCTACATTATACTCCATCTGCCACCTTACTGCCCACTCACTCAGTCTACCTATATCCCTTTGCAGACTCTCTGTGTTCTCCTCACAGCTTACTGTCCCACCTAGCTTTGTATCGTCAGCAAACTTGGATACGTTACATTCGGTCCCTTCATCTAGATTTCCCTTTCATAAAACCATGTTGCCTCAGCCTAATCATGTTATGATTTTCTAAGTGCCCTGATACCACTTCCTTAACAATGGTTTCCAACATTTTCCCGACGACTGATGTCAGGCTAACTGGCCTGTAGTTCCCTGTTTTTTCTCTCCCTCCTTTCTTGAATAGGTGTACAACTTGTACTTATACTGCACCTTTAACATAGTAAAGTATCCCAAGATGCTTCACAAGAGTGTCATAAAACAAAATTTGACACCGAGCCACATAAGGACATATTAGGGCAGGTGACCAATAGCTTGGTCAAAGAGGCACGTTATAAGGAGCTTCTTAAAGGAAGAAGGAGAGGTTGAGAGGTTGAGAGGTGTAGGCAGGAAATTCCAGAGCTTAGGGCCTAGACAGCTGAAGGCACAGCCTCCAATGGTTTCGCAATTAAAATCAGGGCTGTTCAAGAGGCCAGGATGAGAATTTTAAAATCGAGGCATTGCTTAACCAGGAGCCAACATAGGTCAGAGAGCACAGGGGTGATGGGTGAACGGGACTTAGTGCAAGTTAGGACACGGGCAGCCGACTCTGATCTCAAGTTTACGTCGGGTAGAATGTGGGCGGCCAGCCAGGAGTGCATTGGAATAGTCAAGTCTCGAGGTAACAAAGTCATGGATGAGGGTTTCAGCAACAGATGAGTTGAGGCCGGGGTGGAGACGGGTGATGTAATGGAGGTGGAAATAGGCGGTCTCAGTTATGGTGTGGATATGTGGTTGGAAGGTGGTCGGAAGCTCATTTCAGGGTCAAGCATGAAACCAACTTTGCGAACAGTGTTGTTCAGCCTCTGACAGATGCTCGGGAGAGGAATGGAGTCAGTGGCTAGGGAATGGAGTTTGTGGTGGGGACCGAAGACAAAGACGTTGTTCTTCCCAATATTTAAATGGAGGAATTTTCTGCTCATTCAATACTGGATATCAAATAAGCAGTCTAACAATTTAGGGACAGTGGAGGGGTCGAGAGAAGTGGTGGTGAGATAGAGCTGGATGTCATCAGCATACATGCGGAATCTGATTTGTTTTCAGATGATGTCGCTGAGGGGCAGCATGTAGATGAGAAATAGAAAGGGGCCAAGGATAGATCCTTGGGGGGGCACCACAGGTAACGATGTGGGAGTGGGAAGAGAAGCCATTGCAGGTGATTCTCTGGCTATGATTAGATAGATAAGAATTGAGCCAGGCAGAGTGCATTCCCACCCAGCTGGACGATGGTGGAGAGGGGCTGGAGGAGGTTGGAGGAGTTCACCGTGTCAAAGGCTGCAGACAAGTCAAGAAGGAAGAGGAGGGATAGTTTACCTTTGTCACAGTTATAAAGGATGCCATTTGTGACTTTGATAAGAGCCGTTTCGGGACTGTGGCAGAGCGGGAACCTGATTGGAGGGATTCAAACATGGAGTAGCGGGAAAGATGGGCACAGATTTGGGAGGCGACAACACGTTCAAGGACTTTGGAGGGCAAAGGGAGGTTGGAGATGGGGCGGTAGTTTGCAAGGACAGAGGGGTCAAGGGTTTGTTTTTTGATGAGACGGATGATAATGGCAGATTTGAAGGAGAGGGGGACTGTACCTGAGGAGAGAGAACCGTTAACAATATCCACTAACATGGGAGCCAGAAAAGGAAGTTGTATGGTCAACAGTTTAGTAGGAATAGGATGGAGGGAGCAGGAAATGGGCCTCATGGACAAGATCAGTGCGGAGGGGTCATGAGGAGAGATCAGAGAGAAACTGGAGAAAGATGCGAGTTCAGGGCTAGGGCAGGGGGGATCCTTAGAGGAAGCTTGGCCTGGGGAAGGAAGCGAAGTGGCAGGGGCATGGTCTCAACCTAAGAGGCAAAGAAGTCCATGAGCTCCTCGCACTTGTTGTTGGAGGTGACGGTGGAGGAGACAGGGGAGAGGGGTTTAAGTAGATGGTTTGCAGTAGAGAAAAGAAGTCAGGGGGTTATCTTTGCATTCCAGAATGATCCTGGAATAGTGAGCAGATTTGGCAGACAAGAGCAGGACCTGATATATATTGTCCAGTCAGATCTGGTGGTGAATGGCTAAACCAGTTGTCCACCATATCCGTTTAAGTCTGCATCCCTTCAACGAAAGGTTGCAGATAAGGGCCATACCAGGGGGAACGGTTAGGGTGAGCGAGAGTAATGGTTTTAATAGGGACAAGGACATCAAAGTTGGTGGTGAGGGTGTGGTTGAGCAGATCGGTAGTTGCTGAAATGTCCTGGTGAATGGAGGGCCAAAGGCGGGACAGTTTGGATTTCGTAACTGCAGTTGCAAGTGATTTGGGTGAGAGTATTTTCTCAGAGTGAAGTGAACACAGAAGGAAGTAGTGTTGGTGGGGGAGGCTCGGGGGGGGGGCGGGAGTGGGGGGAGGGTGAAAGTGGGATGTGGGTGGAGAGCAATACATGGAAGTAGTCAGAGATGGCCTTATCTGTGATTGACACGATACAAGTAGCGAGGCCACGAGAGATGGTAAGATCAAAGGGGTGGCCGTGAATATGGGTTGGGGAGTTTACATGGAGGGAGAGATTAAGGGAGGATAGGAGGATAGTGAGCTCAGAGGAGAGAGAGCATGCTGAATTGAGATGGAGGTTGAAATCACCGAGGATGAGAAATCGCTTGGTGCAGAGGCTGAGGGAGGAAAGCAGTGAAGATATCTCGGTGATAACATTTTTATGGTACTTGGGTGGGCGGTAGAGAATGAGAATTTTAAATGAGAGGTGAGGAGGTGGAACAAGGTGAGAAGCTCAAAGGAGGAGAAAGTGGCGGAGGAGTAGGGGGACACACCAAGGTGTGATTTGGTGATGAAAGCCACATCGCCACCACGGCAGTCTGAGCAGGGCCAGTGGTGGAAGGTATGGCCAGGCAGGGAGGCTTCATTTAGGGGGGGAGGTGTCATCACCCCTCAGCCAGGTTTCTGTCAAGGCCATGATGGCGATGCAATCATCCACGATAAGCTCATGGATGGTAAGGGCCTTGTTCACAAGTGAATGGACATTCTGGAGGGAGATGCAAAGATTGCTGATCCCCTGCCAGAATCCACAGGGTCAGCACTGGGAGGGGTGAGTTGGACGGGGAGGAGATTGGCAAGATTAGCCCCCAGCGGGCGCGCTGAGCGGGAAGGTTGGTGAGAGAGTTGGAGCAGACGGGGTTGCTGCTTGTGAGGAGGCAGCGACGAGTGCCTCAATGGGCCCTTCGCAGGATTCCAAGAGAGGCACAGAGGGAAGCTGTAGGCTTCTCTAGGAGGGAGTCAAGCCGGGGACGGTGGAAGGAGAGTAAGAAGGCCGAAGTGTAATGAAGGGTTGGGGTAATGATTTGGGAGGGCAAAGTACCCGAGAGAGGAGAAATGAAAGGCAACAGGATAGAGCACTCAAGGATGGGTAGACAGAAAAAAAAGTGGGAATAAAAAGTGGAAATAGAAGTGATCGGCTGGTGAATGGACACAGGGAAAACTCAAGTTTCATAGGCTTGGTTATGTCGCAATTATTGGGATACATATTTCCTGGTAGTAACAGGTAAAAGATAGGAGACAATAGGAGGGTGTTCAGAGTCAAAGTCAAAGGTCCTGTGGAAGGATAAAGTTAACGTAGATAGGGTAGAGTCGGCATGGAGCTTCGACGAAATGTGCTCCAAGTTCGAGTGAAATCCAGAAGCTATTCGAAGGGTAGAGAATTGGAGGAGGGAGGTTATTTCCATGGGAATGAAGATCCAGGAGATGTGCAGAATCGGTTGCGGAGCCGAAAGTTGATGGCAAAGTTGGAGGTCACCGTAGATGAGAGCAGAGGAGAAAAGTAACCAACTAGCCAGAAACTAACAAAGCTGAAAAACCAGTGCTCACCTCACACAATACTGCCCCCTTATACTTCGCCTGTAGATGAACATTCACTGCCCCTCCACACCTCCCTCCAGAATGTCCACTCGCTCGTGAACAAGGCCCTTGTCATCCACGACCTTATTGTGGATGGTTGCATTGACTTCATGGCTTTGACTGAAACTCGGCTCAGCGGTGGTGAGACTTTGCCCCTTACTGAAGCCTCCCTGCCGGATTTTCCTTCCACCACGTGCCCCACCCAAGCTGCCATGGTAGTGGTGTGGCTCTTACCATCAAATTACACCTTGGTCTCTCCCGCTATTTGTCTGATACCTTCTCCTCCTTCGACCGCCTCACCTCACTCCACACCTCGTCTCTTTTAGAATTTGTCTTCTCCACCAACCCCACCCAAGCCCAGTGCCGAGTTTCTCATTGAGATAGACATCCTTCTTTCCCCTCTCAGTATCTGCATGGAACACTTTCTCATTCTTGGTGATTTCAATCTCCATCTCATCTATCCTCACCCTATTTCCTCTCAATTCACTGCCTGCCCGTCCTCCCCAAACCTCTCCCTCCATAGAAATTCTCTCCCCATAACCACGGCCAGACACTTGATCTTTCCATCTCATGAAGCCTCCCACTTCCATGGTCTTGATCGCTGATTAGGTCATTTCCGACCCCTTCCTTGCACCTCCTAACTCCCTTCCAACCCCACTACCTTCTGCATCCATTCCTGAAAAAAACTCTCCTCCAAGTTACTGACAACTGCACTTTGAAACTGCCAACTGTCTAGACATTAGTTCTGCACTCACCATGATACTTCTGCAGCTAACGATCTGCTCAAACAGAAACTCACCTCCACATTTGATGGTCTTGTCCCCAACAAAACTATTACTCGCTCCTGCCCGCATCATTCCCCCTGACATGACCCTCACCTTTGCTCCTTCAAGTGCAAGGGACACAGATTGAGCATATTTGGCCCACAACTAGTTTAGCCATCCATCACCAGATTTGGCAGGAACAGATCGAGTGCTATCGGACCTCACTCTCCTCTGCCAAAGCCACCCACTACTCCAGGATCACCCTGAATGGCAAATATAAACTGGTTTCTTTTCTCCACTATCAACCATCTCTTGAAACCCCTCTCCCATGCCCACTCCTTCCTCAAATGCAACAAACAGTACGAAGAGCTCATGGATTTCTTCGTCATTAAGATTGAGACCATCTGTTCAGCTGCCTCTGCTGCTTCTGTACCTTCCCCTAGCACACCGGGCCAAACCTGCCCCCAGGCTCTTCCCTTACCGAGTGCTGATCCTGTGTCTTTGTCTAGTTTCTCTCCTATCTCCCCTGCTGCACTCTCTGATCTCATCTTGTCCATGAGACCCATCCCCTGCTCTCTTGACACCCTTCCCACCAAACTGCTAACCACCCAACTTCCCTTCCTGCCGCCATGCTAATTGACATAAATGGCATAGTGGTTAGCACTGTTGCCTCACAGCGCCAGGGACCCGGGTTCGAATCCGGCCTCGGGCGACTGTCTGTGTGGAGTTTGCACATTCTCCCCGTGTTTGCGTGGGTTTCCTCCGGGTGCTCCGGTTTCCTCCCACAGTCCAAAGATGTGTGGGTTAGGTTGATTGGCTATGATAAATTGACCCTTAGTGTTAGGGGGATTAAATACGTGGGGTTACGGGGATAGGGTGGGATATGTGTTGGTGTAGGGGTTACGGGGATCGGGTGGGATATGTGCCGGTGCAGGCTCGATGGGCCGAAATGGCCTCTATCTGCACTGTGAGGTTTCTGTGATTTCTGTGATTCTCTCTCCGCATGTACTGACCACCTATCAAAACTGCTTTTGAGTGACCTGTAGCTGGACAGCAGAGAGGGGAGCAGCAGAGAGGGAGAAGCAAAGGGGTGAGCAGCAGAGTGGGCAGCAGAGGGGGCACTACCCGCAACACAGGACGTACAGGCAGAGGCTGAGTTTCCTTGACATGTCCGAACAGCAGTGTTTCAGGAGGCTCAGGTTGTTGTGTCAGGTGGTGGCAGACATCTGCAGCCTGTTAGAAGAAGACCTGCTCCCTTCTGGACCTGGTTGCCACCAGAGGCTGTAAAAGTGACCACAGCCCTCAACCTTTTTGCCTCCAGATCCTTCCAGGGCACTGCTGGAGACATATCCAGGGTCTCCCAGTTGGCGGCCCATAAATATATAAGACAGATGACCGATGGCCTGTTTGATATGGCTGGCAATTGTGTCAACATCGCCTGAGATGATGCCAGTCAGAATGAGCGGGCGCTTGGGTTTGCATCTCTGGCTGGCTTCCCACAGGTGCAGGACATCATCGACTGCACACGCATGGCAATATGTGCACCCCAGATCAACCAGGAGTATTCATCACTGCAAGGGCTTCCAATCCATCAATGTGCAGCTGCTGTGCGCGCAAGATTCCCGGGGAGCTGCCATGGTGCTTTCATCCTGCGGTAGTCCAGGCTCCCTGATGTCTTAGGACCTGCAAGCAGACTTAAGGCGTGGCTGCTAGGAGACAAAGGCCATCCACTTCTAATTTGGCTGCTAACACCAGTGAGAAATCCACCAATGAAGCCCAAGTGCAGTACAACAAAAGAAAATGACCCCCAAATGTGTCACTTAGCAAGCAATCGGCATACTCAAGATGCGCTTCAGGTGCCTGGACAGATCTGGAGGCGCCCTTCAGAACGCACCAGCCTGGGTGTCCAGAATGATCGTAGTGTGCTGCGCTCTGCACATCATTGTGTAGGATAGGAACCACAGGAGGAACAAGGCACTGAGTGCACACTGTCTACAGGCGGATCCGAGGAGGAAGAGCAAGAGGAATATGGCAACCACAATGCAGCACCAGCCACTCACATTGCTGTCCGGGTGCCAGGGATTCCCTTATAGCTATAAGGTTCAGTTAGATGCCAGCACTGGACCAATGTAGCAATCACACCCAACAGCCACTCTCCTCGCTCCTCTCCGCAATCTCACTAAAACAAAGCAGTCCTATAAACAACCAATCACCCATTGCACATCCATTGATCCCTGTCAATTCATGTCTTCCCATTCATCAAGAAGCAACTGAAAAGGTGAGTTGCTCTGAGTGCTGTTGGAGTTTTGCTAAGTGGGAGAAAAATCATTTAAGTGTATTTTGTGAATTTTAGTGTGTTAAGAAGTCAATTATTTGAAGTAAGTTTAATTTTTTAAGGGTTTTTTAAACTCTTGGGCAGTTTAAACAGGAAGTAGAATCTGGGTATAAAAGGGGAGGGGCTAGTGCAGTGCACAGAGTGCTTTGTGCATTGAGTGCTGTTGGAGTTTTGCTAAGTGGGAGAGTTCGGATAAGTGGGAGGTGAGGGTGTGTTTTTTGCTCTGTTTTGTTCCCCACTCCCAGGCTTAGACAGCACTGCGGAGGTGGAGCAGCGAGACGAGTCAACCAAACAGGCTCCACAGACAGTATTCAAGGAGGAGGTTGGTGATCAGCTGGTTGGTTGGTTTTCTTCCTTCTCTTCTCTTTTATACCTTTAAGTTGGTAAGTCCTATTGAATAGTGGTGTGATATTATCATATATATCCGGGCAGGGTTTTCATAACTAATAATAAGAAATTAAATTAATTATATAGAATGGAGCAGGTGATGTGTTACTGTTGCGAGATGTGGGAGCCGGTGAACCCCATTGAGGCTCACGGTGATTACATCTGCGACAAGTGTTTGCTGCTAGAGGAACTCAAGTTCCATGTTATGGAGCTTGAGACCGAGCTTCAGACACTGCGACACATCAGGGAGGGGGAGAAGTTCCTGGACTCTATGTTTCAGGAGATGGTCACACCTATGAAGTTAATTACTGCAGATGTAGTCCGTGCTCAGGGACAGGATGGTGTGACTACGAGTGAGGAAGGTACAGGGATCCAGGATGTAGTGTTGAAGGAGACACAGCCCTTGTTCTTGTCCAGCAGGATCGAGGTTCTTACTCCCTGTGAGGGCGGGAGCGGGGACTGCAGGGAGGATGAGCAACCTGGCCACAGCACCGTGGTACAGGGGGCCATTCAAGTGGAGGGAGTAAAAAGAAATGTTGTAGTGGTAGGGGATAGTATCATTAGGGGGATAGATAGGGTTCTCTGCAGTCAAGAGCGGGAGTCCCGAAGGCTGTGTTGCCTGCCTGGTGCCAGGGTTAAGGACATCTCTTCTGGACTGGAAAGAAACTTGGAGTGGGAGGGGGAGGATCCAGTTGTCATGGTCCATGTTGGTACAAACGACGTAGATAGGACAAGGAAGACGGTTCTATTAAAGGAGTATGAGCAGCTAGGGGTCAAATTAAAAAACAGAACCTCAAGGGTAATAATCTCTGGGTTATTACCTGAGCCACGAGCGAATTTGGCTAGGATAAATAAAATTAAAGTGTTAAATGCGTGGCTCAAAGACTGGTGTGGGAGAAATGGGTTTTGCTTCTTGGGACACTGGCACCAGTACTGGGACAGGAGGGAGCTGTTCTGTTGGGACGGACTCCACTTGGCCAGTGCTGGGACTAGAGTCCTGGCGAATCATATAACTAGGGCTGTAGAGAGGGCTTTAAACTAATTAGTGGGGGGGAGGTTTCTAGAGAGCAAATAATAGAAATGACAACAGAGAAGGTCATAGACTTAAGTAGCAGTGGGGGAATTAAAAAACAGAATGTGTCAGGAAGGGACAGAAGGTATGGAGTAAAAAGTAAAGTACTAAAAAGGGAAAAAACAGGAACTAAGTGTTACAAAACATATTTGAAAGTTCTTTATCTGAATGCACGTAGCATTCATAACAAAATGAATGAGTTAACAGCACAAATAATGACATATGGGTATGATCTTGTGGCCATTACAGAAACATGGCTGCAGGGTGACCATGACTGGGAATTAAACATACCAGGTTATTTAACAATCAGGAAGGACAGGCAGGAAGGGAGAGGAGGTGGGGTGGCTATGTTAATAAAGGAAGGAATCACTATAATACAGAGAAATGATATTGGGTCAAAGGAGCAGGATAGTGAAACAGTTTGGGTGGAGATAAGGAATAATAAGGGGAAAAAAACACTAGTGGGTGTAGTCTATTGGCCTCCGAACAGTTGCAGCTCTGTTGGACGGAGTATTAATCAGGAAATAGTTGAGGCTTGTAATAAGGGAACAGCTATAATTATGGGGGATTTTAATTATCATATTAACTGGACAAATCAAATTGGGCAGAGCAGCCTTGAGGATGAGTTCATTGAGTGTATTAGGGATGGGTTTCTTGAGCAGTATGTAACTGAACCGACCAGGGGGCAAGCAACCTTAGATTTGGTCCTGTGTAATGAGACAGGATTAATTAAAAATGTCCTAGTAAAGGATCCCCTTGGAATGAGTGACCATAACATGGTTGAGTTCCATATTCAATTAGAGGGTGAGAAGGTTGGATCTCAATCAAGCGTGCTGAGCTTGAATAAAGGAGACTATGAAGGTATGAGAGTGGAATTAATTAGAGTGGACTGGGAAAATAGATTAAAGGGTAAGACGGTACATGACCAGTGGTGTACATTTAAGGAGTTATTTTACAACTTCCAAAAAATATATATTCCACTGAGGAAAAAAGGGTGTAAAAGAAAAGATAGCCATCCGTGGCTAATTAAAGTAATTAAGGATAGCATCCGACTAAAAACAAGGGCATATAAGGTAGCCAAATCTAGTGGGAGGATGGAAGATTGGGAAGTCTTTAAAAGACAGCAAAAAATAACTAAAAGATTGATTAAGAAAGGGAAGATAGATTATGAAAGTAAATTAGCAAAAAATATAAAAACAGACAGTAAAGGTTTCTATAGTTATATGAAAAGAAAAAGGGTGGCTAAAGTAAATGTTGGTCCCTTAGAGGATGAGACCGGGAAATTAATGGTGGGAAACATGGAGATGGCAAAAACACTGAACAATTATTTTGTATCAGTCTTTACAGTAGAGGACACTAAGAATATCCCAACACTGGACAAACAGGGGGCTCTAGGGGGGGAGGAACTAAATACGATTAAAATCACTAAGGAAGTGGTACTTGGTAAAATAATGGGACTCAAGGCGGATAAATCCCCTGGACCTAATGGCTTGCATCCTAGGGTCTTGAGGGAAGTAGCGGTAGGGATTGTGGATGCATTGGTAATAATTTTCCAAAACTCACTGGACTCAGCAAAGGTCCCGGCAGATTGGAAAACTGCTAATGTAACACCCTTATTTAAAAAGGGTAGTAGGCAGAAGGCTGGAAACTATAGACCTGTTAGCCTAACATCTGTGGTTGGTAAAATGTTAGAGTCCATTATTAAGGAGACAGTAACGGGACATTTGGATAAACATAATTTAATAGGACAAACTCAGCATGGTTTCATGAAGGGGAAGTCATGTTTGACAAATTTGCATGAGTTTTTTGAGGAAGTAACATACAGGGTGGATAAAGGGGAACCACTGGACGTAGTGTATTTAGACTTCCAAAAGGCATTTGACAAGGTGCCACACAAAAGATTATTGCTCAAGATAAAAAATCACGGGATTGGGGGTAATATTCTGGCGTGGGTGGAGGATTGGCTCTCTAACAGAAAGCAGAGAGTTGGGATAAATGGTTCGTTCTCAGATTGGCAACCAGTAACTAGTGGTGTTCCGCAGGGGTCAGTGTTGGGTCCCCAACTCTTTACAATCTATATTAACGATTTGGAGGAGGGGACCAAGTGTAACATATCAAAGTTTGCAGATGATACAAAGATGGGACGGAAAGTAGTGAGTGAGGAGGACATAAAAAACCTGCAAAGGGACATAGACAGGCTAAGTAAGTGGGCAGAGATTTGGCAGATGGAATACAATACTGGAAAGTGTGAGGTTATGCACTTTGGCAGGAAAAATCATAGAGCAAGTTATTATCTTAATGGCAAGAAACTGGAAAGTACTGTAGTACAAAGGGATCTGGGGGTCCTGGTGCACGAAACTCAAAAAGTTAGTATGCAGGTGCAGCAAGTGATTAAGAAGGCCAATGGAATGTTGGCTTTTATTGCTAGGGGGATGGAATATAAAAACAGGGAGGTATTGCTGCAGTTGTACAAGGTATTGGTGAGACCGCACCTGGAATACTGCATACAGTTTTGGTGTCCATACTTAAGAAAAGACATACTTGCTCTCGAGTCAGTACAAAGAAGGTTCACTCGGTTAATCCCGGGGATGAGGGGGTGGTCATATGAGGAGAGGTTGAGTAGATTGGGACTCTACTCATTGGAGTTCAGAAGAATGAGAGGCGATCTTATTGAAACATATAAGATTGTGAAGGGGCTTGATCGGGTGGATGCGGTGAGGATGTTCCCAATGATGGGTGAAACTAGAACTAGGGGGCATAATCTTAAAATAAGGGGCAGCTCATTCAAAACTGAGATGAGGAGAAACTTCTTCACTCAGAGGGTGGTAGGTTTGTGGAATTTGCTGCCCCAGAAAGCTGTGGAAGCTACATCATTAAATAAATTTAAAACAGAAATAGATAGTTTCCCAGAAGTAAAGGGAATTAAGGGTTACAGGGAGCGGGCAGGAAATTGGACATGAGTCTAGGTTCCGAATGGTCATGGCCCTGTGGGTAGTGGAGTGGGCCCAGGGACCGTGTAGCCTTGTTCTGCTCCTACTGTGTTCTAATTCTGTGTTAGATTTCAGGAGATGGTTTTATTCCTGTTCCTGGCTGGGGTGGAGATCGCCTTTACAGAAGGTAAGTACTGTAGAAAATATAGGGACAGAGTGATCTCCTGGAAGAATTTCGATCGCCTAGATGGGTCGGAGAGGAATTTCCCAGATTTTTTTCTCCCAAATTGGCCATTCGGTCTTTATCTGGTTTTTCGCCTCTCCCGGGAGATCACATGGGTTCGGGTGGATGCAGAGTGATAGAAGATTTGAGGTTAGGATCAGATCAGCCATGATCTTATTGAATGGTGGAGCAGGCTCGAGGGGCCGATTGGCCTACTCCTGCTCCTATTTCTTATGTTCTTATGTTCACCCAGCAACCAAGAATGGGCAACACGGGAAAGTGGTGCAAAGTAATACATTGTATGTGATTGTCCTAAACAATGGAAACTTAACAACCTAACATTTTCTCAAATACCCATGTGCATACCCTTGGTGAACTACAAAGCTTTACTCTTTCTTCTCCTAGCGCTCATACAGGGTGCACCCATGTGGCTTGAGCAGAGGTAGAGGCAGGCTGCTCAGATCTCTGCTCTGACTGCTGAGGTGCTCTTGGCTGACGTCCTCAGGGTTTTGGAGCCCGTGAGGGCC
This sequence comes from Somniosus microcephalus, assembly GCF_052327205.1. Classification (NCBI taxonomy): domain Eukaryota; kingdom Metazoa; phylum Chordata; class Chondrichthyes; order Squaliformes; family Somniosidae; genus Somniosus; species Somniosus microcephalus. Next base: position 9,802,382 of record NC_141017.1, on the reverse strand, counting down.
CCGCGAAAAACTGCTCCACCTGCACCTGTGCTGGGGCAGACTCAGCCATCGGGAGAGGAGGTAGCGTGTGGGCTACTGACTGGGGGCGGGGGGGCAATAGGTGAGAAGTGGAGTCGAGCCACATTGCACTGCTACCACTGTGGTGGAGAGCACTTTGGTGGAGTGCTGTAAGGCCAAGGCTAAGGTATCTGTTGTGGCGACACGCCACCACCGGACATAATCCGCTCACGGCGGCACAGACAGTCTAAGCAGAAGCCCCCAGCCGGGGGCCCTTTCCTCCAGCAACTTGTTTCCCACAGGGACAGGCTGCCGGGAGCACTTCCTGTCTGGGAAGTATTTAAGTGGATGTGCGGGCTTTTCTAGTTCCTGTTTGCCATGTGGTCAGAATAAAGCAGTTGTGTTTTCAATAGCTCTGTCTCGACTCCCACGTTTGCCGCGGTATCTCAACACTGGTGACCCCGACGCTCAGGACGAATCCTAAGCTAGCATGGCGGATACAAACGTAGTCACGGTTAAATTACCTGACTTTTGGGAGAACCTCGCCGAAGCCTGGTTCGTTCAAGCTGAGTCCAGATTCCGGCTGAAAGGCATTACAGTCGACGCCATGAAGTACGACTACCTCATCGCCTCGCTCACCTACGCTACAGTCCCCAAGGTTTGGGCAGCGCTGCAGAATCCACCAACGGAGGGCAAGTACGAGCATCTGAAGGCTGCGCTACTTAAAAAATTTCAAACGTCCTCTTACCAGCGCCACTGCCAACTCCTGGACCTCCCCGGCCTTGGTGACGCTTCACCATCAGACCTGCTTTCCCACATGCTGTCCCTCTCCGACGACAAAAATCCCGGCGCCCTTTTTCGCACGCTTTTCATTCGGCAGCTCCCCGCCAGCATCCGCCCGCTCCTTGTGGAGTCTGACTCCACGGGCTTGAATGAGATAGCCGAAAAGGCCGACCGACTGCTCTCTGCACAGGCCGCTCGCGACGTCGCGCCCGACCTCACGGCAACGACCACGCGGTCTTCCCGGGCCGCTAGGCCCGACCGCCCTACCACTCCGGGTCACTGCTACTACCACACCCGTTTTGGCGCTAGGGCTCAACGCTGCACGCCACCATGTTCCTTCAAACCCCCCCCCGCACTGGCCCCCGCGATGGCCGCGGGGCAGAAGGAGCCCCTACTGTACGTCACTGATGACAGAACCAACCGCCGATTTCTGTGCGACACAGGGGCCCAGCACAGCATCACCCCCGCCTCCGCCCTCGAGATCCAACGCGGCACACGGGGTATCACACTGGCTGCAGCCAACGGCTCTGAAATCCGCACATATGGCACCCGCATGGTCACGCTCGACCTCGCGGGCCGCCGCTACCGCTGGGAGTTCCTGACAGCCAAGGTCCTCTGCCCACTCATTGGCGCCGACTTCATACGCGCCCACGGCCTCCTTGTCGACATTCCGAGGCACCGCCTCGTCGACATCAACACTATGGCCCCCATCCCCGGCGCCTTTACCCCGGTCCGTTCGGCCGGCCCGACGACCTACTGCCTCGCCAGAGCCACGGACGACTACTCGGCACTCCTAACTGAGTTTCCCGCCCTCACTAACCCGACCTTTTCGGCCAAAGCCGCCAAGCACGGTGTGGAACACTATATCCCCACCACCGGCCCCCCAGTTTCTGCCCACGCCCGCAGACTCAACCTGGCCAAGCTGGAAATCGCGCGGGCCGAGTTTACCAACATGGAACAACTCGGCATCATCCGCCGCTCCAGCAGCCCTTGGGCCTCGCCCCTCCACATCGCCCCCAAGCCCGGCGGAGGCTGGCGCACTTGCGGGGACTACCGCCGCCTCAACGACGCCACCACCCCCGATCGGTACCCAGTGCCACACATCCAGGACTTCTCGGCCCGACTGGCCGGACGAACCGTCTTTTCCAAAGTCGACCTGGTGCGCGGTTACCACCAAGTCCCCGTACACCCCGCGGACATCCCCAAAACGGCCGTCATCACCCCATTCGGCCTGTTCGAGTTCCTGAGGATGCCCTTCGGCCTCAAGAATGCAGCACAGGCTTTCCAGCGCCTTATGGACTCAGTCCTCTGGGACCTGAACTTCCTATTCGTCTATCTAGACGACATTCTCGTGGCCAGCTCCTCCAAACAGGAACACCTCGAACACCTTCGCATCCTGTTCGGGCGCCTAGCCCAACACGGGCTCATCCTCAGCCCGGCGAAGTGCCAATTCGGCCTAACCGAGATTGATTTTCTCGGTCACCACATCACCCCTGCTGGGGCCGTCCCCCTGCCCAACAAGGTGCAGGCCGTCCAGCAATTCCCCCGCCCCACAACAATCAAGGGCCTCCAGGAGTTCCTCGGGATGGTGAACTTCTACAACAGGTTCATCCCCAGAGCCGCAGCCCTTATGAAGCCCCTATACGACTCCCTCCGAGGAAAATCCGGCAAGATGGACGTAGCCTGGACCACTGACACGGCAGCCGCCTTCGACGCCACCAAAAACGCACTCGCCGACGCCACTCTGCTCGCGCACCCGAGGGCCGATGCCCGGGTCGCGCTCACCACCGACGCCTCCGACCACGCGGTCGGGGCCGTGTTCGAGCAGTGGGTCAATGGCGCGTGGCAGCCACTTGCCTTCTACAGCCGCCAACTGCGTCCCCCGGAGGTCAAATACTCCACTTTCGACCGCGAGCTTCTCGCACTCCACCTGTCGGTCCGCCATTTCAGGTTCCTCCTGGAAGGCCGCCCCTTCACCGCGTATGTGGACCACAAGCCACTCACATACGCGATGGCCAAGCACACCGAACCCTGGTCCGCTAGGCAGCAACGCCAGCTCGCGGCCGTCTCCGAGTTTACTACGGACATTCAGCACGTCTCCGGTAGAGACAACGTGGTCGCCGACTGCCTTTCCCGTCCCGCCGTCTGTGCGAATCACCTCGCGGTCGACTACGCACAACTAGCAGCGGCCCAGCTCACGGACCCAGACCTCCTCTCGGCGGCTACCAGCCTGCCAGGGCTACGCCTAGCCAAGGTCGCGCACGGGCCCGAAGCCACGGCAGTCACGTGCGACGACTCACTCGGCCAACCCAGGCCGGTCGTCCCTGAGACCTGGCGCCGCCGCGTCTTCGACGCGCTCCACGGGCACTCTCACCCGGGTTCCCGCGCATCCGTCAAACTCCTCTCCAAGCGCTTCGTCTGGCGCGGCCTTAGCAGAGATGTTCGGACTTGGGCCACCTCCTGCCTCGCCTGCCAACGGGCTAAGGTACAGCTGCACACCAAAGCACCCCTGGGAGACTTCGAGGTACCCAGCCGCCGCTTCGACCACGTACACGTCGACATCGTCGGTCCCCTGCCGCCATCGCAAGGCCAAACTTATCTCCTCACGATGGTCGACCGCTACACACGCTGGCCTGAGGCAGTGCCGCTGACCTCCACCACCACAGCCGACATCGCCAGGGCGTTCGTTAACACCTGGGTTGCGAGGTTCGGCGTACCGGCCGACATAACCTCCAACAGAGGCGCCCAGTTCACCTCCGAACTCTGGACGGCCACAGCACGCAACCTCGGGGTGACGCTCCACCACACCACGGCGTACCACCCGCAGGCCAACGGACTTTGTGAACGCTTCCAAAGGTCACTCAAGGCCTCACTCCGCGCCGGCCTGCAGGACAGTACCTGGACTGACCGCCTACCGTGGGTGCTACTCGGCCTACGCACCGCGGTCAAGGAAGACCTCCAGTCCTCGGCAGCGGAGTTAGTCTACGTACAACCGCTGCGCGTCCCAGGCGAATTCCTTCCGGAGCCTACCAAGTCTTGGTCGGCCGAACAGCAGCGGCTCGACTCTTTCTCTTCCGCTCAGCAGTTCGCCCCACTTCCGGTCAACCGACACGGCGAACTCGCACCTCACGTCCCGCCAAATTTACAGCAGGCGCACTTCGTCTTCGTGCGACACGACGCGCACTGCGGGCCCCTGCGACCCCCGTACGACGGTCCGTACGAGGTACTACAAACCGGGGACAAGGTATTCAAGCTGCGACTCGGCGACAGGGTCGAGACAGTCTCCATCGACCGGCTCAAACCAGCACACACAGAACCAGGGGAACAGGTCCCCATGGCCCAGCCTCCAGCCAGAGGCCGTCCCCCCGGCAAGCCAGCACAGCCGGCGGCGAACCGCCCGACCCAACCAACCAGACCGGCGACCACTCAGAGCCGTTGCGGCAGAACCATTAGACCACCGTCACGACTCGTCCACTCCTCCTAAGCGGATTCTGGGGGGAGCTCTGTGGCGACACGCCACCACTGGACATAATCCGCTCACGGCGGCACAGACAGTCTAAGCAGAAGCCCCCAGCCGGGGGCCCTTTCCTCCAGCAACTTGTTTCCCGCAGGGACAGGCTGCCGGGAGCACTTCCTGTCTGGGAAGTATTTAAGTGGATGTGCGGGCTTTTCTAGTTCCTGTTTGCCATGTGGTCAGAATAAAGCAGTTGTGTTTTCAATAGCTCTGTCTCGACTCCCACGTTTGCCGCGGTATCTCAACACTGTCATCCTATTTAAGGTATCCAGAGATGTTGGCATCCAGAGCCTGACCAATCGTGGTCAAGGGCTGCATGGACTCATTTGATTGGTGTATTTGATGTTCCATGGAGCTGGCCACTCTATCAATGGAAGTAGACATCATGTCAATGGCCTGCGACATCAACCCACTAATCTTGAGGCAGACTCCTCCATTCTCTTTGCAATCATTGGCAGTGTGATTGGAAGGCCTGTTAGTACATCAAACGTTGCTGCTGCTGCTGAATGATTCGCCTTTTCACTGATGGCTCCCAGGGTACAGCATCTGTGTCCAGCTGATTAGAGCTTGGAGCGGGCTTCACCCTCCGGCGGGGACTCTCCGCTGCTGTCACTGCCACCACTGTCTGTACTTGCTCACTTGTGAACTGTGAGTGACCAGGTGAAAACTAACTATCTGTCTAACTGGCCCACTGAACTGCGGGTATCTGCGCTGGTGCATGGGATGCATGAGTCCTGTGACAGTGCACCCTCAGAGGGAATTAGCTCCTCTGAGAATTCAGCGTCCAGGATTGGGTTGCCACCACTGGGGAGGAGGGAAATTTATTGCTCCTGCAGCCTTTAAGAAGCTGCAGATAGTTCAAGGGCGGCATCACTTTTTAAGCAGGAAGGACACAGTCTGAAGGAGGAGGAGCCTCAGAGGGTCAGCAGCAGGATGTGTTCCAGATTGACAGATGCATCCAGGGAGACGTGGCTGAAGTCAGGGTGAGAAGGACTTGTCTGTTTGGCACTGAAGTCCCATAAGAGGGCGGGTCAGGCTATAGGGAGGGAGGTGGCAAGGGCAGTCAATGCAACCACCACCACCCCAAGAATTCCCACACAGGGCAGGAAGGAGTTTAATGACCTCACAAGGCCAGGCTAGGCAAGTCAATGCATTGTTGTCAGTCCACATCCTGTACCACAGACAAAGGCTTCACTCACCTCCTTACTTCTGATTCTCTTTCTCTGTCATGAGCTGGGTGTCAGGGAAATTCATTTATGCAAAGGGAAACCTTGGCAAACACTCAAGAACTTGTTGAACTCACAACCATTCTGTCAACTCACATAGTTTGCCACAAAGAGTTCTGCTCAGATTTCAAGGATTGTTTATTTAAAGGGACAATGCGCCTCCAGGCCTTATCATCATGGGATGCATGTACTCACATGGGGATACAAGTGCCATACCCTGACATTCCTTTAACAATGTCTCTCCCCACAATGCCTCTTGCACACAACCAGACAAACAACTGCACCTGAGAGAGAGAGACATCCATACTGAAAACCCTGAGCCCACACAAAGAGTAAGCTTCGCAGATAATAGCAGAGACAGTAGAGGTTGTGGGAGATGGGGGCAGCAAAATGTTGATAAAGGCTGGGCAAGGCTCAGCATCGATAGAGCCAGTTTCCTGTGCTTTCTCAAAGTATTGCCGTACGCTTACACTCACTGCGCTTCCAACATCCCAATGATGCCTGGTAGCTCCGTGTCCCTCACTGTAACGCTTCTCTTCTGCTGTTCGGGGCAATCTAATTGGGTCATCATCCAAGGCTTACCATTCCATGCTTTGGTAACCTTCACTTTAATGGTAGGAGCTCAATTTAATCCAGATGTGTGTCAATAATTGTGCAGCAGATGGCGCAACATGGCAGTGTGAAGTGAAGTGTAAGCAACAGAGACAGCTCTCCTCTGACATATCCAGGTTCGGGTGAAGGTTCTATAAACCCAGGACCTGAGATAGTACTGGGTGGGGCCAAAAGGCCTCATATGTCATCACACCTTATTTGTTTTACCTTCATGGATTCCTTGTACTCGGCACAATTGTGTTGTGTGTTCAGAACTCTCAAAGGAATACACATTCTTATGTTCATTAATAAATAGACATTCTTATTATGAACACAGCTCGCTTTTGCTGGACACTTTTATTGAGCACATGTGGACTAGGTACAGTATCTGTAGAGGCATCCATCTTGACTGCTGCCTTGTGGTTAGTCTAGTGCCTCATGGGTAATGTAGTCTTCATTGACATACAACTACATACAGCTCTACACAGCTCTATGGCTCCACACAGCTCTATGGCTCCACCTAGTGTCCACTATAGAATGACATGTTATTGATCATTACATCCCCCTTTCTTTGAGGTTTAACAAAATCAATATCAATCAACTTTCAAGAAAACAATAAAGATAATATCAGTAACACTTTTGTTAGTGCTCTATAAACATAAACATTTTCAAAACAGTCAACACATTTTCAAAGCTTTACATTGTACTCAAAGATTAAGTCTATCAGGCTTTTTTACTTCACGTGTGGATCTTCTCAACATGGGTAAGTCTGATGTGTCTTCATGAGATTGTTCTGGCGGTGAATGACAAGATGCAGTTACGGCATTGTCATCAATCTGCTCTTGTGTTTTTAGGAGGGAACGGCGGTTCCTCCTGAGAATCTGTCCTTCCTCAGTTCTAACAGTGTATGACCTTGGTCCTACTTCCTCAAGAACTGTAGCTTTCCTGTTCCATGCATCTGGATCCTCAATCCTGACAACATCATCCCTTGTCAATGGTTTTAGAGTTTTGGATGACTTGTCATAGTATGATTTCTGTTTCAGCTTTAACAGTTGAAGTCTCTGTCTCAGTTCCTCATTTTGCTGTTCTTTTGCACAGCAGGGTAGCGTGGTGCGCAACTTGCGACCCATTAGTAGTTCAGCAGGTGAAGAACCACAGTCTAAAGGTGAGGCTCGGTAGCTCAGCAGGGCGACATAAGGATCAGACTTGCTTTCTGTCGCTTTCTTCAGTAGCTGCTTGAGAACTTGAACACCTTTCTCTGCCTTACCATTTGACTGAGCATGCAAAGGACTGGATGTGATGTGCTGAAAGTCATAATGTGCTGCAAACTGTTGCCACTCCTTACAGTTGAAGCACGGACCATTGTCGCTAACGGCAATCCTGGGAATTCCATGTCTGGCGAAAATGGATTTCACATGCATTATGACACTGCTTGCTGTTGTGCTTGAGAGCAGCGCCATCTCAGGATAGTTAGAATAGTAGTCAATCACTATTAGATAATCTTTACCATTTAAATGAAAAAGGTCCATACCAACCTTTTGCAATGGTGCTGTTGGGATGTCAGCTACTATCATTGGTTCCTTTGCTTGTTTGTTTTGGTGTTTCTGACATGTCTCACATTTGCCTATCATGTTCTCAATGTCCTTATTTATGCCAGGCCAATAAACAGTGCCTCTTGCTCTCCTTTTGCATTTTTCAATTCCGAGGTGTCCCTCATGAATCCTTTTGAGCATGTCTTGACGTAAAGCCTGTGGAATGACTATTCTGTTCTGTTTTAGTAATAGTCCACTTGCGACACTCAATTCTGACCTTATGTGAAAATATTTTGGACAGGAACCTTTTGGCCAACCATGATGAATGTTCTCTATTACTGTTTGTAATACTGTATCTTTTATTGTTTCTTCTGCTATTTGCTTTGATTTTGTGTCTGACACGGGCAGTGCAGCAGTGACCATACTCACATGAACATCCACGTCTTCTTCAGTAGAGCTCACATGACTCATTGTGGGTGCTCGGGATAGTGCATCTGCTAACACTATGCATTTGCCTGGTGTGTAGATCAGTTCAAAGTCATATCTTTGCAGCTTCATCATGAGTCGTTGAATCCTTGGAGACATCTCATTCAGGTTTTTTTTTATGATGGCAACCAGAGGGCTGTGGTCTGTCTCAACTGGGAAGGTGGGAAGTCCATATATGTAGCCATGAAACTTTTCTAGTCCAACTACCAAGCCTAGACATTCCCTTTCAATCTGGGCGTATCGACACTCAGTATCAGTCATAGACCTGGAGGCATAGGCAACAGGCTTCCAATCTTCACCATCTGCTTGTAGCAAGACCGCACCTAGGCCATCTTTTGATGCATCCGTTGACACTTTGATTCTTTTTGTTGGGTCAAAGAAGGTGAGTACAGGTGTGGTTGTCAGCACTGTTTTGAGGTTTATCCACTCTTGTTCATGTCTTTCTGTCCATGCGAACTCATTTGTTTTATGTAGCAGGTCTCGCAGACAGGCTGTCTTGGCTGACAAGTTAGGAATGAACTTTCCAATGAAGTTTATCATCCCCATGATGCGTAGCACTCCTTTTTTGTCAGTGGGTCGGGGCATTTTGAGTATGGCGTTTACTTTTTCCATATCTGGCTCTATTCCTTTACCAGATAGATTATCTCCTAGGAAAGTGACTTCCTGGACGCCAAACTGACACTTGGCTTTGTTGAGCTTCAGTCCATTCCGGCGTATGCTCTGTAGCACTTTAGTCAGTCTCTCATTGTGTTCTTTCAGTGTGGAGCCCCAGATGATGATGTCATCAACATAGACCTGAACTCCTTCCAGACCTTCAATTATGTGTTCCATCGCTCTATGAAAGATTTCAGATGCAGATATTATCCCGAAAGGCATTCTGAGGAAACAATACCTGCCAAATGGTGTGTTGAAGGTACAGTATTTGGTGCTCTCTTCATCCAGTTTTAGTTGCCAAAATCCTTGTGAGGCATCGAGCTTTGTAAAGTATCTGGCACCTGACATTTCACTGGTGATTCCTTCTCGCTTGGGAATCTGGTAGTGTTCACGTTTTATGTTTGCATTTAAGTCCTTTGGATCCATGCATATTCTTAGATCATTGTTCTTTTTCTTTACACATACCATGGAGTTAACCCAGTCTGTTGGCTCTTCAACTTTCCTGATGACTCCTAGTGTGGTCATTCTGTCCAGTTCATTCTTGAGCCGGTCACGCAGGGGTGCTGGAACTCTACGTGGAGCATGTACCACTGGCTGAGCATCCTCCTTTAGCTGGATCTTGTAAGTGAATGGTAGAACTCCAAATCCTTTGAACGCATCTTGGAAATTATTCACTACAGAATCCATCGAGTCATCTGGTCTGCTTATGGCACAGTTTATACGGTAGACTCTCTTGACCAGTTCTAAGTCCTCACAAGCTTTGTCACCCAGTAGTGAATCAAGTCTTTCAGCCACAACAGAAAACATGAGATGATGCACTTTGTCTTTGACTGTCACTTTAAGTCTGCATACACCTAAGCTATCTATTTTCTGTCCATTATAGTCCTTCAGTAGTACTGACTTTTTCTGTATTTTGGGCTTTACTTTCATATTGTTAATGTCACTCATACTGATTAAGTTTGCTTTTGCCCCAGTGTCTAGTTTCAAGGTAACTAATGCTCCATTTACCTGCAGTGGGATCATCCATTTGTCCTCTTTTACTGCATTAACTTTATGTTCAGCATTGTCCATTTCTGAGGGCTGCACATTTTCTGTATCCTTTTTGATATTGTCACAACACCATTCCTACAAAAAATGTCTCACTTAAATCAGTGTCCTCAATTACATTAACTCATTGCCCTTTCTTAGTTTGTACTTTTGAAAAGCATTGTTTGGCAAAGTGATTCTTTCCATTACACTTTGTGCACATTTTTCCAAACGCTGGGCATTGTCTTAACTGGTGTTTGTAACCACAGCGTTTACAATTAAAAATTTCATCCTCCGATTGCTTTTCATTTCTGTTCTGCCCACGTTTCTTCCCCTTGTAGGACACAGCACTGACAGCAGCATTATCACTCATTACAATCGCATCATTATTGATTTCACTGAAAGTCTTCACGTGCTTTCGAGCTATCTCGCTGGCTTGGCATATTTTCACTGCATTTTCCAAATTTAGTTCAGTTTCTCTCAACAGACGTTCCCTGACTTTTTTATCATGAATACCAAACACAATCTGGTCACGAATCATGGATGATTTCAGTTCAGAGAAATTACATGTCTGTGCTTTCAGTTTCAGATCAGTTATAAAGCTATCAAAAGCCTCATTTTGCTGCTGTGTCCTTGAACAGAACATGTATCTTTCATAGGTCTCATTCTTTTTGGGAGAGCAATGTGCATCAAATTTTTTTAGCACATCTTCTAATTTTTCTCTGTTCTCCTCTGGATTAAATACAAATGTATTAAATACCTCTATCGCCTGTGGGCCTGCAACCATAAGCAGCAACGCTATCTTCCTTGCGTCTGGCTTCGTACCGAATCTGATGGCTGCAATGTAGAGTTCGAATTGTTGTTTAAGAGTCTGCCAATTCTAGTCGATATTTCCTGTGAATTTCAAATGCTCTGGTGGCTTCAAATTCTCCATGTCGCTTTTCACAATTTTCAGCAGATCTTCACCATCCTGGTACCATCTTATGTTCATTAATAAATAGACATTCTTATTATGAACACAGCTAGCTTTTGCTAGACACTTTTATTGAGCACATGTGGACTAGGTACAGTATCTGTAGAGGCATCCATCTTGACTGCTGCCTTGTGGTTAGCCTAGTGCCTCATGGGTAATGTAGTCTTAATATACATACAACTATATACAGCTCTACACAGCTCTACGACTCCACCTAGTGTCCACTATAGAATGACATGTTATTGATCATTTCAACATCCTCACCTCGTGTAAGAGGAAACATCAAAGTCAACAGCAAGAAAGAATAATGATGGTGATAGGACCATTAGCCTATTTACAATATCATTAAACTCCAATCTGGTATCAGAACAGCCTCTTAGCTGCCATTTGTGTACAAACTATTCTAACCTGTGCCACGGTGTGCTTCTGGGTTGAGAGCTAAAGCTGTCTTTCTATTTCAGTTCCACAGATGTTCAGTGAAATGAAAGCGTCATTGGCCGATATCAAGATGGAACTTTCCCAGATAAAGAGTAACAGTAAGTGTTAAATGCCAGTCAGGATCTCCAGTTCAAAGGGCTCTCTAGGACGGTCTGCTCATTCTTCGAGGATTGATCTCCAGTGCATTTCACACTGGAGTGTGTTTTGATTGGTTGAGCCAATCAAGTATAAGTGGATTTGATTGGTTCACATTTCCCATGGACCCATTGTAAAAGCACTACAGATTTTTATGCTGTGAACACATTGGGGCAATTCCCAGAGAAAATTAAATAGATAATTAATGAGTTTCCATGTACTGTATAATTAAAATCAATAGAATCTTACAGCACGGAAGGAGGTCATTCAGCCCATCACGTGTGCCCGCTCTCTGAGAGAGCTGTCCACTTTGTCTCTTTCACCTGCCCTTTCTCTGCACCCTTCTAAATTTTCAATTTGAAATATCTAACCAAGTCCCTTCTGATCTGGATTCAGCTTCCACCATTATTTCTGGTCGGCAATTCCAGGTCTTAACAACCGTTTGCATAAAACAATTCCTAACCTCTCCCTTCATTGTGTTGCTGATCATCTTCAAATCTTCAGTTGATGCCCTCCAGTTACCAACTCACCAACCAGTGGAAACAGTTTTGTCTGTTTTCTCCTGTGAAAATCTCTCGTGTTCGAAAGCAAAACTGATCTTCTTCTACAAACAGTGCCACATGATCTCAAGTGTTGTTCCTCTTTCAGTTACAGGAACGTCTGAGGAGACAAGAAGCTCAGTCGCTGAACTTAGGACTGACATTTCACAGCTGAAGGAGAGTAAGTTTAATAACCATCAGGGAGACCTTTGATCTCCAATTATTCATACTGGAAACTATCAGAATGGTGACACTGGGATCAGGTGGATTGATAATACTGCACAGATACTGATCACCGGCTCTGGTTACTAAATACATTTGTGTCTGGTGTGATCAACAAACGATTCTGAACAGTGATAAGGAGATGTGGCTTCTAATCTTTAAAAAACACCAGACTCTTACAAATTTACATATCGGTACAGTTGCTGTACTTTTTGTTTAGAAGGTACTGGAGGGGCTGACACTGGTGCAGGGAGTGTGTTGGTATGGCTGTACATTCTGCTATTGTAGCGCTACTGCTACACATTTCAGCACCAGGGGATTTGGATGACAGAGGACAGACAGGGTCTAGCTGTGTAAGGGGCCCTAGAGGCTACACTACTTTGTCGCGACTTAATCCTCTGACACTTGTGACTCATCTGACTGTGGGCCTTTACATTCTGTTAAGGAGGCCCTGGCTTCATTGGAGCCAGAACTACATGGAGAAGAGCATCACGATGACCTGCACTCAGAGGACTCCTCAGTGACTGCTGCAAGGAGCATCAGAGCGCATCTCGTCACTGAAGTCCTCTCTTCTGTAATACTCTGTCTACCTTTGAAACCAGAGCCTGACCTCCTTCTCCCCCACTTTCAGATTAAGGGAATTCCCTCAATACACAAACCATCCTACAGCATGACAACATGTTAGACCTCTTTGCCCCTAAAGCAGCAAGCCAATACTCATCACATGAATGAATGTCTGCAACAAATGAGTGGAAGCTGAGGGCCAGTATTGGAAAAGGCCATTGGTTGCTCCTGCTCTATTGAATGGTCATGGGACTGAGGTGGCCCTCCTGTCGTGGCGGCTTGTTCCTGGAATGGAGACGCTGCTGGCTGTATCTCTGGATCTCAGTCCTGGGGAGCCTTGTCTCACCTCCCATGTCTGGCCTGGTGCTCTGAGGGGGGAGGCCAGAGGCCTGGCATGTGCTGCTGTCCTGAGAGACAATAGGATCAGACAGGGGGATTCCAGCTGTCCCATTCCACAGGGACCTGGATCTGTCACCCCATTGATCAGCAGAATGAATGGTGTAATGGTAGCTCTGAGACCCTGAAAACCCTGAGAGACAGCAGCCTGTATCACAGCCCCCATGGTCTGGAAGCTGCTATGCAGAGTGATGTCTATTCTCTCTCCTACTGCCACCAGAGCTGTAGGCTGTGCCTCTGTAGAGGAGGAGGCACAGACTAGTCCCTGACTGCTTCTTAGCTGGGGATATACTGCAGGATCCAGTGATGCTGCCACTCGCTCCACTGGTGCCTGTAAGGAAGATAAAGCTTCCTTGATGTTGTCGTAAAGCAGAGACTAGGAACTGTGGAGGAGCGAAGGGCTTTGGGTGTCCATGTATGTAAATCACTGAAAGCTAGTGCACAGGTACAACAAGTAATCATCAAGGCTAATGGGACATTGGCCTTTGTCTCAAGGGGTTGGAATATAAAGAGGAAGAAGTTAAGCATCAGTTGTGCAGAGCCTTGGCCAGATCCCATCGGGAGGACTGCGTTCATCCTGGGCAGTGCACCTCAGTAAGGCTATATTGTCCTTGGAAGGGGTGCAGCACAGATTCACCAGGATGAGACTGGGGCTTAAAAGGTTAAATTATGTGGACAGGTTGCATAAACTTGGTTTGCACTCTCTTGAGTTTAGAAGGTTGAGGGGTGATCTAATTGAGGTGTTTAAGATGATAAAGGGATTCGATAAGGTAGATACAGATAAACTAGGGTCCACTGGGGAACACCACTTGTCACATCCTGCCAATCAGAGTATGTACCCATTATCCCCACACTCTGTCCCCTACCTCGGACCGATTTCCAACCAAGTCAAAAGGCTACCTCCAATTCCGTGCACTCTCATTTTTGCATCATCTCTTGTGATGAACCTTATCGAATTCCTTCTGGAACTCCATATAAATAACATCCATAGACACTCCTTTATCTACCTTATTAGTGACCTCATTAAAAAATGTAACTGGTCAGTCAGACATGACTTGCCCTTAACAAAACCATGCTGGCTCTCTCATATCAGCTCATATTTGGTCAAGTGCTCAGTCACTCTATTCTTAGTGACAGATTCTCATCGCTTCCCCACAATGGATGTTCTTCATTCTCTGACTTGTGAATCAGAAGCTGTGACTGATCAATGACAGGAGACCATTCAAGTAACCAGTGGGTCTGCAGACAGGACAGTCTCACCAACCTGAAGCTGACAGCTCTCCTCCAACGGCTGCATCTCCCACTGCCTCCCTGCTGTGTCTGCCCAGGAGATACAGAGCTTCCTCCTCATGGCTGCTGAGGGCTCTGAGGAATGCTGGCCATTCCTCCCTCTGTGATGCTTCAATGCAAAGAATAAATATGAGCACAACCAGAGGCAAAGATTTCAACATGCTGCAGACTAATTCACAAGGGTCCCGACGTTAACGGGGAGGCGGGGAAAGTGTGGGGGAGCGTGGTGGCACGGGGGGGATACTGAGAAGTGTAGAGGAACAGAGGGACCTTGGAGTGCATGTCCACAGATCCCTGAAGGTAGCAGGACAGATAGGTAAGGTGGTTAAGAAGGCATACGGGATACTTTCCTTTATTAGCCGAGGCATAGAATATAAGAGCAGGGAGGTTATGCTTGAACTGTATAAAATGCGAGTTAGGCTGCAGCTAGAGTACTGCGTACAGTTCTGGTCACCACATTACAGGAAAGATATGATTGTACTAGAGAGGGTACAGAGAAGATTTACAAGGCTGTTACCAGGAGTGGAGAATTTTAGCTAGGAGGAAAATTGGATAGGCTGGGGTTGTTTGCTTTGGAGCAGAGGAAGCTGAGGGGAGCCTTAATTGAGGTGTATAAAGTTATGAGTGGCCTAGATAGAGTTATTTTTTATTCATTCATGGGATATGGGCATCACTGGCAAGGCCAGCATTTATTGCCCATCACTAGTTGCCCCTGAGAAGGTGATGGTGAGCTGCCTTCTTGAACCACTGCAGTCCATATGGTGAAGGTACTCCCACAGTGCTGTTATGGAGGGAGTTCCAGGGTTTTAATCCAGTGATGATGAAGGAACGGCGATATAATTCCAAGTCAGGATGGTGTGTGACTTGGAGGGGAAATTGGAGTTGGTGGTGTTCCCATGCGCCTGCTGCCCTTGAAAACTTCTAGGTGGAAGAGGTCGCGGGTTTGCGAGGTGCTGCTGATGAAGCCTTGGCAAGTTGCTGCAGTGCCATCTTGTAGCAGCCACGGTATGCCGGTGGTGGAGGGAGTGAATGTTTAAGGTGGTGGATGGGGTGCCAATCATGCAGGCTGCTTTGTCTTGGATGGTGTTGAGCTTCTTGAGTGTTGTTGGAGCTGCACTCATCCAGGCAAGTGGAGAGTATTCCATCACACTCCTGATGTGACCCTTGTAGATGGTGGAAAGGCTTTGGGGAGTCAGGAAGTGAGATACTCACTGCAGCATACCCATCCTCTGACCTGCTCTTGATACTACAGTATTTATGTGGCTGGTCCAATTAATTTCTGGTCAATGGTGAACCACAGGATATTGATGGTGGGGAATTTGGCGCTGGTAATGCCGTGAATATCAAGGGGCTGTGGTTAGACACTTGCTTGTTGGAGATAGTCATTGCCTGGCACTTGTGTGGCACGAATGTTACCTGCCACTTATCAGCCCAAGCCTGAATGTTGTCCACAGGTCTTGCTGCATGTGGGCATGGACTGCCTCATTATCTGATGAGTTGCGAATGGCACTGAACACTGTGCAGTCATCAGCGAACATCCCCACTTCTGACCTTATGATGGAGGGAAGGCCATTGATGAAGCAGCTGAAGATGGTTAGGCCTAGGACATGCCCTAAGGAACTCCTGCAGCGATGTCCTGGGGCTGTGATGATTAACCTCCAACCACCACAATCATCATCTTTTGTGCTAGGTATGACTCCAGCCAGTGGAGTGTTTTCCCCCCATTCCCCATTGATTCAGTTTTACTAGGGCTCCTTGATGCCACACTCAGTGTCTTGATGTTGACATCAATGTTTGGACCAAGGTAGTAATGCGGTCTGGAGCGGAGTGGTCCTAGCAGAACCTAAACTGGGCATCAGTGAGCAGGTTATTGGTGATTAAATGCTGCTTGATAGCACTGTCGACGACACCTTCCATCACTTTGCTGATGATTGAGAGTAGACTGATGTGGGGTAATTGGCCGGATTGGGTTTGTCCTGTTTGTGTGGACAGGACAAACCTGGGCAGTTTTCCACATTGTCAGATAGATGCCAGTGTTATAGAGTGGATAGGAAGGACCTATTTCCCTTAGCAGAGAGGTCAATAACCAGGGGTCATAGATTTAACGTAATTGGTAGAATGTTTGGAGGGGAATTGAGGTTAACTTTTTTCACCCAGAGGGTGGTGGGGTCTGGAACTCACTGCCTGAAAGGGTGGTAGAGGCAGAAACCCTCATCACATTTAAAAAGTACTTGCATAAGCACTTGAAGTGTTGTAACCTACAGGGCTATGGACCAAGAGCTGGAAAGTGCGATTACGCTGGATAGCTCTTTTTCGGCCAGCACATGGGCCGAATGGCCTCCTTCTGTGCCGTAAATTTTTATGATTCTATGAAAACCCAGCAAGGCCCCACTTAAATGAAAGTTTACAGACTCCCACCTGACAGCCGGCCAAATTGGCAGCTTGGCTGGCAGAGCAGGAGCGGGAATCTGCGGATGGCCTGAAGGGGTGTTCAGGAGCAGGAGCAAAGCTAGAGTCAGCACAGAAGAGGTTGCTGGCTATCCGGGCGATGGCACATGTGGCCCCTTTAAGCTCTGGAAATTCCCACAGGTCCCCAGTAGCTCATGAAGATATTGCCGCGATCGGGAGGGGAGGAACTGGATGCGATTGAGAAGTGGGGGTCTGGCTGCGATCGGAAGGAGGTGGGACCCCGGTGCAATGAAGGCCTAAATTTCCTAGTGAGGCCTGGAGGAGCAGCCCAGCCCCACAAGGAAACCTGAAAAATTAAATTAAAACTTCGCTTCTGAGCCTCTTCTTGCCCAGGTACGTTTTGTTCAGGAACCGGCTCCAGGTTTTGCCCAGGATCCGGCTCCAGGCTTGGCTCAGGATCTGGCTCCAGGTTCTGCCCAGGTTCCGGCTCCAGCTTTTTCCCAGGATCCGGCTCCAGGTTTGGCCCAGGATTCGGCTCCAGGTTATGCTCAGGCTCCGGTCCAGGTTCTGGCCAAGGATCCGGCTCCAGGTTTTGCTCAGGATATGGCTCCAGATTTTGACTGGGATCTGGCTCCAGGTTTTTACCCAGAATTCGGCTCCAGGTTTTTCCCTGATTTTTGTTCTTCAGTTCATAGAAACATAGAAGATAGGAGCAGGAGTAGGCCATTCGGCCCTTCGAGCCTGCTCCGCCATTCAATGAGATCATGGCTGATCATCCAAATTCATTACCCTGTCCCTGCCTTCTCCCCATATCCCTTGATCCCTTTAGCCTCAAGAAATATATCCAACTCTTTCTTGAATATATTTAATGAACTGGCCTCCACCGCCCTCTGTGGCAGAGAATTCCACAGGTTCACCACTCTCTGGGTGAAGAAATTCTTCCTCATTTCAGTCCGAAATGGCTTACCCCTTATCCTTAGACGATGACCCCTGGTCCTGGACTCCCCAGTCATCCGAAACATCCTTCCTGCATCTAGTCTGTCCAGACCTGATAGAATTTTATAGGTTTCGATGAGATCCCCTCTCAATCTTCTAAACTCCAGTGAGTATAAGCCCAATCGACACAATCTCTCCTCATACGTCATTCCTGCCATCCCAGGTATCAGCCTGGTGAATGTTCGCTGCACTCCCTCCATGGCAAGAACGTCCTTCCTCAGGTAAGGTGACCAAAACTGCACACAATACTCAAGGTGCGGTCTCACCAAGGCCCTGTACAACTGTAGCAAGACATCCTTGTTCCTGTACACAAACCCTCTTGCTACGAAGACCAACATACCATTTGCCTTCTTAACCGCCTGCTGCACCTGCATGCTTACCTTCAGCGACTGGTGCACCATAACACCCAGGTCTCTTTGCACTTCCCCTTCTCCCAATCTATTGCTATTCAAATAATAATCTGCCTTCCTGTTTTTGACACCAAAGTGGATAACCTCACATTTATCCACATTATACTGCATTTGCCATGTTTCTGCCCAATCACCCAACCTGTCCAAATCGTACTGGAGTTTCACGACATGCTCCTCACAGCTTACCCTCCCACCCAGCTTTGTGTCGTCTGCAAATTTGGAGATACAGGTAGACTATCCTTTATCCGAACTTCCGAAAACCGGAAACCTCTAAATACCGAAAGTTTTTTCGTTCAGCGTAAGTCGTGCGCACGACATGACCAGAGTGGCGCATGACTTACGCTGAGCAGGGCAGAGGGTCACAGAGTTCCCTCCTGGGTAGGAGATTGCAGGCCGAGCCGGGCAGTGTGAAGGAGGTACCGGGAGAGTGAACCCAACAATACAGCGGCCGGTCCGATAGCTGCAGTGGCCCTTCCGATATTCTTTTCTCCCCCGACCTGACCCGCGGCCTGTCCGATATTCTTTTCTCCCCCCCCCCACACCCGATTCGACCCGACCCCCGACCCGTCCAATATTCTTTTCTCCCGACCCGACCCGAACCGCGGCCTGTCCGATATTCTTTTCTCCCCCCTGAACCCCCCCGGGCCCCCCCCGACCCCGACCCCGCCCCGACCCCGACCCCCCCGACCCAACCCCCCCTGACCCCGACCCCCCCCCCCAACCCCGACCTCCCCCAACCCCCCCCGGACACCCCCGACCCCAACCCCCCCGACCCCGACCCCCCCCGGAGCCCCCCCGACCTGAACCGCGGCCCGTCCGATATTCTTTTCTCCCCCCCCACCCGACCTGATTTGCGTGCCAGCTTAGTAGGAGTCAGCCGATATCCGGCTTTCCAGAGAAGCAGGAAGGGGAATGAGACACGGAACAGTTGCAAGAGGTAGCCTTAACTTTTAAAATTTATATTAAATACAAATTTCCCAGTCTTATAATAATACCTTCTGAAATCCGAAAAATTCCGAAAACCGAAACTCAGCTGGTCCCAAGGCTTTCGGATAAGGGATAGTGTACCTGTATTACATCCAATTCCCTCGTCCAGATCATTAATATATATTGTGAACAGCTGGGGTCCTAGGACCGATCCTTGCGGTGCCCCACTAGTCACTGCCTGCCACTCGGAAAACGACCCGTTTATTCCAACTCTTGGCTTTCTGTCCGCCAACCAGTTCTCTATCCAAGTCAATACCTTGCCCCCAATCCCATGTGCCTTAATTTTGCATGCTAATCTCTTATGTGGGACCTTATCGAAAGCCTTCTGAAAGTCCAAATACACCACATCCACTGGTTCTCCCTTATCTATTTTACCAGTTACATCCTCAAAAACCCATACAGCATCATTTTTCAATTCAATTTTTATTTGCCATATATAACCAGTACAAGTACAATTACAATAGAATGCTTACTCCCCGTAGGGACGCGTCAGCTATTCATACAGCACCGCGTTCAGAAAGTCAATACAATGGCTTCCCGTGGCAGTGGGAGGACGATGTCCCTCAGCCGCTCCGTCCTCCTCGTCACTGCGGCCTCCTCCTCACTGTTGCCGGCTCCAAGTGGTGGCCAGCTATCCCGCTCACAATCCGACTTCTGGCCGCCATGCCTGGCTCCCCTCCTCCCAGGCGGACTGCGAGCTTCCCGCCATGGAGCTGCCGGCCGACGTGCTGCAGCGGGTCGTCGTGGCTGCTGCTGCTGCTCATTGCGCTGTGCTGCCTCCGCCCGACTCGCCGAACACATCGCCGGGATGTGAATGCTCTGGTCGCCGCGGCCTCCTCCTCACCATCGCCGGCTCCACGGTCCGATGGCCCGGGCCTGCTTCTCCCTCTCACAGTTCGGCCTCTGGCCGCCATGCTCGGCTCCCCTCCTCCCAGTCAGAATTCCTTCCCGCCGAGGAGCTGCCGGACGACGTGCTCCAGCGGGTCGACGTGGCCGCTGCTGCTGCTCACCGCGCTGCGCTGCCTCTGCCCGACTACCTCGCTCCGGTTGCGGGAGCGAGCGGCGAGAGCTGGCCGCCCGAAGCAGGGAGAGCGCGCTCAGCACCGGACTGTCTCGGCCGCCATCTTGACTTTGATGACCCTTCTAACATATTATCCCCCTCACAGCTGTAATTGTTTCTTTAAACAATATTGTGACACCCCTACGATGATAGCAAAATACTGCAGATGCTGGAAATCCGAAATAACAACAGAAAATGCTGGAAAAACTCAGCAGGCCATGCAACATCCGTGGAGAGAAAATAGAGTCAACTTTTCGGGTGAACCCTTTGTCAAGACTAAAGAAGCACAGGAAATGAAATAGATTAAGAGGCCAGGCTGTGACACCCCTCCTTTTTTATCCCTCTATCTCATTTGAAAATCCTGTAACCAGGAATGTTGAGCTGCCATTCCTGCCCTTCTTTCAGTCATTTATCAGTAATAGCTATGATATCATACTTCCACATGTCTATCTGTCCCCTCAGCTCATCTGCCTTATTCACTAGACTCCTTGCATTGAAGTATATACCATTAAGCACTGACAAACTCTTTTGTTGTCTATTTACTACCATTTGTTTCCTCTGCCTTCCAAATTCACTTACTAATTCATAGAATGGTTACAGCACAGAAGGAGGCCACTTGGCCTGTCGAGCCCATGCCGGCTCTCTGCAAGAGCACTTCAGCTCGTCCCACTCCCCCGCCCTTTACCCGTAACCCTGCAAAAAATTTTCCTTCAGGTACTTATCCAACTCACTTTTAAAAGCCACGATTGAGCCTGCCTCCACCACCCTTTCAGGCAGTGCATTCCAGATCCTAACCACTCACTGTGTAAAAATGTTTTTCCTCATGTTGCCTTTGGTTCTTCTGCCAATCACCATAAATCTGTGTCCTCTGGTTCTTGACCCTTCTGCCAATGGGAACAGTTTCTCTCTCTCTACTCTGTTCAGACCCCTCATGATTTTGAACACCTCTATCAAATCTCCTCTCAACCTTCTCTGCTCTAAGGAGAACAACCCCAGCTTCTGTAGTCTATCCATGTAACTGAAGTTCCTCATCCCTGGAATCATTCTCATAAATCTTTTCTGCACCCTCTCACATCCTTCCCAAAGTGCGGTGTCCAGAATTGGACACAATACTCCAGTTGAGGTCGAACCAGTGTTTTATAAAGGTTCATCATAACTTACTTGCTTTTGTATTCTCTGCCTCTATTTATGAAGCCCAGAATCCCGTATGCTTTTTTAACTGCTTTCTCAACCTGCCCTGCCACCTTCAATGAGTTGTGCACACATACCCCCAGGTCTCTCTGTTCGTGCACCCCCTTTAGGATTGTACCCTTTAGTTTATATTGCCTCTCCTCGTTCTTCCTACCAAAATGTATCACTTTGCACTTTCTGCATTATATTTCACCTGCCACATGTCCGCCCATTCCACCAGCCTGTCTATGTCCTCTTGAAGTCCATCACTATCCTCCTCACTGATCACTGTACTTCCAAGTTATGTGTCATCTGCAAATTTTGAAATTGTTCCCTTTAACCCATCATTAACATATAATAGGAGAAGCAGTGGTCCTAATACCGGCCCTTGGGGAACACCACTGTATAACTTCCTCCAGTCCGAAAAACAACCGTTCACAACTACTCTCTGTTTCCTGTCATTTAGCCAATTTTGTATCCGTGCTGCCACTGTCCCTTTTATTCCAGGGGCTTGAACATTGCTGGCAAGCCTATTATGAGGCACTTTATCAAACGCCTTTTGGAAGTCCATGTACACCACGTCAACTGCATTGCCCTCATCAACCCTCTCTGTTACCTCACCAAATAAATTAACCCAGAAAAGTCAATCAAGTTAGTGCCTTCCATTTTTAGTTTGCATTCTCTCCCTTCTGAATCTATGCTCAGGTACCCATCCCCCTGCCAAGCTAGTTTAAACCCTCTCCAAAAGCAATAGCAAACCCCCCACGAAGATATTGCTTCTGGTCCTGTTGAGGTGCAACCCAGCCAGCTTGTACAGGTCCCACCTCCCGCAGAACCAGTCCCAATGACCCAGGAATCTAAAGCCCTCCCTTGTGCACCATCTCTCCAGACATGCATTGATCTGTTCTATCCTCCTATTTCTTTACTTCACAGATCTGCCTTGTTTGCAGAACCCTGACCATTGGCGCCCATTCAAGCAAAAACTTTATTATTTTTCATCAAGTAAAACAACTTGGGATGAAGCCCAGGAATCCTGTAAATCAAGGAATGCCAATCTTGTTGTCATTAACAGTGATGAGGAGCAGGTAGGAGCTATCTGTTTATTATATTCACTGGCTGTCATATTTCAGTCTCATTTACGGCAGATCGTTTGTTACAGTTGTTAATCCTACATTGTAAATAATGGGCTGAAATTGCTGGGGGTTCGCGCTAGTAATGATGCATTCATGGCGTACACCATTATTTCAATGTAAAGAATCCAGCAAATAATAGCACAACTGAGATTGACCATCAGGTGCAACCTTCATAATTTGCTGGATCATTTGTGAAACTTTGTTAAAGGTTTGTTCACGCCACTCAGGCCACGGCGATCGCCAATTTGTTGGATTCACGCCTGGATCTCTCTTCTGGTCCAATACATCAAATACATTCCCATTTATCCCATAATCTAAATCAACCAATGCCACTGGGATAAATCTCATAACCTTACATTTCTCTGTATTAAACTGCATCTGCCATTTGTCTGCCCACTGATCGAGCTTGTCAAGATATTTTTGAATTTGTGCGCATTGATATTCATCATTTTCCTCCTCTTAATTTGGTACTGTCTGCAAAGTTGAACACTTGGGACACAATTCCTCCCTCAAAATCATTTAGAAAAATTCCAAACAACAGTGGCCCCAACACTGAACCTGCTGGCATCCACCGGTAACTGGCTGCCAACCAGATACCTGTCCATCCACTACTACTCATTGTTGTCTACCCACCATTTGCCATTCCATTTTAGTACATTCCCATCCATCTGTTGGCCTTGGACCTAATGTAGTAGCCTATTCCGTGTCAAAGGCCTTTGTCATATCCAAGTAGATAACATCCATGGCCTCTCCTATCTACTAGGTCTGCCATCTGCTAAAAGAATGTCAATAAATTAGTCAAGCATAACATCCCACTCCTAAAACCATGCTGACTATCTTGGATTGTGTCTTGCCCCTCAAGATACTCCCTTATGTTATCACTCATAATACATTCAGACACTTTCCCAACAATGGAAGTAGGACTTACATGTCTATAATAGAGGTGGTGCTTCACCCCATTGTTTGGAGATTTTAGTCACGTTTGCTATTTACCAGTCCTCTGGGATTTAGCCTGAATCCAGCAAACTCTGAAAAATATTTATAGTAGACTCAGAAATGTGTGAGCCAATTCCAGTGTGCTAGACATATAGGCTTGTTATTAGCTCGGAGGTTGGGAGGAACCGGGGTGGGGGGTGCTGTTTTGCTTTCGGGAAACCAGGAAGAA
Source organism: Somniosus microcephalus (assembly GCF_052327205.1). Taxonomy (NCBI): domain Eukaryota; kingdom Metazoa; phylum Chordata; class Chondrichthyes; order Squaliformes; family Somniosidae; genus Somniosus; species Somniosus microcephalus. Next base: position 9,778,686 of record NC_141017.1, on the reverse strand, counting down.
CAGGTTTCCCCCAGACTTTGCCGAATTGAACGGCAGAGCCTTATTAACATTTTTTGTCTCAGTTTCCTGGCCGCAGCCCGCTAGGTTGAGAGGCTGCATGTCGGGCGGGATGGCCTGCGGCACCAGGCCACAGCCGGGGAGTGGAGAGGAGGGAGGGAGGGATCGTGGGTCGGTGGCCGTGGATCGATCGGGAAGTCGGAGACATTGGGGGGGCCGGAGACACATTGTGGGGGTGGGGGTGGGATGCGGAATCATAGTTGGGGGTGGGCATCAGTGGGGGCGCAGACACATTGGGCAGTATTATGTCCGTGTGTAATTGAGACACGGACTGCATGAGTTGGTTATAACGGGTCTTTACTTAGTGGAGACAAACAGGAACTAACTATGCAAAGTTACTACACAGGCTTATATACCGGGGTGGTCACTACTGGTACTGCAGTATACAGGGGCTGCAGAATATAGTTCCTTCTGCAAAGTACATACACTACAATTCCTCCCCTTTTAGCTAAACAGTACATAACATTCGATTAATAATTAAATAACATATTTACAATTACAGTTGTCATATACATTAGCTGAAGTTAAGCAATTATAAGTTCAGTCTTTGAGGAGGCTTCCTGATTCTGTCTGGATAACGCCTCTTTGGGGTATCAGGTTCTTCTGGCAGAGTTGATTCGGAATCAACGTCGTTGTTGGGTTCGTCTGCTTCCAATATTCCCGATTCTGAGGTAGATGCAATTGGTACTTCAGTTTCATCACCAGGTGTATCGGATCGTGGTGTGGAATTGACGTTTTCCAGTGACTCTAGAATCTGGTCAGCATGGCGTCTTACAATGCTCTCTCCAACGTCCACGGTATACATTAGAGGTCCTTGCTGTGTGCAGATCGTTCCTGGCTGCCATTTCTCTGTGCGGTAGTCCCGGGCCAAAACTGGTTGACCTATCTTAAAACTCCTGGTCGGCCTTTCATTCATATTCTGAAACTGCCTGTTCTCCACGTCTCTTCTGATGTTTGGCTTAACCAAATCCAAGCGGCATCGTAGTCTTCGATTGAAGAATATCATGGCTGGAGTTTGGTTGGTAACCGCATGTGTCGCATTCCGGTAGGCAAACAAGAAGTTATCCACCTTGTGTTGTAGGGGTATGTCTTCATTACACATTGCCTTGATAGCCTTCTTGAATGTTTGAACGAACCTCTCAGCCAATCCATTGGTGGCTGGATGATATGGGACGGATGTGTAATGCTTAACACCATTGTTCTTTAAGAACTTCTGGAATTCTTCAGACACAAACTGTGGTCCGTTGTCAGAGCAAATCTGTTCAGGCAGCCCATTTCTGGCGAATATGGTTTGTAAGACTGTGATAGTTTTTTCTGTGGTGGTTGAGGACATTTTTATTACCTCTGGCCACTTTGAATGTGCATCCACCACAATTAAAAACATCGAGTCCATAAATGGATCAGCAAAATCAATGTGCACCCTTTGCCATGGAGATGAGGGCCACTCCCATGGATGTAGAGGGGCTTGTGGTGGGGCGTTTTGGACCTTCTGACATCCTGTACAGCTCTTGGTCATCTCTTCGATTTCTCTATCGATTCCCGGCCACCACACAACCGCTCTGGCTAAGCTCTTCATTTTTACCCCTCCCAGATGACCCTCATGAAGCTCATTGAGCACTCTATCCTTCAATTTGGGTGGAATTACTACTCTGGATCCACACATCAAGGTTCCTCTGCACACTGACAGCTGTTCTCTTCTTGGCGAGAATGTTGGCAACAGTGGTTCGCCATGTGCTGGCCATCCCTTCACCGTTAAATCATAGACCCAGGAGAGTGTTGGGTCATTTCGTGTTTCCTTTTCTATGTTTGCATTCGTCACAGGTAGACATTCGACTATGGTCGAGTGGAATATCTCCACTGGATCCACTGCAGGTGCTTCTTCCACCGTCGGCAACGGTAGGCGCGACAATCCATCAGCATTCCCATGCTGTTTAGTTCCTTTGTACGCGATGTCATATTGGTGTGCCCCTAGGAAAAGGGACCACCTCTGTAGCCGTTGTGCTGTCATTATCGGGACGCCCTTCTGAGAGTTGAAAATGGAGACAAGAGGTTGATGATCAGTTAGTAGAGTAAATTTCTGGCCGTGCAGGTAGTGATTGAACTTCTTCACCCTCCCACACCAGGCTGAGGGCCTCTCTGTCAATCTGGGCGTAGTTACGCTCGGCTGAAGTTAACGAGCGTGACGCAAAAGCTATCGGCCTCTCTGAACCATCAAGGAATTTATGTGTCAGTACCGCTCCAATGCCGTAGGGAGACGCATCACACGCCAGTCTTATCGGTAGTGATGGGTTGTAGTGAGCCAATACTTCTCTTGAAGTGATTAGGACTTTACTCTTCTGAAAGGCCCACTTACATTCATCGCTCCATTTCCATGCTACTCCAGTTTGTAGTAGGGCGTTCAGTGGGTGCAGAATTGTGGACAAATTCGGCAAAAACTTATGGTAGTAATTCACCAATCCGAGGAATGACCTCAGTTGTGACACATTTTCAGGCGCTGGAGCCTTAACTACCGCTTCAATTTTGTCAGGGGACTTATGTAACCCCTCTTCATCAATCACGTGGCCACAATATGATATTTGTTTCTTAAAAAACTCACACTTGGGGCGATTGGCTCGTAGCCCATGTTCTCTTAGTCTAGTGAGCACCTGCTCTAGGTTGGCAAGGTGTTCACTGTCATCTTCACCTGTCACTAGGATGTCGTCCAAGTAACACTGAGTCCCCGGAATCCCTTGCAGGACTTGTTCCATCGCTCTTTGCCATATCGCCGGAGCTGATGCTACTCTGAATACCAGTCGATTATACTGGTAAAGACCTTTGTGAGTGTTTATCGTGAGATACTTCCTAGAGGATTCTTCAACCTCCATCTGCAAATATGCTTGTGCTAGGTCAATTTTTGTAAAACGCTTCCCTCCAGATAGTGAGGCGAAAATATCTTCTTTCCTCGGGAGAGGATATTGTACTGTGTGAAGGATTGGGTTCACCGTCACCTTGAAGTCCCTACAGATGCGAACCTTCCTTGGCTCCTCAGACTTATTGTTTAACGTTTTCTTCATGACAGGAACGATTGGTGTCGCCCACTCGCTCCAGTCTACCTTAGATAACACGCCTGCATTCTCCAGATTCTCCAGCTCTGCCTCGACGGCTGGGTGAATTGCATATGGTACCGGTCTTGCTTTGAAAATCTTGGGAATTGCATTCTCTTCTATTTTTATCGAGGCGGTTACGCGTTTAAGAGTTCCCAGTTCCTGTTGAAATACCTCTTTGGCGTTAGCAAAGATTTTTGACAATCGGCCAGTGTGCCGTCGTCATCCTTTTTACCAGCCACCGTCAGTGCCTGAATGGAGTGCCAGTCTAAACTTATCTTTCTGATCCATTCACTTCCCAATAACGGTGGTCCACCATCTTGCAGTATGTACAGATACAATTTCTGTATTTCCTTGCCGTTGTATTCGACAGGCACCCTTATTTTCCCTCTGGGGTATACTTTTTGCCCCGTATACATCTTCAAGACAATGGATGTCTCTTTCAAGGGTATGTGTGAGAATAGCCGCTCGTAGTCTCGTCGATTCATGACGGTCAGGGCTGATCCTGTATCCAATTCCATTTTGACTTGGGACCCTGCTATCATGAGGGTGACCCAAATGGTTCGGTGATCCTCTTTTACGATTACGTTGTGAAGTTTGAGACAGCTTAGTCTCTTGTTCCCGGATTCACTATCGCTCATCTGGTCTTCGCAATTACTGTCCGTCATCTTTTGTACTTTCCTGTACTGTTCCTTAGTAGCCTTTTTGTTGTCGTTAGTCTTCTTCCCAGACCTGCAAACTCGTGCAATGTGTCCCATCTTTCCGCATTGCCTGCATATTTTGTCCTTGGACCAGCAGTCCTTCTGGTCATGGGTTGTTCTGCCGCAGCGATAACATTTTTCAAATCCCCGTGTCATTTCGTGGGTGCCATATTCCTGTGGCTTTTGCTGTATTTCTGCAGCTCCCCTTGCTGCTGCTTCGTACGATACTGCCATGCTGAAAGCCTTATCTAGCGTCAGCTCTTTCTCTGAGAGTAACCTCTTCTGGGTTCCTTCACTCAGGAGTCCACAGACAAATTTGTCCCGTAGAGTATCTGTCAGTCCTGCTCCAAACTGGCAGTGCTTTGATAGCTTGTGTAGTTCCGTAAGGTAATCAGCATTGCTCTCATCTTTATGCTGATTTCTCCTGTGGAATTTAAATATTTCTGCTATCAGCAGCAGTGTAGGATTCAGGTGTTCCTGTAGCATATCAACAATTTCGTTAAAACTCTTCGCTATCGGTTTGGCTGGAGTAATCAGGTTTCGCAATAGGCCGTACGTTCTTCCGCCCATTAAGTTTAGTAGTACCGATTCCTTTTTCTCATCGGCTACTTCGTTTGCCTCGCAATATACTTCGACTCTTTCCACATACGTGGTCCAGTCTTCTATTGCATTGTCGAAGGCAGTGATATTGCCAGTCTTCGGCATCTTGGAAATCTAAGATGGCGCCTCCCGCGCTTTGCCTTCTTCACCAATTTAACAAAATGGCGCCTCCCGCGCTTACTGTCTTCGCCGCTGCTAGCGCTGTTGCTGGCGTTTTATGCCTTGATGGCGACGCCCTATGGTCTTCGCGCACTTCCCCCTGCGCTGCTGCTAACGCTGCTCTCCGCGGTTCCCGTGGCAAACTGCAGCTCCTCGCGGCTTTCTGCGCTTCTCATTTCTTTTTCCCCATCGTCGGAGCAACCCTACGGGATACTTCCCTCCCTCTTCTCGGGTCTGTACGCTGCCCGGCTTCGTAGTACCTGCCGCGCCCTGTGTGCTCCACCCTCTCTCTCTCTCTCCTCTTCCCGACAACGCTGCTCGGCCCCGTTGAAAAGCCACCCGATCGAGCTCTAGCCCGCCGCAGCCCAGGAAGGATCAGTGTACTACCTGCCACCAGCCCGATTAGCTGTAACACCATCGACAGGATAACCAAGCCCCGCTCTCAACAGCCTCTCCTGCAAATCTTCAACTCCGATGAATCAGAGGCGGTTGCCCACAGTCGACGCCCGTTTCTTCTGTTTGTTTTGTTTTTCTTTCTTCTTTCTGGCCTCGACCTCTGGCAACTTCGCTTCAGGGATGGATCCCCATGAGGTGGTGCAGACTGTAGGTAAGTTCGGATCTGCTCGTCGCCAGTATTATGCCCGTGTGTAATTGAGACACGGACTGCAGGAGTTGGTTATAACAGGTCTTTACTGAGTGGGGACAAACGGGAACTAACTATGCAAAGTTACTACACAGGCTTATATACAGGGGTGGTCACTACTGGTACTGCAGTATACAGGGGCTGCAGAATATAGTTCCTTCTGCAAAGTACATACACTACAGGCAGGTTGTCCAGAGGTACATCGTGGGGCCAGAGGGAGGGATCACAAAGTCCGGGGGGTGGTGATCCGAGGCCGGCGGGGAGATCGCAGGCACTGGGGGGTGTGGGGAGATCGGAAGGGTCAACTTGGTGGGCGCTTGTGGCTGAAGGGGGGTGTTCAATCGCGGGGGGGTAGGAGGTATGGGGAAGTAAGTGAGCTGGATCCAGCAGGTAATTAGAAAGGCACTTGTAAGGCATTTACCTGCTGGATCCAACAGTCCTCGCCTCCCTTTAGCTACCACGTTAAATTTAAAATGGAGATTAAATCTAAGGCATGCAGCCTCATTATAATATTTAAATGACCAACCCACCTCCTGGGAGCCTCTGTTAAACCCAGAAGTCATGGTGTGGAGATGCCGGAGTTGGACTGGGGTGGACAAATGTAAAAAGTCACACAACACCAGGTTATAGTCCAACAGGTTTATTTGAAATCACAAGCTTTCGGAGCGCTGCTCCTTCGTCAGGTGAAGTGGAGAAATGCATAAAGACACAGCTTATATAGTCAGAGAATCACGTCAGATGTTTACAGGTAACCTTTCCAACTGCCATTTATCACACCTCCGCAGAGAGATAATCACAGCAGTCAAAGGTGTGAATGGTGTCCAAACAGGTCAGTCAGGGAAACATTACATCAAAGAACAATGAGGTGGGGTCACAAGGGGTCAAATATTGCAGATGCTGGGGTTTGTATGAAAAACAAAAAAACAGGCAAAAAACATTTTTTTTTGGCTGGAAATCACAGCAGGTCCGGCCGCATCTGTGTAGAGAGAACAAACCAATGTCGACTCGAGTCTGGATGACCCTGCATCAGGTGGGGTTACATGTAGCGTGACATGAACCCAAGATCTCGGTTGAGGCCGTCCTCATGGGCGCGGAACTTGGCTATCAGTTTCTGCGCGACGATTTTGCGTTGTCGTGTGTCTCGAAGGCCACCTTGGAGAATGCTTACCCGAAGATCGGAGGCTGAATGTCCTTGACTGCTGAAGTGTTCCCCGACTGGGAGGGAACACTCCTGCCTGGTGATTGTTGCGTGGTGTCCGTTCATCCGTTGTCGCAGTGTCTGCATGGTCTCGCCGATGTACCATGCTCCGGGGCATCCTTTCCTGCAACCCAGAAGTGGGCGGGTTTGAGGCGTGTTTGGTTCAGGTTTGAGATTTGAACATTTTAACATCCCACCTGACCCAAATCCACCTGTTTTTGGGGGTTAAAATTCCAAGAGATGCATAGGACACTCGTAGAAATGGCTATAATGATAATAAAAGATGGGATATAGACAGTAGAGAGAAGGATCGTAGCTCGTAAAATCAAAGATGTAGAATCACTTTGAATGGAGCTAAGAAACAACAAGGGTCAGAAAACACTGGTGGGAATAGATTATGGGCCCCTGAACAGTAGGTTTAGCGTTGGACAGAGTATAAATCGGGAAATTAGAGGTTAATGCATCAAGGGTAATATAGTAATCATGGGGGACTTTAATTTTCATATAGACTGGGCAAACCGAATTTACAGTAATACTGCAGAGCATGAGTTCATGGGATGCATTTAAGATAGTTTTCTATACCAGTATGTCGAGGAACCAACAAGGGAACAAGCTATTTCAGATCTAGTATTGTGCAACGAGACAGGGTTAATTAATAACCTTGTAGTAAAGGAGCCTCTGGGGAGAGTGATTATAATATGACAGAATTTTATATTGAGTTTGAGAGAGGTTTAGTTAAGTCCCAGACTAGGATCTTAAATCTGAACAAAGCAAACCATGTAGGTATGGGGACGAGTCGACTAAGATAGATTAGGAAACTAGGTTCAAATATTTGACGGTAGATAAGCAATGGCAAACAATTCAAAGAAACCATTCATAATTTGCAACAAATATACATTACCTGAAGGAATAAAAACCCCACAGGCAAATTGGTTCAATCGTGGCTAACAAGAGAAGTTAAAGATAGTATTAGATGAAAGGAAGAGGCTTATAATATTGCCAAAAAGTAGTAAGCCTGTGGATTGGGAGGATTTTAGAATTCAGCAAAGGATGAGCAAGAAATTGATAGAGAGACAAAAGAGAACATGAGAATAAACTAGCAGGGGTCATATAATCAGGTTGTAAAAGCTTCCATAGGTATGTCAAAAGGAAGTGATCAGTGAAAGTAAATGTGGGTCCCTTGCAGGCAGAGAAAGGAGAAATTATAATGGGGAATAAGGAATTGGCAGAGACATTAAACAAATACATTGTATCTGTCTTCATGGAAGGCACAAAAAACATTCCATAAATAATGGGAAACCAAGGGTCTAGTGAGAATGAGGAACTTAAAGAAAGGAGTATTAGCAAAGAAATAGTACTAGGGAAATTAATGGGACTAAAAGCCATCAAATCCCCTAGACCTGATGGCCTACACCGTCGGGTTTTAAGAGAGGTGGCTATAGAGATAATGGATGCATTGGTTTTGATCTTCCAGAATTCCCTTGATTCTAGAACAGTCCCCACGGATTGGAAGGTAGTAAATGTAACCCCGCTGTTCAAGAAAGGAGGGAGAGAGAAAACAGAGAACTACAAACCAGTTAGTCTGACATCAGTAGTAGGGAAAATGCTAGAATCTATTATTCGGGACGTGGTAACAGGGTACTTAGACAATCATAATATGAGTGGGCGGAGTCAGCACGGATTTATGAAAGAGAAATCGTGTTTGACAAATCTGAGTGTTTTGAGGTTGTAACTAGCAAGGTAGTAGATAAGGTGGAACCAATGGATATAGTGTATTTGGATTTTCAAAAAGCCACACGTGAAAATTAGGGCTCATGGGACTGGGGGTAATATATTAGCATGGATTGAAGAATAGTTATCGGACAGAAAACAGAAAGTAGGAATAAACAGTTTATTTTTGGGATGACAGACTGTAACTAGTGGGATACCGCAAGGATCAATGCTTGGGCCTCAGCTATTTACAATCTACATTAATGACTTAGATGAGAGGACCGAGTGTATTGTATCCAAGTTTTCTGATGAAACAAGGCTAAGTGGGGAAGTAAGTTGTGAGGAGGACACAAAGAGGCTGCAAAGGGATATAGACAGGTTAAATGAATGTATTCCATCTGCCATGTTCTGGCCCAATGTGGAGAAATGTGAAGTTATCCACTTTGGTAGGAAAATTTGAAAAGCAGAATATTTTTTAAATGTTGAGATTGGGAAATGTTGCTATTCAGAGGGACTTTGGTGCTCTTGTACATGGATCACAGAAAGTTAACATGCAAGTACAGCAAGCAATTAGGAAAGCAAATGGTATGTTAGCATTTATTATAAAAAGGATTGGAGTATAAGAGTAAAGAAGTCTTACTGCAATTATATAAAGCCTTGGTAACACCACACATGGAGTACCATGTACAGTTTTGGTCTCCTTACTTAGGAAAAGATATACTTGCCTTACAGGGAGTGCAATGAAAGTTTACCAGACTGATTCCTGCGATGGGAGGATTGTTCTATGAGTAGAGATTGAGGAGACTAGGCCTATATTCCCTAGAAGAATGAGAAATGCATAAAATTCTTAAGGGTCTTGACAGGGTACATGCTGAGAGGATGTTACCCCTGGCTGGGCACTCTTGAACTATGGGTCACAGTCTCAGAATAAGTGGTCAGCTATTTAGGACTGAGATGAGGAGAAATTTCTTCATTCAGAGGATTATGAATCTTTGGAATTCTCTACCCCAGAGAGCTATGGATGCTCAGTCGTTGAGTGTATTCAAAACAGAGATCGATAAATTTTTGGATATTAAGGTAATCAAGGGATAAAAACAGAAAATGCTGGAAATACTCAGCAGGTCAGGCAGCATCTGTGGAGAGAGAAACAAAGTTAACGTTTCAGGTCGATGACCCGTCGTCAGAACTGGAAAAAGCTGGAGATGGAACAGGTTTTTAAGCAAGTGTAGGGGCAGGGAAAGGGGGAAGGGGAGGAAAGAACAAAAGGGAAGGTCTGTGATTGGATGGAAGGCAGGAGAGATTAAGAGACAAAAGGGATGATGGTGCAAGGCAAAAGGAGATGGTAATGGGACAAGTTAAGAAACAAAAGATGGCTCCAGATGAAGTGTAAATGGCGATGGCAGAATGATCGACAGCTGCTGCGTGAGAGAGAGAAAAAATGGGAAAAAAATGAAGATGGGGCAGAGGTTATGGTCTGAACCCGCATGTGTCCTAGCTATGCCTGCCTTTTCGTGGTTTATGTGGAACATTCTTTGTTCCAGTCCTACTCAGGTCCCCTCCCTCACCTCTTTTTCCGGTACATTGATGACTGTATCGGTGCCGTTTTCTGCTCTCACCCTGAACTAGAAAATTTCATTCACTTTGCTTCCAATTTCCACCCTTCCCTCACCTTCACATGGTCCATCTCCGACTCTTCCCTTCCCTTCTTCAACTTCTCTATCACCATCTCGGATGATAAGCTAATGACAAACATTCACTACAAGCCCACTGACTCTCACAGCTACCTGGACTACACTTCCTCCCACCCCACTTCCTGTAAGGACTCTATTCCATTCTGCCAGTTTCTTCATCTCTGCAGCATCTGCTCAGACGATGCCACCTTCCATGCTAGTGTTTCCGACATGTCTTCCTTTTTCCTCAACCAAGGATTCCCCTCTACTGTGGTTGACACGGCCCTTGACCGTGTTCATTCTATTTCCTGCACTTCTGCTCTCACCCCTTCCCCTCCCTCCCGGAACCATGCTAGGGTTCCCCTTGTCCTCACCTTTCACCCCACCAGTCTTCACATCTAACGGATCATCCTCCGCCATTTCTGCCACGTCCAGTGTGATCCCGCCACCAAACACATCTTCCCCTCACCTCCCCTTTCAGTGTTCCGAAGGGACCGCTCCCTCCGTGGCACCCTGGTCCACTCCTCTATCACCCCCAACACCCCTTCCCCTTCGTCCAGCATATTCCCGTGCAAGCACATGCCCTTTTACCTCCTCCCTTCCCACTGTCCAGGGCCCCAAACACTCCTTCCAGGAGAAACAGCGATTTAGTTGTACTTCTTGCAATCTAGTATACTGTATTTGCTGCTCACAATGCGGTCTCCTCTACATTGGGGAGACCAAACGCAGATTGGGTAACCGCTTTGCAGAACACCTCCGTTCAGTCCGTATGGGTGACCCTGAGCTTCCGGTCGCTTGTCACTTTAATTCTCCGCTCCACTCCCACTCAGACCTCACCGTCCTCTGCCTCTTACACTGTTCCAATGAAGCTCAACGTGAGCTCGAGGAACAGCACCTCATCTTTCGATTAGGCACTTTACAGCCTTCTGGACTCAACATCGAGTTCAACAATTTCAGACCATAACCTCTGCCCCCATTTTTTTTTTCCCCATTTGTTTTCTCTCTCTCACATGGCATCTGTCTTTCATTCCGGCATCGCCATTTACACTTCATCTCGAGCCATCTTTTGTTTCTTAACTTGTCCCATTACCATCTCCTTTTGCCTTGCACCATCATCCCTTTTGTCTCTTAATCTCTCCTGCCTTCCACCCTATCACAGACCTTCCCTTTTGTTCTTTCATCCCCTCCCCCCTTTCCCTGCTCCTACATTTGCTTAAAAACCTGTTCCATCTCCAGCTTTTTCCAGTTCTGATGAAGGGTCATCGACCTGAAACATTAACTCCGTTTCTCTCTCCACAGATGCTGCCTGACCTACTGAATATTTCCAGCATTTTCTGTTTTTATTTCAGATTTCCAGCATTCGGAGTATTTTGCTTCTGTATTAAGGTAATCAAGGGATATGGGGATAGGGCGGGAAGGTGGAGTTGAGGTAGAAGATCAGACATGATTTTATTGAATGACAGAGCAGGCTCGAGGGGATGAATGGCCGACTCCTGCTCCTATTTCTTATGTTCTTAAATGGCTGTTTACACCATTTCTTCAAGATTTTCACCAAACTTCCACCACAGTTACAGCAGGAGGCCTGAGAAATTATCCCTTACTTTTAATTAACTCTTGTCAAAACATGCAGTGGGATAAATGTGCTTTAACTATCTCCTGTCATACACTACAATGTGATATGGATATGCTTCGAATTAAGTTCTGTGATAATTTTTTGATATAGATCATTAGAATGTTTCAAGATAATTTAAAAGTCAATCTATCCCAGCATTCCTTTCTTTTAGCATTTTTAGCGGTAGAGCAAATGTGAGAGAAAGGAGTAATCTTAATCTTGACTATACATGAACAACAGACAGTTTGGAAACACAAAGGCAGAGAAGGAATACACCCAGGTCTAGGGAACAGGATAAACATTTGTCCTAAACACTTAGTGTACTATAAACAAAACTTGTAGCACAAAGGCAAAGGCTGAAAGAGATAAGCTGAATAAATGCCTAAAAATGCGAGCTCAGCTAAACGTGCAAACTATATATTGGTACCTACGTATTATGTAGGCACAGGCCAAGGTGGCATTATAGTATAAGAATAGAACCAGGTTCCCTTTAACTTCTTGGTGTTCTCGAGGGTCAGGAGCCAGGACCTGGTGGGCAGGATCTGGTCGCTCCAGGACTTGTGTTGGTCAGAGCCTGCTCTCGAGGTGGTCGGAGCCTGGGAAACAGGTTGAATTATTTGCATGTTATATAATATAAATGGAAGACCAAATCAGTCAGTGTAACAAAGCTTGTTATTATAAAAAAATAATCATGTGTGAATCATAAGCGAAGTTATTGTTGCTGGAATAACAACCCTTTCTTCCAACAGTAACCACTAAGAAATCCGCTAACATAGCTACATTGTTATTTACCTGACAGCTATATTTACAAAGGAATATACTAAATGATCATTGGATTGGACTCCATGACAGTGTTGAAGAAGGGAAGTGGCGCTGGGTGGATGGTACAGATTATGCTTCAACTACCAAGTGAGTAGTGTTTTGCATCACACAGTAAGGTAATTTTCACTCTCACTGCCTGGACAGAAATCTAACAAAGTGCATCGACCACCATATTGAACCTGTCCAAATGTTATCCCATTGCTTTCTTATAATCAGAGCTTTCAGAATTTCTGTCCCAGATCCCCCAGGATCCTTGTCGGTCAGTAAGGTCCTTGGGTTTCAGTAAGTTCTTTAGTACCATCTCTTTTTGAATAGTAATCTCCATTATCTGTCTTACACCCTGTTGTACAGTCCCAAAATTCATCCACCTTGAAAAATCATGCAAAGTCCTAATTTAGTAACTCTGCCCCTCTCTCACTCACACCACCTCCATCTCTTAGTGACCCAACCCCATACTGTCTATCCTCTCCCTCCCAATGTGTCTATAAAAAGCCTTTTACTGCCCTTTATGTTTTAGTTATTTTTCTCTCATACTCCCTCAGTCTTTCTAATCTCTTTTGCCACAGCTTTCCTATATGCTCTATACTTGGCCCAACGGACTTCATTATCTGCCCTGAGAATGCTAAATGCACCTTTTGTAGTTATATAGATTCATAGAATCATATAGCACAGAAGGAGGCCAATCTGCTCTGCATCCTCTCCAAGGCCTTGATATGCTTCCTAAAGTGTGGTGCGCAGAATTAGCCACAATACTCCAGCTGAGACCTAACCAGTGATTATAAAGGTTCAGCATAGCATCATAGAATCAAAGAATGGTTACAGCATGGAAGGCGGCCATTCGGCCCGTTGAGCCCATGCCGACTCTCAGCTATTCCCACTCCCCTGACCTTTCCCCGTAGCCCTGCAAATTTCTTTCCTTCAGATACTTATCCAGCTCCCTTTTGAAAGTTGCGATTGAATTTGCCTCCACCATCTGTTCAGGCCGTGCATTCCAGATCTTAACCTCTCGCTGCGTAAAATTTTTTATTCTTACATCACCTTTGGTCCTTTTGCCTATCACCTTGAATCTGTGTCCTCTGGTTCTCGACCCTTCTGCCAATGGGAACATTTTCTCTCTATCTATTCTGTCCAGACCCCTCATGATTTTGAACACCTCTATAAAATTTCCTCTCCGTCTTCTCTGCTCCAAGGAGAACTCCAGCTTCTCCAGTCTATCAATGTAACTGAAGTCCCTCATTCCTGAATCATTCTCGTAAATCTTTTCTGAACCCTTTCTAAGGCCTTAACATCCTTCTTAAAGTGCGGTGCACAGAATTGGACACAGTACTCCAGGGGCCGAACCAGTGTTTAATACAGGTTCATCACAATTTCCACACTTTTGTACTCTATGGGGTCCATTTTCATTGACCCGTGGAGTCGGGACTGGAGGCGTGCGGGGGGTTAAAGTCCCGAATTCGGGGGTCCCGACACCATCCCGCCCCCAACCCGCCTCCATGTAAGTTTCAAAGGAGGCGGGTACCCGCCCCGCACTGGGACCCGCCTACCCGATGCGGGAAGGGATTAGTGCCAATTAACTGCCTGTTAACAGGTAGTTAACAGGCAGTTTTTAGCCTAATCCCTATTTTAAAGCTTGACGTGTGGGATTCCCGATGGCTCCAAACCATGCCAAGTTAGAGGAGTTGGGCCGTCGGGTTGAAGGACTTGGAGGGGTCGAGATGTCGGTGTTCAGGTGAGTGGTGGGTGCATGAATGCAAAGGTAAGTGTGTTTGGTGTGTCTAAAGTGTGTAGTGAAGTTTAAATTACCTGTACTTACCTTTTCAGCCTTCCTTCCTCTAGGTTTCGGGAGTCCATCATCTAACCGGCACAGAAAGCAGAATGGCTGTGAACTGTCAAAAGTGACAGCCTGCAGCTTTCGGTGCCGGTGAGATTTCTAACTGAGTCTGTGTAGAAGGACTCAGGTTAGAAGTAAGACTGTCAGTGTTTGACAGCTTCAAACAGCTGTGAAACACTGATAATTCATCTGTCAAAATGTCTTGACAGATGAAATTTCAGTCTGACGTCACCTATTGCCGGGTGGCCCTTAATTGGCCTGCTGAGCCCGCTGGGTGGGCTCAACAAGGTCAATCAAGTTAAAATCACGTGGATTGGCCGCATCTCGATGGAGGCAGGACTACAACCCTTGAAAGTTGTAGTTCCGCCTCCTTCCTGACATCTGAATGAAAATCACCCCCTATACCTCTATTCATTAAGCCCAGGATCCCGTAAGTCTTTTTAAATGCTTCCTCAACCTGCCCTGCCACCTACAACGATTTGTGCACACATACCCCCAGGTCTCTCTGTTTGTACACCCGTTTCAGGATTGTACCCTTCAGTTTATATGCGCTCTCCTCATTCTTTCTCCCAAAATGTATCACTTCACATTTTTCTGCATTAAATTTCATCTGCCATGTGTCCGCCCATTTCACCAGCCTGCCTATGTCTTCCTGAAATCTAACACTATCCTCCTCACTGTTCACTATACTTCCAAGTTTTGTGTCATATGCAAATTTTTAAATTGTGCCCTGTAAACCCACGTCCAAGTCATTAATGTATATCAAGAAAAGCAGTGGTCCTAGAACTGACCCCTGCGGAACACCACTGTATACCTTCCTCCAGTCCGAAAAACAACTGTTCACCAATACTCTCTGTTTCCTGTCACCTAGCAAATTCTGTAACCATGCTGCCACTGTCCCTTTTATTCCAGCTGTGGCCTAACTAGCGTTTTATACAGCTCCATCATAACCTCCCTGCACTTATACTCTCTGCCTCGGCTAATGAAGGCAAGTATCCCATATGCCTTTTTAACCACCTTATCTACCTGTCCTGCTGCCTTCAGGGATCTATGCACACCAAGGTCCCTCTGATCCTCTGTCCTTCCTAGGGTCCTACCATTCACTGTGTATTCCCATGCCTTGTTAGACCTCCCAAAATGCGTCACCTCACACTTTTCAGGGTTAAATTCCATTTGCCACTGTTCTGCCCACCAACCAACCCGTCTACATCGTCCTGTAGCCTGAGGCTTCCCTCCTCACTATTTACCACTCCACCAATTTTTGTGTCATCTGCGAACTTACTGATCATACCTCCTACATTCATATCTAAATCATTAATGTACACTACAACCAGCAAACGACCCAGCACCGATCCCTGCGGTACACCACTGGACACAGGCGTCCGGTCACAAAAACAACCTTCGACCATCAACCTCTGCCTCCTGCCACTAAGCCAATTTTGGATCCAATGTGGCAAATTGCCCTGGATCCCATGGGCTCTTACCTTCTTGACCAGTCTCCCATGCGGGACTTTGCCAAAAGCCTTACTGAAGTCCATGTAGACTACATCAACTGCACTACCCTCATCCACACACCTAGTCACCCCGTCGAAAAATTCAATTAAATTGGTTAGACATGATCTCCGCCTGACAAAGCCATGCTGACTATCCTTGATTAATCCTTGCTTCTCCAAGTGGAGACTAATTCTGTCCCTCAGAATTTTTTCCAATAATTTCCCTATCACTAATGTTAGACGCACTGGCCTGTAATTCCCTGGTTTACCCCTACTACCCTTCTTGAATAATGGTACTACGTTAGCTGTTCTCCAGTCCTCTGGCACCTTCCCTGTGGCCAGAGAGGTTCTGAAAATTTGTGTCAGAGCCCCTGCAATCTCCTCCCTTGCCTCACACAGCAGCCTGGGATACATCTCATTAGGGCCTGGGGATTTATCCCCTTTAAACCCGCTAAAACCGTTAGTACCTCCTCCATCTCAATACTAATTTGTTCAAGTATATCACAATCCCCCTACCTGATGGCTACGCCTACATTGTCCTTCTCTAGTGAACATAGATGCAAAATATTCATTTAAAACCTCACCCGCATCTTCCGGCTCTACACACAGATTGCCACTTTGGTCCCTAATGGGCCTTACTCTTTCCCTGGTTATCCTCTTGCCCTTAATATACTTATAAAACACCTTGGCCTAGAAATTCATTGACGCCACTTTTGGGGCGCTAAAGTGGGGCGTCCGCTAAAGTTTGCGGCGGCCGCCAAATCGATGCCACTTCGCCGATATTCATTAGCTTCGCCCTAGGAGTTCGGGCGAGCGCTAAAACTGCTGCTGGACGCCACTCTTTGGGCGCTAAGCCGGAGGTGGTGATCGATAGCGCCGAGGCCGGGCGCAGCGCAGGTGCGGCCATCTCGTGATTGTCAGCAGACACCCTGGCGCCGGCCAGCTCTTAAGGGGGAAGGGTCGACTGTGTCTGCTGCCACGCCCTGGATAGTGGAGCCCTCCAGCTCGGCCTGAACACTGCTGCTGGACCCAAATAGCGCCTGAAGACATGGAGAAGGCCCGTGAACGTGCGCAGCACTTCTCAGAGCATGATCTGAGTGTGCTGATTGCTGCTGTGGAGAAGAGGCGCCATGTTTTGTACCCGGACAATGGCAAGAAGGCGACGGTCCGCGTCTACAGGAGAGCCTGGAGGCATGTCGCCACCAAGCTGTCAGCCAACAGCGACGTCCCCAGGAGCGGTGCCCAATGCCGCAAAAAGTTAAATGACCTCACACGCATTGTCAGGGTGAGTACCCTTTCCAGTGACCTCCTCATCCTTGCATGTGCACCTCACATTATGGGCAAAGGGACCTGAAAGCTCTAATGGCCAGCCTTCATCCAGCAGCTATGGGACAGGCATGAGCATCAATTGCACATTCTGCACTTAACACACTGGCCAAGCTATTCCACCATGGGAGGCATTGCACACCAGATCATGGCGACACACTGGCCAGGATATTCCACCATGGGAGGCAGTGCACACAAGATCAGGGCGACACACTGTACTTAGAGGCCGTCCTTTCTCTTGCAGGCCAAGCTGGCGAATAATCGCAAGAGCCGGACTGTGACCGGGGGAGGCCGACCCCATATCCAGCCACTCACCGACCTGCAACATCGCGTGGAGCGCCTCATGGGTGGCCGGGTGATTGGGCCCGTTGCATGTGGAGATGCCGACCCTGTCCTGGGCAGCAATGGTAAGGACATCACCTTTTGCACCTCTCTCGTCCCACTTGCGCATCAGATCTACATCCTTTGCCACTGTCCGACCAATGCGCTGAATGCCACCACTCATGCATCCCGCACTGACGCCCTCTCCTCACTCTAAAGCTACTCTTGTGCCTTCCTGCTTTCAGATGGTGAAGAGGAGGTCCCTGAACTTGCCAGTGACAGACCCTCCGAAGAGGAGCAGGAGGTGGAGCAAGAGGAAGGCGGCCCATCAGGGGAACCCTCAGCCGCAGCCAGCCAGGCCAATGTAGGGGACACGTCTTCCCTGGAGGGCAGCGTGGCGGAAGTGTCGAAGGGGAGGGGAGCTCCTGGGACCTGCGGGCTGCAGAAAGGTGGGAGGGGGGTGGAAGCTCGGTGGCCTTCTCCGCAGAGGGGGGAAGCGTCGGAGGGGAGACCAATTGCTGGGCCCAGTGGCCTCCAGCAACGCAGGAAGGGTCGGCCAGCTCGGCGGCCTTCTCCCCAGAGGGAGATTCCGGCCTCCAGTCAAGAGATGCTCTTCGCCGAGGAGATGGAATGCCTCGAAGACTTGTCCGCGGACTCGAAGCGCCTGCACACGGAGCTCATGGCGGCAGTGGCACGGTTGCCTGAGTCCATCGACTCCCTATCTTGCAGTGTGGCCGAGTTCGGGCCCTCAGAGGCCACCAGTCGGGCGGAATACCGGGCAGGTCAGGCAGCGAGTCGGGCGGAATTCGGGGCAGCTCTGTCAGCGACTGGCCAGGTTATCATTGGTGCCGTCCAGTCACTGGCTGCTCTGATGCGGTCAGTGAACAGGTCAACACGGGCACTCACTGCTGCCACACTCGCTGTGTCAGCCAGGCATCGCCAGGGCACCCGGCGCGCTGCAGCAGCACAGCGGTCTGTCCCTCGGCAGATTGGTGCGCATGCTGCAGTGCTGGCCCGGGCGAGTGCCAGTGCCTCAGGTGACCAGCGAGCGCCTGCCATCCGCCAGCTTGCCGCCATTCCTCCAGCCGCTACTGCCAGTCCCCCAGTGGAGCTGCCAGGAGCTGCTGCAGCGACTGATGCTGGCCAGCCACAGCTGCAGCAATCAACAGCCGCCCGCTCGACGGCCAGACCTCGACTAGGCCGACCCCCAAGGGCATCTGCTGTCACGACATGTGCCCCTCAGGAGCCTGCCCCCAGCCTTGCAGCAGCCAATGGCCTTACTTTGAGGCGGAGCAGCAGGGCGGGCAGGGGCCACCCAAAGATGGCCAAGGCATCGCCCTAGCGGGCCAAATAGTCGAATGTGTGGCCATTTGTGTTTGTTTCTTGAGGCCGAGAATTGGATGTTTGTTTTTTGAAGGCCGATGATGTGATGTTTGTTTTTGACGAAGGCCGAGAATGACGGCCATTTTAGTTGCCCTATTTTGTTAATCCTCTCCAGGTTGTGGGAGCGAGTAATGTGTTTGAGTGTTTTTTGGGGGTTTCGTCTGTTTTTGGTTTTCATGTGGGAAGGGCCCAGAGTTTGTGCAATAAACCATTTTATTTATTCACATTGTCCATGTTTGATCCTTGAAGTGTTTGTTGCCTTAACCGGCTGAGGGCTTGCGGAGCGGCTGCAATCATGTTCTATCATTGGCACAAGCCATTCCCTGACAGGGGGCCTAGAAGTGACGTTCAATAAGCCGCCGACGGGCGGCCCTTGGACCTTGTGCCTCCCTCCTGGGCTGGTACTCCTCATCCTCGTCGTCCTCATGCTCCTCCTGCTCCTCCTCCTGAGGTGGTGGTCCAACGTGAGGTGGCAGTGCCTGAGTCCTGCGGATAGCCAGGTTGTGCAGCATGCAGCAAACGACGACAAATTGGGAGACTCGATCCTGCGAATACTGGAGGGCTCCCCCGGAGCGATCGAGACAGCGGAACCGTTGCTTGAGCACGCCGATTGTTTGTTCTATGAGGTTCCTCGTCGCTTGATGGCTCTCGTTGTATGCCTCTTCAGCAGGGGTCGTGGGCGCGCGGAGTGGGGTCATGAGCCAGGTACACAAAGGATAGCCTTTGTCCCCGATAAGCCATCCTCTTGGGGGAGGCTGTGCCTGGAACATGTCAGCCACAGTTGTCTGTCGCAGGATAAAGGCATCGTGGCTGCTGCCTGGAAAGCGGGCATTGACAGCTAGGATGCGCTGCCTGTGGTCACACACCAGCTGTACATTGAGGGAATGGTAGCCCTTCCAGTTGCGGTAATCCTCGGCATGCTCAAGAGGTGCCCGCAAAGCCACATGCGTGCAGTCAATGGCGCCCTACACCATGGGGAAGCCCGCTATTCTTGCAAACCCCACTGCATGCTGCTGCTGCTTGTCCAGGGTCATGGGGAAGGAGATGAATTGATGTCTCCTTCTGAAAAGGGCTTCGGTCACCTGGCGGATGCAGCAATGCACGGCGAACTGGGAGATGTTAGCGATGTCCCCAGTAGCGGATTGGAAGGAGCCGGTGGCATAGAAGTTGAGAGCCACCGTCACCTTCACTGCCACCGACAGAGACGTCCTGCGCATCAGCTGTGGCTGCAGATCTCTCTGAAGCAGCCGGCAGATGTCTGCAACCACCTCCCTTCGGAATCGCAGCCTCCTAACACACATCGCGGCAGACATGGTCAGATAGGAGGTCTGCTGGCGGTATACCCTGCGTGGGTAAGGCCTCAGTTGGCGACGCCTGTTGCCCCCTCTGCATCTAGCCAGGGCTGCCACTCTCTCACGGCGTCTGTAAGCCCTTCTGGCATAAGGCTGAAATTCAGTGTTGCCACCCAATGCAGCCCCCATTATATGCTGGCAAACACTGAGCTCTGAATGAAGGCAAAGATAATTGGTAAGCTCTGGCCTGAGCCAAAAATACCTGTCCAAGTGTTGGTCCAAACCAGTAAACTCTCCTCCTTGGTCTCTGTCCAAAAAACCGTTGCACAAGAGTGAATGCTGCAAAATGGCTGGCCTTTATACTGCTGGGTAAGTGCCCTTTAATTTGCGCTCCCCGCGGCCCGGCTGGGCTGTGTACCGTTCCACTTCACAGTCGCTCGGGCCGCCCGGCGCACAATGGGCCGGCACGAGTGAAGTTCCAGTTCGGGGCGCACAAAAGGCGTTGCACTAGCAAATGACGTCATGATGTGCGCGCGCAGCAGGGCGCGCGCTAAGACTTTGCGCCAGCGCTAAATGTGTACTGAAGTTGGGGCAAGGCGCAGATCGCGCTGCGCCCGGCCACTAAGTGCCTAGCGCTCGAAATCTACTCCTCCTAAGGCGCAAACGGCTGCCGCGCCCAACTGAATTTCTAGGCCTTTGTGCCTTGTAGATGGCAGAAAGGCTTTGGGGAGTCAGGAAGTGAGACACTCGCCACAGAATACCTAGCCTCTGACCTGCTCTTGTTGCCACAGTATTTATGTGGCTGGTCCAGTTAAGTTTCTGGACAATAGTGACCCCAAGGATGTTGATGGTGGGGGATTCGGCGATGGTAATGCCACTGAATGTCAAGGGGCAGTGGTTAGCCTCTTACTTGTTGGAGATAGTCATTGCCTGGCACTTCTATGGTGCGAATGTTACCCACCACTTATCAGCCCAAGCCTAAACGTCGTCCAGGTCTTGTTGCATGTGGGCATGGACTGCTTCATTATCTGAGGAGTTGTGAATGCCACTGAACACTGTGCAGTCATCAGCGAACATCCCCATTTCTGAACTTATGTTGGAGGGAAGGTCATTGATGACCATCTGCAAACTTTGAAATTGTGCCCTATATAGTTTGGACCCCAGTTTTCGATACACTTACGAACATATGAGCAATGATGGAGAGGTAAAGGCCTGCTGGTCCATCCAGCCTGGCTCACACAATTGCGATACCTTGTGTGTCACAATATATACACTCCCCACCTCACCCGAACCCATGTGATCTCCTGGGAGAGGCGATAAACTCCAGGCCAATTTGGAGGGAAAAAATCTGGAATTTCCTCTCCTACCCATGTAGGTGATCGAAACTAATCCTGGAGATCACTGGCCTTGAATTCCCAGCAGCACCTACCTCTTGTAAGAGGTGATCTCCGCTCCACCCAGGAACAGGTCCAGCTCTCGCTTGAAGGAATTCAGTGAATCAACGTCAAACAACGCACGAGCTGGCAGCCTGTCCCAGAGGTCCCCTATTCTCTGGGAAATGAACCACCTCCTGACATCTAACCTAGATCTGGCCTTGTACAACTTAAAATTGTGACTCCTGGTCTTGCCAAACCTGTTTAATTGGCACAAATGTCAGCTGAAACACAATCTATTCCCTTCATCATCTTATAAACCTCAATCAGTCCACCTCTAAGTCTCACTCCTCTAAAGTGTAGAGTCCCAAATCTTTTAGCCTATCTTGATCACTAAGATGCTTTATACAGGGAATTAGTCTAGAGGCCCTCCTCTGCACCCTCTCCAAAGCCTCAATATCACCCACAATGTGAGGAGGCCAAAACTGGATTCCTTGTGAGGCCTGGTCAAGGTCTTGCACAAGGACAAAATAGTAGGCCTCATCTTATACTCAGTTGTTGTATGAATGCACCCCAACACTCTATTCACTCTAGCTAGCGCTTCACGGCACTGCTCATATACATTTAGAGCTGTATGCACGAGAATGCCCAGATCTTTTTCTTTCTCCGCCTTCTTTAATGCATTTCCCTGAAGGGTATATGTATGTTGAGCATTCGCCCCATCCACACGCATAACAATGCACTTTTCCAAATTAAACATAATTTGCCAGTCATGAGCCCAATCTCCCAACACATTAAGAACCGTCTGAAGCAGACGAACATAATCTACAGTCTGAACACACGCACAGATCTTGGGATCATCTGCAAATTTGCAGATCGTGCCCCACCACCTACATCCAGATCATTAATAAAAAGTGAAGAGCAATGGTTCCAATACTGATCCCAGTGGGACACCACTGGTGAACAAACAGATCCAGATCCATCTATAACTACTTTCTGCCTACGTCCTTCCATCCCGTTCTCAATCCAGCTCAATATATTACCACTAATACCAGAGGCTTCAATCTTGTAGAGAAGCCTCTTGGATGGTACCTTATCAAACCCTTTTTGGAAGTCTAAGTAGGTAATGTCTACTGGGCTTCCCTCGTCCACCATCTTCATGACTTCTTCAAAAAATACAATCAGATTTGTAAAACAGGACCTCCTTTTTATGAAACCATGTTGGGTGACCCTAAAATGACCCTCTCTATCCAAGCAATCATATATTGCATCCCTAATCATTCCCTCAAGCATCTTTCCTATTGCTGATGTTAAACTAACAGGCCGATAGTTACCTGTGTCCGTCTTGTCAACTTTTTTAAAGATGGGGACTATATTAGCCTCCTTCCAGTCTACAGGAACCATCCAGAGTGCAGTGAGCTATTAAAAATACAGGCTACGGGCTCACACAGCACGTGTCCCATCTCCCTGACGACCCTTGGCTGAATATTATCTTGCTTGGCTGCTCGATCTATGTTCAAGTTCTTAATTCTACCTAAAACACTATGGCCTAGAAATTCAGTTGGGCGTGCCAGCCGTTAGCGCCTTAGGAGGAGCAGATCTCGAACGCTAGGCGCTTATCACACGGGCACAGCGCGATCTGCGCCTCTCCCCAACTTCAGGACACATTTAGCGCCGGTGCAAAGTCTTAGCGCGCGCCCTGCTGCGCGCGCAGATCATGACGTCATTTAATAGTGCAACGCCCTTTGTGCGCCCCAAACCGGAACTTCACTCGCGCCGGCCCATTGTGCGCCGGGCGGCCCGAGCGACTGTGAAGTGGAACAGTACACAGGCCAGCCGGGCCGTGGGGAGCGCAAATTAAAGGTCACTTACCCAGCAGTATAAAGGCCAGCCATTTTGCAGCATTCACTCTTGTGCAACGGTTTTTTGGACAGAGACCAAGGAGGAGAGTTTACTGGTTTGGACCAACACTTGGACAGGTATTTTTGGCTCAGGCCAGAGCTTACCAATTATCTTTGCCTTCATTCAGAGCTCAGTGTTTGCCAGCATATAATGGGGGCTGCATTGGGTGGCAACGCTGAATTTCAGCCTTATGCCAGAAGGGCTTACAGACGCCGTGAGAGAGTGGCAGCCCTGGCTAGACGCAGAGGGGGCAACAGGCGTCGCCAACTGAGGCCTTACCCACGCAGGGTATACCGCCAGCAGACCTCCTATCTGACCATGTCTGCCGCGATGTGTGTTAGGAGGCTGCGATTCCGAAGGGAGGTGGTTGCAGACATCTGCCGGCTGCTTCAGAGAGATCTGCAGCCACAGCTGATGCGCAGGACGTCTCTGTCGGTGGCAGTGAAGGTGACGGTGGCTCTCAACTTCTATGCCTCCGGCTCCTTCCAATCCGCTACTGGGGACATTGCTAACATCTCCCAGTTCGCCGCGCAATGCTGCATCCGCCAGGTGACCGAAGCCCTTTTCAGAAGGAGACATCAATTCATCTCCTTCCCCATGACCCTGGACAAGCAGCAGCAGCGTGCAGTGGGATTTGCAAGAATAGCGGGCTTCCCCATGGTGCAGGGCGCCATTGACTGCACGCATGTGGCTTTGCGGGCACCTCTTGAGCATGCCGAGGATTACCGCAACCGGAAGGGCTACCATTCCCTCAATGTACAGCTGGTGTGTGACCACAGGCTGCGCATCCTAGCTGTCAATGCCCGCTTTCCAGGCAGCAGCCACGATGCCTTTATCCTGCGACAGACAACTGTGGCTGACATGTTCCAGGCACAGCCTCCCCCAAGAGGATGGCTTATCGGGGACAAAGGCTATCCTTTGTGTACCTGGCTCATGACCCCGCTCCGCGCGCCCACGACCCCTGCTGAAGAGGCATACAACGAGAGCCATCAAGCGACGAGGAACCTCATAGAACAAAATATCGGCGTGCTCAAGCAACGGTTCCGCTGTCTCGATCGCTCCGGGGGAGCCCTCCAGTATTCGCAGGATCGAGTCTCCCAATTCGTCGTCGTTTGCTGCATGCTGCACAACCTGGCTATCCGCAGGACTCAGGCACTGCCACCTCACGTTGGACCACCACCTCAGGAGGAGGAGCAGGAGGAGCATGAGGACGACGAGGACGAGGAGTACCAGCCCAGGAGGGACGCACAAGGTCCAAGGGCCGCCCGCCGACGGCTTATTGAACGTCACTTCTAGGCCCCCTGTCAGGGAATGGCTTGTGCCAATGATAGAACATGATTGCAGACGCTCCGCAAGCCCTCAGCCGGCTAAGGCAACAAACACTTCAAAGATCAAACATGGACAATGTGAATAAATAAAATGCTTTATTGTACAAACTCTGGGCCCTTCCCACATGAAAACCAAAAACAGACGAAACCCCCAAAAAACACTCAAACACATTACTCGCTCCCACAACCTGGAGAGGATTAACAAAATAGGGCAACTAAAATGGCCGTCATTCTCGGCCTTCGTCAAAAACAAACATCACATCATCGGCCTTCAAAAAACAAACATCCAATTCTCGGCCTCAAGAAACAAACACAAATGGCCACACATTCGACTATTTGGCCCGCTAGGGCGATGCCTTGGCCATCTTTGGTTGGCCCCTGCCCGCCCTGCTGCTCCGCCTCAAAGTAAGGCCATTGGCTGCTGCAAGGCTGGGGGCAGGCTCCTGAGGGGCACATGTCGTGACGGCAGAAGCCCTTGGGGGTCGGCCTATTCGAGGTCTGGCCGTCGAGCGGGCGGCTGTTGATTGCTGCAGCTGTGGCTGGCCAGCATCAGTCGCTGCAGCAGCTCCTGGCAGCTCCACTGGGGGAGTGGCAGTGGCGGCTGGAGGAATGGCGGCAAGCTGGCGGATGGCAGGCGCTCGCTGGTCGCCTGAGACACTGGCACTCGCCCGGGCCTGCACTGCAGCATGCGCACCAATCTGCCGAGGGACAGACCGCTGTGCTGCTGCAGCGCGCCGGGTGCCCTGGCGATGCCTGGCTGACACAGCGAGTGTGGCAGCAGTGAGTGCCCGTGTTGATGTGTTCACTGACCGCAGCAGAGCAGCCAGTGACTGGACGGCACCACTGATCACCTGGCCAGTCGCTGACAGATCTGCCCGGTATTCCGCCCGACTGGTGGCCTCTAAGGGCCTGAACTCGGCCACACTCCGAGAGAGGGAATCGATGGACTCAGGCAACCGTGCCACTGCCGCCATGAGCTCCGTGTGCCAGCGCTCCGAGTCTGCGGACAAGTCTTCGAGGCGTTCCATCTCCTCGGCGAAGAGCATCTCCTGACTGGAGTCCAGACTCTCCCTCTGGGGAGAAGGCCGCCGAGCTGGCCGACCCTTCCTGCGTTGCTGGAGGCCGCTGGGCCCAGCAATTGGACTCCCCTCCGACGCATCCCCCCTCTGGGGAGAAGGCCGCCGAGCTTCCACCCCCCTCCCGCCTTTCTGCAGCACGCAGGTCCCAGGAGCTCCCCTACCCTTCGACACTTCCACCACGCTGCCCTCCAGGGACGACGTGTCCCCTACATTGGCCTGGGTGGCCGCGGCTGAGGGTTCCCCTGATGGGCCGCCTTCCTCTTGCTCCTCCTCCTGCTCCTCCTCGGAGGGTCTGTCACTGGCAAGTTGAGGGACCACCTCTTGACCATCTGAAAGCAGGAAGGCACAAGAGTAGCTTTAGAGTGAGGAGAGGGCGTCAGTGCGGGATGCATGAGTGGTGGCATTCAGCGCATTGGTCGGACAGTGGCAAAGGATGTAGATCTGATGCGCAAGTGGGACGAGAGAGGTGCAAATGGTGATGTCCTTACCATTGCTGCCCAGAACAGGGTCGGCATCTCCACATGCAACGGGCCCAATCACCCGGCCACCCATGAGGCGCTCCACGCGATGTTGCAGGTCGGTGAGTGGCTGGATATGGGGTCGGCCTCCCCCGGTCGCAGTCCGGCTTTTGCGATTATTCGCCAGCTTGGCCTGCAAGAGAAAGGACGGCCTCTAAGTACAGTGTGTCGCCGTGATCTTGTGTGCACTGCCTCCCATGGTGGAATAGCCTGGCCAGTGTGTCGCCATGATCTGGTGTGCACTGCCTCTCATGGTGGAATAGCTTGGCCAGTGTGTTAAGTGCAGAATGTGCAATTGATGCTCATGCCTGTCCCATAGCTGCTGGATGAAGGCTGGCCATTAGAGCTTTCAGGTCCCTTTGCCCATAATGTGAGGTGCACATGCAAGGATGAGGAGGTCATTGGAAAGGGTACTCACCCTGACAATGCATGTGAGGTCATTTAACTTTTTGCGGCATTGGGCACCGGTCCTGGGGACGTCGCTGTTGGCTGACAGCTTGCTGGCGACATGCCTCCAGGCTCTCCTGTAGACGCGGACCGTCGCCTTCTTGCCATTTTCCGGGTACAAAACATGGCGCCTCTTCTCCACAGCAGCAAGCAGCACACTCAGATCACGCTCTGAGAAGCGCTGCGCACGTTCACGGGCCTTCTCCATGTCTTCAGGCACTATTTGGGTCCAGCAGCAGTGTTCAGGCCTAGCTGGAGGGCTCCACTATCCAGGGCATGGCAGCAGACACAGTCGACCCTTCCCCCTTAAGAGCTGGCCGGCGCCTGGGTTTCTGCTGTCAATCACGAAATGGCCGCAACTGCGCTGCGCCCGGCCTCGGCGCTATCGATCACCACCTCCGGCTTAGCGCCCAAAGAGAGGTGTCCAGCAGCAGTTTTAGCGCTCGCCCGAACTAGTAGTGCGAAGCTAATGAATATCGGAGAAGTGGCATAGATTTGGCGGCGGCCGCAAACTTTAGCGGACGCCCCACTTTAGCACCCCAAAAGTGGCGTCAATGAATTTCTAGGCTTATGTTCATCTATTTTAATATGACTAGTTTTATTATTAAAATCATTCAATTCGAGTAGTTCAGCATCGTCTTCAAGAGAGAAGGCCGATGCAAAGTTCTCATTTAATATTTACGCCATGCCCAGTGAGTCCTTCGTAACCTGTCCTTGAACATCCTTCAATGGCCCAATACAGTCTTTGACAGATCTGCGAGTCTTCACATAACTGAAAAAGCTTTTCCCATTACATCCACAAATGTCGGCGATCCTTTTCCCTTTGGCATTTCAGCTGATCTAATAGCAGCCTTTGTATCTCTGGCTCTTCCTTATACTCGACTCTGTTTAGTTGTGTATTAGATGCCTTTAATTTATAGAAACATTTTTGTACATCTTATTTGTCTTTGTACATGACCAGTCAGCCACCTTGGCTTTTCCTTACCACATTCCCTTCTATTGACCTTGGGTACATTTTTGTCTTCCATAGTTTTTAATCTTGTTCTTAAAAACTTTCTATTTGCATTCTACATCGGTCTCATCACCGCCCAGTAGGGTTAGCCAATTAACACGTTCCAAATCATCTGCCATTTAGTGAAAGTTGCTCTTCTGAAATCGCTTACGAGTTGTTGATTCTCAGTACCTTGAGTTCTACCAGCCAATTGAAACTGTATAATGTTGTGGTCACTTTTGCCCAGCTGTTCCCCCACATGGAGATCCAATACGAGATCAAGCTCACTACTGAACGCTAGGTCTAATACATGATTGTTCCTGGTTACTTCATTAACATGTTGAGTCAGCAAGTAGTCTTGTCTATTTTCAATAACATTTCAGCTTCCCTCTTCTCTTCCTGGAATATACTTGCTTTGTATCATTTCCATCTCCTGTTTAAATATTTATCATTGTTGATCTAAGGAGGATCTTAACTCGCTCCGCCCAGCGGATACTGGACGGTGCGGGAGTTAAAATCAAAGCGGGAGATTTGCCTCTGGTTTTCTGCCCCACCACCATCTTCCCATTGCTGGTTTAATAAGCAACTGAGGTGCCTACGTGACTCGGGCAGAGCCTCATGAATGCGTTGGTATCGGGCTGAGTTACGTCAATAAGACCCAAAGCCATGTTTACATTTTAACTTGGGTACAGGGAGAACAATCTTAAAAGTTTCTGACCACACTAAAGTAGCAGGTTTTGCAAACAGCGAGGAGGACAGAGAAAGACTTAGAGAGACAGGTTAGTGAAATAGGCTGGCCCTCATGCTGTGCCTGGCTATTTGAGGTCACTTTCTGCCTTTTCCCATTGCTTCCACACTTGAACAAACATCATTCCTGCAGTGTGGGAATGAAGCCTAGCCTGAGTAATTCAGAATGAACCGTTAATTGTTGATTAAGAAGCTTGGCTCTGTGTGTTAATCTGTCCACCATTTGGCCGTCAGTAGAACTTCATCTGTGAGAGGAAAGAAGAAGTCACCTTACATTAGTGCAGTGCACAAAATGGCAGCAACTTAATAAATGGATGTTTGTACCAGCTGATAGACACAGCAAATTCCCTGGCCATGTGTTGAATCATGATCGTACTGTTATAGAGGTTACAATGACTCTGTTAAATGTTGAACCATCGGTTTATTGTGGAAACTCTTGTGGCAGTGTGTACATTAGAAAGGGTCCTTGCATGAAACTTAGTGCCCAACAGTCCATTCATTGTGTTCTATTCATCTCTTTTCTCATTCAGGTTTTGGGCGAGTGGACAGCCCCATAGTAGCGAAGGTGAAGATGAAGACTGTGTCGTGGCCTCTGTAACTGGAGCATGGCATGATTGGCCGTGCAGTTCCAGACATTCCTCCATCTGCGAAAAATCACCATAATGCTATTTTGCTTATCGTTACAGTCAGTGCTAAGTGGAAAGTGAATCTATATTTAAATGTTCAGTACATGTACAATGGACAAGCAGCCCTGAGCTGGTGTTGGTATGATGGGTGTGTGACCAGGGCTATCCCTCCCTCCTCTCCTGATTGGAACTGTCCCAAAGCCCACTGGACACACTCAGTTTTGCCCCTTTATCTTAGTCCAGCAATGCGAAGACCCACGTGGTAGAATGTCCCTATTGTCCTGTACTGTGGTGAACCAGATCCAGTTTTGCGGAATGTTGAAAAGTGCCAGTGCAGTGTTTGTACACCAGCGTGTTCTGCTTCCTCACATCCCTCCAGCTCAGGCCCATTGGAGCAAAGCTGCTCCGGGAATCTCAAACTCGCAGTGCCACTTGGAAACCGTGCAATGCCTCCTCCTCCTGTGAGGGACGTCGTGGGTTTTCAACAGTTCCTGCTCTCTGCAGCACTCAGAGTGTAGATAGAAAAGCCAATGGCCCTGACTTCACTCAAATTAAATCACTCAATCACTCCATGCCGCCTCCCTGGCAAAAGAACCAGAGGCGACATGAGGAGACATTTTTTTACGCAGCGAGTTGTTGTGATCTGGACAGCACTGCCTGAAAGGGTTGCGGAAGCAGATTCAATAGTAACGTTCTAAAGCGAATTGGATAAATACTTCAAGGGAAAAAATTTACAGGGCTATGGGGAATGGGATTAATTGGACAGCTCTACCAAAGAGCCAGCACAGACACGATAGGCCAAACAGCCTCCTGTGCTGTATCATTCTATGATTGTATGATTCCATGAAATCTGATCCTAGACAGGCGAGCTGCCAGCCCAGCTCCATCCCCCTCCGAGTCTGCCCCCACACCTCCCCTTCGTCCCTCTGTCCCTCCCTGCTCCCCCTCTGCCCCACAACTTTCACTCCCTTCCACTCTACGTCCGTTCCTACCTCATCCTCCACCCCCACCTTCCACACCCCCAACTTCCCCTCCCCCTCCACCCCGACCCCACTTCTGTCCCACCTCCCCCTCATAGCTCCCCCTCTGCCCCAGCTCCCCCTCCACCTCCTCCCCACTTCCGCCCCATCTCCCCCTCCCAGCTCCCCCTCCACCCTCCACGCCCCACCTCCACCTGCCCTTCCTCCTCCCCCTCCACCACACCCCCCTACCCAGGGCTGGCTGCGTGTCGAAGGCTCTCGCGATTGGTCAGGCTGCGACTGGCGAGATGTATCGGGATACCCGACTAATGTCCCCAGCTCACCGTTTTAGAGCGAGTAAGGCCAGAGTTCCAATTCTGATCGAGCCACAGGGCACCGAGACCAGCACACAAACCAACCGCTTCCCCATTTTTGGCCAATTTCTCAGTCCTCTCTTTGCAGCTAATGGGCTCCGACCATAATAAAGGATCTGGCTGGTCCAATTTGAACCCTTAACCCTCAGACACACGGCAATGCTGTAAACATAAGGACATAAGAAATAGGAGCAGGAGTCGGCCATACGGCCCATCGAGCTTCTCCGCCATTCAAAAAGATCATGGCTGAACTTCTACCTCAACTCCATCTCCCCACACTATCCCCATATCCCTTGATTCCCTTAGTGCCCAAACATCTATCGATCTCAGTCTTGAATCTACTCATCGACTGGACATCCACAGCCCTCTGGGGTGGAGAATTCC
Organism: Somniosus microcephalus; assembly: GCF_052327205.1. Taxonomy (NCBI): domain Eukaryota; kingdom Metazoa; phylum Chordata; class Chondrichthyes; order Squaliformes; family Somniosidae; genus Somniosus; species Somniosus microcephalus. The sequence goes on along the minus strand of NC_141017.1, from coordinate 9,748,057 downwards.
AAAGATTCACAACCCTCTGAGTGAAGAAATTTCTCCTCATCTCAGTCCTAAATGGCCGACTCCTTATCCTGAGTCTATGCTCCCTTTTCTAGACTCCCCAGCCAGGGGAAACAGCCTCTCAGGATCTACCCTATCAACCCCCCTCAGAATCTTATACGTTTCCATGAGATCACCCCTCATTCTTCTAAACACCAGAGAATATAGACCCAATCTATTCAACCTCTCCTCATTGGACAAGCCTCTCATCCCAGGAATCAGAGTAGTGAACCTTCGTTGCACCACCTCTAAGGTGAGTATATCCTTGCTTAGGTAATGAGACCAAACCTGTACACAGTACTCCAGGGGTGGTCTCACCAAAGCCCTATATAATTGCAGCAAGACTTCCTAACTCTTATCGTGCTCTTACCCCTGCAATAAAGGCTAACATATCATTCAACTTCCCAATTGCTTGCTGTACCTACATGTTAACTTTCTGTGATTTGTGTACAAGGACCCCCAAATCCCTCTGAATGCCAACATTTACTAGTCTCTTACCTTATAAAAAGTATTCTGCTTTTCCATTCTTCCTACCAAAGTGGATAATTTCACACTTCCCCAAAACAAAACAAAATGAAATCTGATCCCTTGTGACAGGTTAACGATCTGTCCAATTCCAGAACTTGCGAATCTACAATGATTCTCAGCAGTGGCTGGTGAGACACACCTGCCCATTGAGGCAGTGAGGTAGAGATTTGAGCAGATCCATGTCTCTATGTATGTAAATGCTAAGTCCAAGGGAGCTGTCAGACCTCTGTTTATGTGGGTTGAAGACACAAAGTCCAACCTCATTATAGAAATATTCAATATTGAGCACTGGGCAACGCATCACTCGTCCTGCCTGTGGCATTTACAATCATCTCATCAGGAATCCTGCAGTAAGACTCTCGCAGTTTGTCTTTGCCTTGAAGGTGTGTGAGCTGCTCGCCTGGTTTCTGGGAGACTACCTGGTAGCAGGGCCACCTCATTAGATTGATAGGTCTGTAACTGCAAGATTGTTTTCCAGTACATTAGGTATTATAATCTAGTGAAATCTGCTGCTTGCTCTAATCTTGTTTCTGGCAACCTTAATTCTTAATAAATGTGATTTTTATTTCTGAGTCTCATAGTCAATCAGTGTGTTGTTTATCAGCAGTCAGAGAGATCAGGAAGGGACAGTGAGATTCTTATTATTCCTAATGTCTATCTTAATGGTACAAGGGGTTTGTTGTTCACCCTGAGGCCTGCAGCACCAGAATAATTTGTGCAGTAGGTCATGTTTCAGTCCAGAGGGAGTAAGCGCTCACTGGGGAAATAGATTTTGAATTGGGTATGAGAAAAATGATCTCAAGTGAGATTGAATCAGAACAGAAATCACTTGCTGGCCGCTTTTGTGATTATGTTTCTTTTAAGGTGCATCATAGGAATGCTTTAAATCTGGTAACACTACAAGCGCACGAGCCTATTTTATGGTTGCAAGAATCCCCACAGTTCACTGACTTTCTGATTTAGTGGTTATTTTAAACGTTTATTTGTAGGTTGAGTTAGGAGTGGATAGTATGGGATATTTCAGCACAGATTAGGTCATGCGCAGCAAAGGAATTTGATGTAATTGTAAAATACTTTTGAAGGACAATAATTAATTTAAACAAAAAAGAAAGGATATAAGGTGAATGGTAACGCAATATAGATATAATTGTAAATTCAGTGATCCCGCAATCGTAGTGAAGCAAGGTGAAAGGGGTACAACACTGTAGCACTGTCTCCTCACTGGCAGTGTAGAATCCTTCAATTTACTGTACGCTAACCACAGTCTGATTCAGACGTTCAACATTTCCAAGTCTCTGGGGGAAAAATTCGGCACCTCAGCACCTCCCATTAGCGCCAGCAGATGGCACTAATGGGGCACTAGCTCATTATCGCTGGGGCGAGGCGAATCCAACGCCGCATGTCAAATCCTGCCCCCTCCCCCCCTGTTAACAGTTATCGCCGGGAGCCTCAACGTCAGGTGGATTGTGACGTCAGTGAATGTGCAATACTCACTGACCACCCGATCTGCAAAATTGATTGTCGCCACCTACTTTAGAGCCTGCAGTAAACAGTGGCAGGGAGAGCTGGCATGAAGCACGAGGAAACCGGATCCAGGGAAGTTATTTAAAGGGATCATCAACAGGTGGCCATACCCTTTCAGGGAGGTTGTCCCAAAGAGTATATCATTGTCACAGTACTCCCACTGATGGATTGAGCTGTGATTTACTGAAACATTGCAAAATAGTAAAACAAAAACTACAATCTCTTCACATGTTTAGCAATCAAAATCAGACCAGAATATTTTGCATAATACAGTTTTTAAGGAGATTTTTTCAGTGTGCATTCTCTAAAGCACCTTGAATCACCCTGTATAAAGGAACCTCTGTGCACTTTCTCCACAGCCTCTTGTGCATCGACTTCAGTCTGTGGCAGTGAGCATGCTGTCTTACAGGGAGACGTGTGCCCGGGAGCATAGAGGCATAGCGTACAAAAGCAAGGATGTTATGGTGAACCTTTATAAATCACTGGTTAGACCCCAACTGGAGTATCGTGTTCAATTCGGGGCCTCACACTTTAGGGGGGAAATGAGGAAGGCACCAGGTGTATATGATGCCTCGTGGGATAGAAAGGGTTAATCTGGAGCCTTATTTCACATTAACCCAAGAGAGCAGGACAAGGAGACACGGGTACAAACTGGGAAATGGCAGGTTCAGGACTGACAACAGAAAGCCCTTCACACACAGAGTGAACAACACACAGTGGCCTCTGGGTAGGGAAGAGGAGGCAGGAACTCTGCAGTTAAATAGTGCGATAGGGGCGAGGTCATAGGTTTCATTGGAAGAGGTAGATGGGCTGAATGGCCTCCCTTGGCCATCATGATTTTTGTGATATCATAAAATGGACATGTCTAACACACCCATTTCAACGATCATCCTCGGTTCACACATGCCACCCATTACCTCAAATCACAGTCTCTTTGACCCATCCAGCCAGTTCCACTGCTTCGCCCCTTCCACCCCAAGCTCACGCAGCTCTTCCTCATCTGTTAACATCCCGTTGCCACCTGCCGTCAATGCTTTATTGGGAATTCTAAAACCATCCAGTGGGAATGACGTGTTAATCGAATCGCAGAAACTTACGACACAGAAGGAAGCCATTCGGCCCATCGTTTCTGTCCCAGCTGAAAACGAGCTATCCAGCCTAATCCCACTTTCCAGCTCTTGGTCCGTAGCCCTGTAGAATATAGAGTCATAGAGTTTAACAGCACAGAAAGAGGCCCTTCGGCCCATTGGGTCCGTGCCAGCCATCAAGCCCTCTCTATTCTAATCTCATTTTCCAGCACTTGGTCCATAGCCTTGTATGCTATGGCGTTTCAAGTGCTCATCTAAATGCTTCTTGAATGTTGTGAGGGTTCCTGCCTCTACCACCCTTTCAGGCAGTGAGTTCCAGATTCCAACCACCCACTGGGTGAAAAAAGCCCTCCTCAACCCGCCTCTAATTCTTCTACCAATTACTTTAAATCTATGCCGCCTGGTTACTGACCTCTCTGCTAAGGGAAATAGATCCTTCCTATCCACTCTATCTAGGCCCCTCATAATTTTATACACCTCAGTCAAGTCTCCCCTCAGTCTCCTCTGTTCCAAAGAAAACAACCCCAGCCTATCCAATCTTTCCTCATAGCTAAAATTCTCCAGTCCTGGCAACATCCTCGTAAATCTCCTCTGTACTCTCTCTAGTGCAATCACATCCTTCATATAATGTGCTGGCCAGAACTGTACACAGCACTCTAGCTGTGGCCTAACTAGTGTTTTATACAGTTCGAGCATAACCTCCCTGCTCTTATATTCTATGCTCGGATATTAAAGGAAAGTATCCTGTATGCCTTCTGAACCACCTTACCTACCTGTCTGGCTACCTTCAGGGTCCTGTGGACGTGCATAAAGTCATAGAGGTATACAGCACAGATAGAGGCCCTTCGGCCCATCGTGTCTGCGCTGACCATCAATCCCTGTCCAGTCTAATCCCATTTTCCAGCATTTGGTCCATAGCCAAGGCCCCTCTGTTCCTCTAAATTTCTCAGTATCCTACCATTTATTGTGCATTCCCTTGCCTTGTTAGCCCTCCCCAAATGCATTACCTCACACTTCTCCGGATTGATCTCCATTTGCCACTTTTCTGCCCACCTGACCAGTCCATTGATATCTTCCTGCCGCCTGCAGCTTTCTTCCTCACTATCAAACACACAGCCAATTTTTGTATCATCTGCAAACTTTTAATCATGCCCCTTACATTGAAGTCTAAAATCATTGATGTGTACCACGAAAAGCAATGGATCTAGTACTGAGCCGTGCAGAACTCCACTGGAAACAGCCTTCCAGTCACAAAACCACCCGCTGACCATTACCCTTTGCTTCCTGCCACTGAACCAGGGAGGGAGGAGGTTTTAGCGGGCTTAAAAGTAGACAAATCCCCAGGCCCAGACGAGATGTATCCCAGGCTGCTGTGTGAGGCAAGGGAGGAGATTGCAGGGGCTCTGACACAAATTTTCAGAACCTCTCTGGCCACAGGGAAGGTGCCAGAGGACTGGAGGACAGCTAACCTCAAGAAGGGTAGTAGGGATAAACCAGGGAATTACAGGCCAGTGAGCCTAACATCAGTGGTAGGGAAATTATTGGAAAAAATTCTGAGGGACAGAATTAATCTCCACTTGGAGAAGCAAGGATTAATCAAGGATAGTCAGCATGGCTTTGTCAGGGGGAGATCATGTCTAATAATTTGATTGAATTTTTCGAGGGTTGACTAGGTGTGTGGATGAGGGTAGTGCAGTTGATGTAGTCTACATGGACTTCAGTAAGGCTCTTGACAAAGTCCCGCATGGGAGACTGGTCAAGAAGGTAAGTGCCCATGGGATCCAGGGTAATTTGGCACATTGGATCCAAAATTGGCTTAGTGGCAGGAGGCAGAGGGTGATGGTCGAAAGTTGTTTTTGTGACTGGAAGCCTGTGTCCAGTGGTGTACCACAGGGATCGGTGCTGGGTCCTTTGCTGCTTGTAGCGTACATTAATGATTTAGATATGAATGTAGGAGGTATGATCAGTAAGTTCCCAGATGACACGAAAATTGGTGGAGTGGTAAATAGCGAGCAGGGAAGCCTTAGGCTACAGGGCGATATAGACGGGTTGGTCAGATAGGCAGAACAGTGGCAAATGGAATTTAACCCTGAAAAGTGTGAGGTGATGCACTTTGGGAGTACAGGTAGACTATCCTTTATCCGAAAACCTCGGGACCAGCCGAGTTTCGGATAAAGGAGAATTTCGGATTTCGGAAGGTGGGTCGGCGGGGGTCCGCCGGGTGGTCGGCGGGGGGTCGTGCGCACGACTTACGCTGACGCTCAGCGTAAGTCAGTCGGGGTCGGCGGGGGTCGGGGCCGGCGGGGTACGCGGGGGGGGTCGGCGGTTGTCGGGGCCGGCGGGGTCCGCGGCGGTTGTTGGGGCTGGCGGGGTCGGCGGTTGTCGGGGCCGGCGGAGTCCGCGGGGGGGTCGGCGGTTGTCGGGGCTGGCGGTGTCGGCGGTTGTCGGGGCCGGCGGGGTCCGCGGGGGGGTCAGCGGTTGTCGGGGCTGGCGGGGTCGGCGGTTGTCGGGGTCGGCGGTTGTCGGGGCTGGCGGGGTCGGCGGTTGTCGGGGCCGGCGGGGTCCGCGGGGGGGTTGGCGGGGGGTCGTGTGCACGACTTACCCTTTATCCGAACTTCCGCAACCGGAACCCTCTAAAAACCGAAGGTTTTTTCGTTCAGCGTAAGTCGTACGCACGACTTACGCTGAACGAAAAAACCTTCGGTTTTTAGAGGGTTTCGGTTTTCGGAAGTCCGGATAAAGGGTAGTCTACCTGTACTAACAAGGCAAGGGAATACACAATGGTTGGTAGGATCCTAGGGAGGACAGAGGATCAGAGGGACCTTGGTGTGCATGTATATAGATCCCTGAAGGCAGCAGGACAGGTAGATAAGGTGGTTAAAAAGGCATATGGGATACTTGCCTTCATTAGCCGAGGCATAGAATATAAGAGCAGGGAGGTTATGGTGGAGCTGTACAAAACGCTAGTTAGGCCACAGCTGGAATACTGTGTGCAGTTCTGGTCGCCACACTGTAGGAAGGATGTGATTGCATTGGTGAGGGTGCAGAGGAGATTCATCAGGATGTTACCTGGGCTGGAGCGCTTCAGCTATGAAGAGAGACTGGTCAGGCTGGGGTTGTTTTCCTTAGAGCAGAGAAGGCTGAGGGGGGACCGGATTGAGGTGTACAAAATTATGAGGGGCATAGATAGGGTAGATAGAAAGGAACTTTTCCCCTTAGTAGAGGGGCCAATAACCAGGGGGCATAGTTTCAAGGTAAGGGGCAGGAGGTTTAGAGGGGATTTGAGGAAAATCTAGAACTCACTGCCTGAAAGGGTGGCAGAGGTAGGAACCCTCACAACATTCAAGAAGCATTGAGATGAGCACTTGAAACACCATAGCATACAAGGCTATGGACCAAGTGCTGGAAAATGGGATTAGAATAGAGAGGGCTTGATGGCCGGTGCGGACACGATTGGCCGAAGAGCCTCTTTCTGTGCTGTATAAGTGTATGACTCTATGGCCTAGAAATTCGGTATAGCCGCGTTTGGGGCGCTACAGCTGGGCGGTCGCAAAACTTTGCGCCCGGCGCAACTTAGCGCCACCTTCGCCGATATTCAGTTGCATCACCCCAAGAGGTTGCTGCAGCGCTAAAGCAGGCGATGCACGAGTATTATAAGGCGCTAAGCCAGCGATCCGGGGCACTACCACCGAGGGCGGGCGCAGCGCAAGTGCGGCGTGTTATTGATTGAAGGTTGACAGTCAGGTGCCGGTCAGCACTTAAAGGGGGAGGGTGGAATTGTTTGGCTGCCACGCCCTGCACACTGCAGCCCTGAGGGAAGGCCGGAACAGTACTAATTCATTTGCTCCACACCCAGGAGAATGGAGAAGCCAAGGGAGAGAGCGCAGCGCTTTGGCGAGGGTGACCGGAGGCTGCTGGTTGGCGCAGTTGAGCGCAGGCGCCATGTTCTGTTCCCTGAAGGTGGCAGGAGGCCGCTGCCCTCCGAATATCGGAAAGCCTGGAGGGAGGTGGCAAGCAGGGTCGCCTCCAACAGCGTGGTTCCCAGGACTCCCCTCCAATGCCGTAAAAAATTCAACGACCTCACTCGGCTTGTCAAGGTGAGAACCCTTTCCAGTATCTTCCTCATCCCTGCATGTGTTCCTCAGTTGATGGCCAAAGGGACATGAAAGCCCTACTGCCCAGCCCTCATCCAGCAGCTATGGGACTGTCATGAAAAGCACTTCCATATTCAGGAGTTTATACACTGTCAGGGCTCTTCCACCATGGGAGGCTGTGCAGGCAAGATCAGGGCTTCACACTGTCAGGGCTATTCCACCATGGGAGGCTGTGCAGGCAAGATCAGGGCTTCACACTGTCAGGGCTATTCTACCATGGGAGGCTGTGCGGGCAAGATCAAGTCAAGGCTTCACACTGTCAGGGCTATTCCACCATGGGAGGCTGTGCAGGCAAGATCAGGGCTTCACACTGTACTTAGAGGCCGTCCTCTCTATTGCAGGGCAAGCTGGCGCACAACCGGAGACAGCAGCGCCAGACCGGGGGAGGCCGTCCAGACATTAAGCAGCTCAACGACCTAGAGCTGCAAGTGGAGCAGATCATGGCAGGCTGGCTGATTGGCCCCGTCGCGACTGGAAATGCCGACCCGGTTCTGGGCACCAATGGCAAGGTCCTCACCTTTTTGACCTCTCTCTTTCCACCTGTGCCTCACGCCAGCATCCTTTGCCACTATCGAACCAATGCAGTGCATAGCAGCACTCATGCCTCCCTCGCTGCCGTCATGTCCTCACTCTAAAGCAACTCTTGTGCCTTCCTGCTTTCAGATGGTGACACGCCAGGTGAGGAGGCGGCCCCTCAAGCTGGCACAGTGTTGGAGTCAGACCTAGTGGAGGAGGAAGAGGAAGCCGCCCCATCAGGGACACCCTCGGCCGAAGCAGCCCATGGCCATGCTGGGGACATGTCTTCCCTGGAGGGGAGCAGGGGGGAAGTGTCAGAGGAGAGTGATGCTCCGGGGACCAGCGGGCTGCAGCAATGCGGGAGGGGTGGGGAAGCTCGGCGGCCTTCTCCCCGGAGGGAGAGTGTGGCCTCCAGTCCTGCTACAGTGAGCGCAGAGGAGGTGCGGCTCCTTGCGGAAATGGGCGCACAGGCTGAGCACAGGCACACTGAGCTCATGGCTGCAGTGGCAATGATGCTTGACTCCATAGAGTCACTGGCAAGGAGTGTGCAGGAATTCAGGGCAGCACAGGCCAGGAGTCTGCAGGACTTCGCGGCAGCACAGGTGGCCTCCAGCTAAGTGCTCAGTCGTGCCGTGCATTCACTGGCTGGTGTCATCCAGACACAGACTAGGACCACATGGGAACTAACTGCTGCCACACTCGCTGGCTTGGCCAGGCATCGCCGGGGCACTCGCCGCGCCGCAGCAGCCCAGCAGTCTGTGCTTCAGCAGATTTCTGCGCATGCTGCAGTGCTGGCCCGTGCGAGTGCCAGTGAATCAGCCGACCAGGGAGTGCCTGTGCTCTGTCAGGTTGGCAGCATTCCTGCAGCCAACACTGTCACTCCTCCACTGCAGCTGCCACCACCTGTAGGACAGACTGCTGCCGCCCAAGCTGAGTTGGAGCAGTCCGCAGCCGGGCCCTCCAGGCCCAGAGCTGGTCCAGGCCAACCCCCAAGGGCATCTGCTGTCTCACCAACTAACCCTCAGCAGCCTTCCCCCAGCCTTGCTACAGCTGCTGGGGTCCCATTGAGGAGGAGCTGCAGGGCGGGTAGGGACCATGCCCTGAAGCAAGACGGATCACCCTCGCAGGTTAAAAAGTAGAAGGTCTGGCCAATTTTGTTGTTTTTCATAAACAGGCCAAGACTGGTGTATTTCTTTTTTATAAACAGGCCAAGACTGGTGTATTTATTTTTTAGAAACAGGCCGAGACTGGCGTTTTTGTTTTTTATATAAAGGCCGAGACTGGTGTGTTTTTGTTTGGGGGGTTTCTCTGAATTAGTTTGTCATGCGGGAAGGGCACAGAGTTATAAGAGTAAAAAATGTTCTTTAATCACACTGTCCATGTTTGCTTTTGGAAGTATTGGTTGCCTTGATCAGCTGAGGGCTTGCGGAGCGGCTACATTCTTCTTCCTTCATTGACACAAGCCATTCCCTGAGAGGGAGCCTAGAACCGAGTTGCAATAAGCCGCAGACGGACGGCCCTTGCACTTTCTGCCTCCCTCCCATCCTGGTCCTCCTCCTTCTCCTCCTCCTCTGGTGGTCCTCCAATGTCTGCTGGCAGTGGCTGAGTCCTGCAGATAGCCAGGTTGTGCAGCATGCAGCACACGACAACGAAATGGGAGACTCGCTCAGGCGAGTACTGTCGGGCTCCCCCGGAACGATCCAGACAGCGGAACCGTTGCTTGAGCACGCCGATTGTGTGCTCAATGATGTTCCTGGTTGCTTGATGGCTGTCATTGTATCGCTGTTCTGCAGGAGTGCTGGGCGCACGGAGCGGGGTCATCAGCCAGGTGCACAAAGGATAGCCTTTGTCCCCGAGAAGCCATCCTCATGGGTGAGGCTGGGCCTGGAAAAGGTCTGCCACAGAAGTCTGGCACAGGATGAAGGCATCGTGGCTGCTGCCTGGAAAGCAGGCATTGACAGCTAGTATGAGCTGCCTGTGGTCACACACCAACTGCACGTTGAGCGAATGGTAGCCCTTCCGGTTGCGGTAATCCTCGGCATTCTCCAGAGGTGCCCGCAAAGCCATATGCATGCAGTCAATGGAGCCCTGCACCATGTGGAAGTTCGCTAATGCTGCAAATCCCATTGCATGCTCTTGCTGCTTGTCGAGGGTCATGGGGAAGGAGATGAACTGACGTCTCCTTCTGAAAAGGGCATTGGTCACCTGGCGGATGCAGCAATGTACCGCGAACTGGGAGATGTTGGAAATGTCCCCAGTAGCAGATTGGAAGGAGCTGGTGGCATAGAAGTTGAGAGCCACTGTCATCTTCACTGCCACCAACAGAGACGTCCTGCTCCTCAGCTGTGGCTGCAGATCTCTCTGAAGCAGGTGGCACATCTCTGTGACCACCTCCCTTCTGAATCGCAGCCTCTGAACACACTGCTTCTCAGACATGTTCAGATATGAGAACTGCTGGCGGTGTACCCTGGGTGGGTAAGGCCTCCTGTGCCGATGCCTGTTGGCCCTTCTCCGTCTGGCCATGACTGGCAGTCTCTCACGGCGTCTCTGAGCCCTCTGAATGCAATGCAGTAAGCCAACTTTTGCACCCATTACAGTCCCCATTAGATGTATCGAATTAATGCTATGGCACTGAAAGTTAATTACAAGTGCAAAGCTCTGGCCTGAAGCCAGAAGTACCTGAGCGAGTGTTGATTCAAACCAGAAAGCTCTCTCCCTTTGTCTCTCTCCAAATATCAGTGTCTCACAAAGAAGGAGTGGAGCAAACTGGCTGACATTTATACTGCAGGAGGAGTCCCCTTTAATTAGCGCCCCCCGTGCCCCGCAGTGACTGGGAACCGTTCCCCTTTACCAGTCGCTGGGGGCACCAGACGCACAATAGGGCGGCGCCACTGAATTTCCGGTTCGGGTTGCACAAAGGGCGTTGCACCATGAAATGACGTCAGGATCTGCGCTCGCAGCTGAGCGCGCGCAAAGATTTTGCACCGCCGCTAAATCGTTACTGAATTTCGCGAGAGGCGCAGATCGCACCGCGCCCGGTCGCTAGTCACTTAGCGCCCCACTTCTCGCCCTCTTATGGCGCTAGCGGCTGGCGCAACCAACTGAATTTCTAGGCCTATGACTCTAACCAATTTTGGATCCAACTTGCCACTTCCCATTGGATCCCATGGGCTTTTACTTTTCTGACCAGTCTGCCATGTGGAACCTTGTCAAAAGCCTCACTAAAATCCATGTAGATTACGTCTAATGTGATACCCCCATCGACCCTACTTGTTACCTCCTGAAAAAATTCATTCAAGTTAGTCAGGCACGACCTTTCCCTAACAAATCCACGCTGACTGTCCTTGATTAATCCGTGCCTTTCTAAAAGATGATTAATACTGTCCCTCAGAATTCTTCCCAATAATTTGTCCACCACCGAGGTTAGGCTGACTGGCCTGTAATTACTCGATCCATTCCTTTCTCCCTTTTTAAACAATGGTACAATTTTAGCAGTCCTCCGGCACCTCACATGTAGCCAGAGATGATTGGAAAATGATGGTCAGCCCCTTTGCTGTTTCCTCTCTTGTTTCTCTTAACAGCCTGGGATACATTTCAACTGGGCCTGGTGATTTATCTACTTTCAAAGATGCTAAACCCCTTAATATTTCCTCTCTCACTATGTTATCTCATCTAATATTTCATACTCCTGCTCCTTAACTATAATGTTTGCATCCTCCTTCTCTTTATTGAAGACAGATGCAAAGGGCTGGATTTTATCAATGGAGGCGAGTAGGAGGTGGGACTCCCACTTTTGGGATTGTAGTCCCGCCTCCATCGAGTTGTGGCCAACCCACTCGATTTTCCCTTGATTGATCTTGTTGAGCCCGCTCAGCAGGCTCAGCAGGCCAATTAAGGGCCACCCGGTGATGTCACAGATTGACATTTCATCCGTCAAGAGCTTTTGACAGATGAAATATCAGCGTTTGACAGCTCTTTGAAGCTGTCAAACACTGACAATCTGTACTCTAAGTTAATTCCTTCCTCTCAGGCTGGTTTAGAGATCTCCCCGGAACAGAAAGCAGAATGCTGCAACTTTTGACAGCTCGCAGCCATTCTGCTTTCTGTGCTGGTGAGATGAGGGACTCCCGAGACCTGAAGGAAGGAAGCCTGCATTAGTAAGTAAAGGTAAGTAAAACTTATTTAAACACTTTACGCACACCAAACACACTTATCTCTGCACTCATGCACCCATCACTCACCTGAACACCAGACATCTCGAACCCTCCAAGTCCTTCAGCCCGACGGTCCGCCTCGCTAACTTGGCGTGGTTTGGAGCCGTCGGGCAGCCCACACATCAGGGATAAAAATAGGGATTAGGCTAAAAACTGCCCGTTAACAGGCAATTAATTGGCACTAATCCCCTTCCCACCTCGGGGAGGCGGCTCCCAGCACATGTCAGGTACCCACCTCCTGGGAAACAGGCATGGAGGCGGGTTGGGGGTGGGATAGGTTCGTGCCCCCCGATTTCATGATTTTAACACCCCATACGCCTCCATTCCTGCCTCCATGGCCCTGGGAAATTCTAGCCCAAAGTATTCATTAAGAACCAAACCCACGTCTTCCGCATCAGCACACAGGTTACCTTTTTTGGTCTCTAATAGGCCCGACTCTTTCTTTAGTTATCCTCTTGCTCGATGTATTTATAAAACATCTTTGGGCTTTCCTTGATTTTACTTGCCAATATTATTTACGCCCTCTCTTTGCTTTCCTAATTAGCTTTTTAATTCCACCCCTGCACTTCCTATACTCCTCTAGGCTTTCTGCAGTATTTAGCTCTCGGTATCTGACATAAGCTTTCCTTTTTTTGCCATATCCTACCCTGTATACCCCTTGACATCCAGAGGGCTCTAGATTTGGGAGTCCCAACCTTTTTCTTTGAGGGAAGGTATTTGCTTTGAACCCTCACTATCTCCTCCTTGAATGCCTCCCACTGCTCTGACACTATTTTACCTTCAAGTAGCTGTTTCCAGTCCACTTTTGCTAAATCACATCTCAGTTTAGTAAAATTGGCCTTTTCCCAATTGAGAACTTTTACTCCTAGTCTATCTTAGCCCTTTTCCATAAATACGCTAAATCTAACTGAATTTTGATCACTACCACCAAAATGGTCTCGCACTGATACCCCTTCCAGCTGCCCTGCTTCATTCCATAAAACCAAGTCGAGAACCACGCCCTCCTTGTTGGGCTCACT